>NC_063364.1:26289405-26333247 GCF_021869965.1 Rhincodon typus | reverse complement strand
GTCAAGGGGGCGGGACGAGGTTAGTAGGTAGGAGATGGGGGTGGGGCTTGAGGTGGGAGGAAGGGATAGGTGGGAGGAAGGACAGGTTAGGGAGGCGGGGACGAGCTGGGCTGGTTTTGGGGTGCGGTGGGGGGAAGGGAGATTTTGAAGCTTGTGAAGTCAACATTGATACCATTTGGGCTGCAGGGTTCCCAAGCGGAATATGAGTTGCTGTTCCTGCTACCTTCGGGTGGCGTCGTAGTGGCACTGCAGGAGGCCCAGGATGGACATGTCGTCTGAGGAATGGGAGGGGGAGTTGAAATGGTTCGCGACTGGGAGGTGCAGTTGTTTAGTGCGAACCGAGCGTAGGTGTTCTGCAAAGCGGTCCCCAAGCTTCCGCTTGGTTTCCCCGATGTACAGGAGGCCACAACGGGAACAGCGGATGCAGTATACCACATTAGCAGATGTGCAGGTGAACATCTGCTTGATGTGGAAAGCCTCCTTGAGGCCGGGGATGGGGGTGAGGGGGGAGGTGTAGGGGCAGGTGTAGCACTTCCTACGGTTGCAGGGAAAAGTGCTGGTGGGGCTGGAGGGGAGTGTGGAGCGGACAAGGGAGTCACGGAGAGAGTGGTCCCTCCGGAAAGCAGATAAGGGTGGGGAGGGAAAATGTCTTTGGTGGTGGGGTCCGATTGCAGATGGCGGAAGTGTCGGAGGATGATGCTTTGGATCCGGAGGTTGGTGCGTTGTTACGTGAGGACGAGGGGGATTCTGTTTTGGTTGTTATTGCGGGTAGGGGGTGTGAGGGATGAGTTGCGGGAAATGCGGGAGATACGGTAGAGGGCGTTCTCGACCACTGAGGTGGGGGAAGTTGCGGTCCTTGAAAAACGAGGACATCTGAGATGTACGGGAGTGGAATGCCTCATCCTGGGAGCAGATGCGGCGGAGGCGAAGGAATTGGGAATAGGAGATGGCATTTTTGCAGGAAGGTGGGTGGGAGGAGGTGTATTCTAGGTAGCTGTGGGAGTCGGTGGGCTTGAAATGGATATCGGTTTCTAGGTGGTTGCCGGAGATGGAGACAGGTGTCCAGGAGGGAGAGAGAGGTATTAGAGATGGTCCAGGTGAACTTAAGGTTGAGGTGGAAGGTGTTGGTGAAGTGGATGAACTGTTCGAGCCCCTTGTGGGAGCATGAGGCGGCGCAGATACAGTCATCAATGTAACGGAGGAAGAGGTGGCGTTTAGGGCCAGTGTAGGTACGGAAGAGGGATTGTTCCACATAACCTACAAAGAGGCAGGCATAGCTTGGGCCCATGCTGTTTTTAGTACTTTATGGGAGAGATACAAATCAAGATAATGGAATTTTCTGTTTTACTTCCAAAACACTCTTGCATAGCAGGCTTCTTAATTGGTGCTGCCACTTTTAATCCATTTCTTAATCCAAGGCAAACCAGAACAGTCCTAAAATCTCCACCCAAGCTTAACACATTCATCACCACCTAAATACAGAACATCTCTTGCTTTCTGAAATTATTTAAGGCATTAAGAGCTGTTTACTCATCTACAATCCATTCTCTTTTTAAAAAAAAAATACAGAATTTATTTGCAATTCCTGATTACATTTTGAAATAATTGTCTAAAAGAATTCCTTTTTCAGTACACAACTGATTAACATTTAAAAGGTGTGCATTCTGGTTAAAACTGATTTTTCACGGTCCTGGTGTTTCACCTAATATTGATCCAAATTAATACCAAGTGGACAGCTTCTAATACTGTGCTGTTAATGGGCTTTTTGTTAGCCTCAAAAACATGTTCCTTCTCTCTTTTTCTAGGTATCAATGTGGTGCTAACTCCTTGTGCTCTTAAGACATTGTGGTGGCTAGAGACTTGCCTGATAGATAATTGAGAAGTTTTTCATCATTAACGCTAGCATATAAATGCATGTTATTGTCAAAAATATTTGGTAAAAGGTGAAGAATTTAAGTTCACCATGACTAATATGTGCATTGCTATGGAGCACTAAATATCCACCCTGTACTATTGAGGTTGGTTGGCTCGCCGAGCTGGTTTGTTGTTCCGCAGACGTTTCGTTACCGTGCTTGGTAACATCTTCGGTGCAGCCTCTGATGAAGCGTCGGGAAAACGCATCAATGCTTCATCAGAGGCTGCACTGAGGATGTTACCAAGCACAGTAACGAAACGTCTGCGGAACAACAAACCAGCCTGGCGAGCCAACCAACCTCAACACCCACAACCCGAGCTACACATCTACTGCAAAACCTTAGACCCTGTACTATTTTCTTTCTTGAAACAATCAAATATTTACTTTGGAAATGAATAGTCCTTAGAAAACCAGTCATCTTGTTCTTCAAACTGTCCCATTATTTTAACTTCGAATTTTAATGGATGCTAATATTAACTCTTAGAGCAGAAAATTCAAAATTAACTATCTTCTAATCTGGGTGTAGACTTCAGCGTGGTCATTTAATCAATTTTGTAAATTTTGGGAGCTTTAAACTAGGACAAAATAGTCAATAATCTATGCAACAGGTTATAGGAATATATAATTTCAAACAAGTTATAACTGTATAAATGCAAAATACTGCTGATGACAGATCTTAAATCAAAGCAAAGTGTTGGAGAAATTCAGCTACTCTGGCAGCATCTGTGGAGAAAGTGTTAATATTTTGAGTTGCATCATTCCTTTTCAGAATGATCCTGCTACGTTGCTTTAGTACTTTGTTTTTATTTGAGTTAAAATTACATGTTCTCTTGCCAAAGCTACAGTCATGGATCCCTGAATATCTGTCAAATATTGGTCTTTTGTAGTTGACGGTTCATCTTCCTGATCTCTCTCTTCTATTCAGTCAACCCACGGTTTTACTTCTCTCCACTTTTTTAGTTATTCCTCACATTGCTGACTTGTTCCTGTTGGCATCCAACCTATCCATTTTTTCCCTTCACTAATGGTTCCACTTCACAATAACTGCTACCCTTGAGGTTACATGCTGTCTTCATCCATCACCCAATGCTCAGGTTAAGTGGTTGACTACTCTATGTAAATCATCATGACCTTAAGTAGAGCTGCGACATTTTTCTCCTTACTTTCTCTAGTAAGGGAGAGTTTCTTTATTTCTTACAGCCCTGACCATTTGCTAACCTTTCCTGTCTTCAATTCTATCCTTTGTCCTTGTTCCACTTCATGAACATGCGTGTCCTTTCGCCTGGTATTTCAAATGAAGCATCTCGTTTCATTTCCTTTACTAAAACTACTTCACAAAATATTTTTCTGCCTTTGTGCCCATTGTAGCTTTTCAGTGACTCTTAAATTTGTAGACTTAACAAAGGAGATTATTTCAATAACTAATTCATTTCCTTTAAAGCACTTTGGATTGTTCTGAAGATTTTAAAAGTGGTGTAGAAATATTATTATTTT
Source organism: Rhincodon typus (assembly GCF_021869965.1). Taxonomy (NCBI): domain Eukaryota; kingdom Metazoa; phylum Chordata; class Chondrichthyes; order Orectolobiformes; family Rhincodontidae; genus Rhincodon; species Rhincodon typus. The sequence goes on along the minus strand of NC_063364.1, from coordinate 26,329,838 downwards.
TCTTTATGATTTGAACGTTGTTCTACTATCAGAGTTAGATTCTCTAACAACTCTTCTAAACAAACTCGATAAAAGAAAATGTTGAATGATCAACTCTTGTCTCCAATTTTCACTAATCCTCTGTGACAGACTTTCTTCTTTCTTCCTCTTATCTCATTCATCCTCCTCAATATTAGTTTTGTCAATGTTCCTGAACTTAGTTTACCACATTATGGGTTTACCTTTTTACTTTTAGTAACCCGTGAATAGGAGCAAGCAACTCAACCCATTGAGCCTGCTCCACCATTTAAATCGATCATGGCTGATTGATAACTTTAATGTCTTTTATTCACATTATCCCCATAAACTTTTATGCCATTGGCAATCAGAAATCAATTAGTCTATGAGCATGCTTAGAGATTGAGTACCACCACCACCCATGGGGTATGGAATTAGAAAGATTCTCAAACCTCCTGTTTTTAAAAAAAAAAAAAAATTCTCCTCATCCCAGTTTAAATGGCGTTCCCTAAATTTTAAAATTTTGTCCCCTGGATCCAGGACCTAGCTTTCTTTGAAATGGTTGGAAATACAGACCCACTTGCCCCAATCTGTCTTCAAAAGACACTGCTGCCATCCTGGAAACAAGTCTATTTTTCCTACATTTTGCTTTCTGCCTGTTCACCAATTGTTAATCCTATCTCTTGTACTTTAATTTTACTAACTGATCTCCGTTTCATTCCTTATCAAAAACTTTCCAAAAATCATCAGTATGCTACATGCATTGAATGCACTTTATCAGTTTTGTTAGTAATGTCTTGCTGTTGGTAACATTTTAATTTTCAGCCTTGGTGCTCATCCTGTGCAATGAGTTTCGAAACTCCATTTTTTTTATTTTCGAACAATAAATAAGTCTCTTGCACTTCTTGAACATATCACTTATTACCAAAAAGATGTTTTTTGTAAATCAGTGGCTTTAAGTGTGATTAGTCTACAATTATCAAAATTTCAATTTCAGTTGTTATTTTATCAGCAGCATGCTTGTCATTTCATTAAAGCCATGACCAAATACAAAAAGATTTTCAGAAAGTAAAGAATTGCACATAATCAGCTGTGATATATTCTAGTTAATGAAAGTTTTTGTTGCTTTTCTTTCTCTAAATTGTAGCATGAAGAGAATACTGGAGATGTCCTAATGCAGTACCTTGGAGTCCTATGTACTAGCCCCATTGTCTGCAGGCCCATTCAGCTTGCTTTCAGATTTGACTCAAGAAGCAAACCAAAGTTAGGACAGAATGGTAAGTTTCCCTGATCTAATTCATCTATATGGTTGTTGGATGCAACATTGTGAGGAGATAGGAATGATGATTGGTGAAACATCCACTGATTCGATAAACTCATTATGCATCTCGATTACTTGTAGTCTTGCTGATTTGCATTTGATTGCTTCCAGTTTACTTGTCCTATTTGGCTGAGTTTAACCTTTCTATTCATTTTGTGAAATTGACGTTGTGTTGCTTCATTTCTTTCTGACTCAGCCGAAGGAGTCTTTGTGTGAAGTTGTTAGCTAACAATGCAAAGATATCTTATGTTTAAAGTATATTCTGTGATCAAGTTGTATAAATGCACCAAACATTCCCCTGGTTCAAAAATGAGAAATTTAGAACTTTCCTTTAAATCCACTTCAGTTGATGCAGTGGACCATAACTGTCTTAAATGAACTCAAACACCTATTGAATATGACTTGCCTGAAAATTTTGAGGTGTTAATACAGCTGGCTGACAAACTCTCAGATTCACACCATTTATCCCTGATAAAACATGTTAGGGACATTTAATGAGGATCCATGTGAAGTACTGCCCACCATGCTCTGTTATTTCATAAACACATCCAGAGCGCCATGTAAATGATTTAATTTAGTTTTTTGTAAACGGATGTGAAGACTGGAGACATCAGCCTGTTGTAATTTCTCAAGGCATTGTATAACGAAAGTTACATTGCAAAGCTTGGACCTCGTAATCCTAGAATTGACAATATGTTGAGCATTTCAGATCTTGACTATGTGGTGCACTACTTCAAATTTACCATTGCTTTCTTTTTCGTTTATGGATATAAGTAAACTGTAGAATTTCATTTGTTGTGCAGGTGTTATCTTTCAGCTTCAGAAGAATTTGTGACTGTACCAGCTAGGGGATGTCACAATTTCTGTGTTAAACCCACAAGAAGTTCTATTTTATTCTACTGTGTTGCTATCTGATTCAATTGAAAGTGACAAGGGAGTAGAAAAAAATAAGATTTATATTCACCGTCTATATGGACTACAGCAAAGCGTTCGACAAGATTCCGCCTGGTAGACTGGTTCTAAGGTTGGATCACATGGGATCTGAGTGAGCTAGCCAATTGAATATAGAGGTTGGTGGTAAAGAATTGCTTTTTGGACTGAAGGCCTGTGGCTGGATCAATTGTTTTTTGTCATTTATGTAAAAGATTTGGATTTGAATAAAGGAGGCATGGTTAGTAAGTTTGCAGGTGACAGCAAAATAGGTGGTGTAGTGGACAGTGAAGGAGATTATTTCAGAGTAACATGGGGCCTTGATCAGATGGGCCTATGGGAGTTTAATTTAGATAAATGTGAGGTGTTTCATTTTGGTAACACAAACCAGGGCAGGACTTGTACAATTAATGATAGGGTCCTGGGCACTGTTACCAGACAAAGGGGGTGTAAGTGCAAAGTCACTTAAGTGGAGTCACAGGTACACCGGGTGGTGAGGAAGGCATTTGGCAGGCTTACCTTCATTTGGTCAGAACCTTGAGTATAGAAGTTGGGATGCGATGTATTGTACAGCTGCAAAATTGGTGAGTCCACTTTTGGAATACTCCATGCAATTCTGGTTGTCCTTCCATAGGAAGGATGTTGTTAAACTTGACAGGATGCAGAAAAGATTTATAAGGATGTTGTTGGGACTGGAGAGGTTGAGTTATAGGGAGACGCTGAATAGTTTGGGACTATTTTCCCTGGAGTGTTGGAGTGGGGTGTGACCTCGGAGGTTTATAAAATAATGAGGGGCATGGATAGGATGAATAGCAAAGGTCTTTTTCCTATAGTGAGGGAGTCCAAAACTCGAGGGCATAGGTTTAAGGTGGGAGGGGAAAGGTTTAAAAAGGACCAGAGGCATAACTTTTTCATGCAGAGAGTGGTGCATGTATGGAATGAACTGCTAGAGGAAGTGGTGGGGGCTGGTACAATTACAACATTTTAAAAGGTATCTGGATCAGTATATAAATAAAAAAGGATTTAGATGGATATGGGCCAAATACTGCAAATGAGACGTAGTCAGATTGAGATGAGTGGTTGGCGCGGATGGGTTGGACTGAAGGGTCTGTTTCCGTGCTGTATGAATCTATGACTCGATATTTCCTTTTGATGTCCACTTAGCCATGTTACAATGCACTTGTTTGTGGACAAAGTTAGCTGGGCTATGATGTTATCTGCACTGAGATGGCCAGCTAATGTCTAATAGGCATGAAGCTTGGCTGTTTAAGAGATACAAGAGTCAAGCAAAAGCAGCTTTAGCAATGGTTTTTACTTGAAAAATAAAGTTGTCATTGTGGAGGAAGAAATGGTTATCTGTGTTATTGTGGACGGGAAAGAGGTTATCTACCCTTCTGCGGCATGTAAAATCAACTTGTCTTATAATTGTATTGCATCACGCTTTATGAGAACAATTAGTTGTACTTTGGGGGAGAAGGTGGTGTTGTGATTATGTCACTAGTAATCCAAAACCACAGGCTAATTTTCTGGGGACACGGGTTTGAATTTCAAGTTGAAAATTGAACTCAATAAAAATTTGAAATAAAAAGCTAGCCTAATGGCGTCTGTATCATTGTAAAAGAAAAATCAATCTGGTTCACTCATTCCCTTTAGGAAAATAAATCTACCATTCCTACATGTGATTCCAGTCTCTCCGTAATATGGTTAATTCTTAAATGCCCTTTGTGTAATTGGCAATAATCTGTGAACAGATGTCTCCATGGCTTTTCCCCTCCATATATCAGTCCCCGATCCTATAACATTCTGAAACTGTGCCTTCCTCCAACTCTGATCTCACATGCATCTATACTTTTTCTCCCCACCATTCTTGAATGTGCCTTTGTTTTTATTCTTTCATGAGATATGAGCATTGCTGGCCAGGCTGACACTTCTTTCCTGGCCCTGTTGCCCTTGAACTGAGGGGCTTGCAAAGCTATTGTAGAGGGACAGTTTTCAGTCAACAGCAATGCTGTGGGTCTGGTGTTGCAGGTAAGCCAGACCAAGGAATTACCCAAAGAAAATTAGGGAACAAGATATTTTTACAACAATGTGATGGCTATTTGGCTAGCTTTTTATTTAAGATTTCAATATGTGTGGTAGTTTTCCTTCTGTAAAGAGATGTTAGTGAATCAGATGGAGGTTTATAAAAATTGATCGTTTTGATAGTTTCATGATCACTGTTACAGACACTGGCATTGTATTCCAGGTTCTAGCTGCTTTGGTCGGATTTGAACCCATGTCCCCAGAGCGTTAGCCTGGGTCTCACTTACTGGTCTAGTACATACCGCTATGCTGCTATCTTTCCCCAATGGGTCAATGTCTCTCCCTGCTCAAATCTCTTCTTATCTGCAACTCGGTTGTTGAGCTCGCTTCTTAAAATCTACCTCTTTGAACATAAGAACTAGGAGCAGGAGTAGGCCGTCCGGCCCTTCGAGCCTGCTCCACCATTCAATAAGGTCATGGCTGATCTTTTCGTGGACTCAGATCCACTTACCCGCGTTCTCACCGTATCCCTTGATTCCTTTATTGTTCAAAAAAAATCTACCTTCTCTTTAAAAACATTCACTGAAGTAGCGTCAACTACTTCACTGGGCAAGGAATTCCATAGATTAACAATCCTCTAGGTGAAGAAGTTCCTTCTCAATTCAGTCCTAAATCTGCTCCCTCTAATCTTGTCTCTATGCCCTCTTGTCCTAGCTTCACCTGCCAGTGGAAACATCCTCTCTACTTCTATCTTATCTATTCCCTTCATAATTTTGTGTTTCTATAAGATCCCCCCTCAATCTTCTGAATTCCAATGAATATAACACCAGTCTACTCAGTCTCTCCTCATAAGCCAACCCCCTCAACTCCGGAATCAACCCAGTGAACCTCCTTTGCACCCCCTCCAGTGCCAGTACATCCTTTCTCAAGTAAGGAGACCAAACTGCACACAGTACTCCAGGTGTGGCCTCACCAGCACCTTGTACAGCTGCAACATAACCTCTCTGCTTTTAATCTCAATCCCTTTAGCAATGAAGGACAAAATTCCATTTGCCTTCCTAATTACTTGTTGTACCTGCAGACCTACCTTCTGTGATTCATGCACAAGGACACCCAGGTCCCTCTGCATAGCAGCATGTTGCAACTTTTTACCATTCAAGTAATAATCCTTTTTACTACTACTACTACTCCTAGTCTAGTAAAATGTGAAGTATGACTTCACATTTATATTCCATCCTCCAGACCGTTGCCCACTCATTCAATGTATCTATGTTCCTCTGCAAAGTTTCACAGTCCTCTGCACACTTTGCTCTGCCACTCATCTTAGTGTCATCTGCAAACTTTGATACCCTACACGTGGTCCCCAACTCCCAAATCATCTATATAAATTGGAAATAATTGTGGTCCCAACACTGATCCCTGAGGCACACCACTAGTCACTGACTGCCAGCTAGAATAGCACTCATCCCCACTCTTTGCTTCCTGTTAGTCAACCATTCCTCTATCCATGCCAATACTTTACCCTTAACGCCATGCATCCTTATACAGTAGCCTCTTGTGCGGCACCTTGTCGAAGGCCTTTTGGAAATCTAGGTACACCACATCCACTGCGTCCCCATTGTCCCCCTCGCTCGTAATGTCTTTATAGAATTCCAAAAGATTTGTCAAGCATGACCTGCCCTTCATGAACCCATGCTGCGTCTGCCCGACGGGACAATTTCTATCAAGATGCCATGCTATTTCTTCCTTGATAATAGACTCCAGCATCTTCCCCACTACAGAGGTTAAGCTAACCGGTCTATAATTCCCCATCTTTTGTCTACTTCCCTTTTTAAACAGTGGCGTCACATTTGCTGTTTTCCAATCTGCTGGGACTGCCCCAGAGTCCAGCGAATTTTGGAAAATTACCGCCAGTGCACCTGCTATTTCTCCCGCCATCTCTTTTAGTACCCTGGGATGCATTCCATCAGGGCCAGGAGACTTATCAATCCTTAGCTTCATTAGCTTGCCCAACACTACCTCTTCTGTAATAATGATTGTTTCCAGGTCCTCACCTACCTTCGTCTCTTTGTCAATTACTGGCATGTTATTAGTGTCCTCCACTGTGAAGACCGATACAAAATACCCGTTCAATGCCTCGGCCATTTCATCACATCCCGTAACTAAATTCCCCTTCTCATCCTGTAAAGGGCCAATGTTTACTTTAGCCACTCTTTTTCATTTTATATATTTATAGAAACTTTTGCTATCTGTCTTTATATTCTGTGCTGGTTTTTTCTCATGTTCTGTCTTACTTTTCTTTATAGCTCTTTTTGTGGCTTTCTGTTGACCTTTAAAGTTTTCCCAGTCTTCTAGTTTCATGCTGTTTTTGGCCACTTTGTATGCCTTCTCTTTCAATTTGATAGCCTCCCTCATTTCTTTAGACACCCATGGCAGATTACCCCTTTTTCTTACAGTCCTTCCTTTTCACTGGAATATACTTTTGCTGAGCACTTTGAAAAATTGCTTTGAATGTCCTCTACTGCTCGTCAACTGTCCCACCATAAAATCTTTGTTTCCAGTCTACTTTAGCCAAGTGCTCCCTCATTCTATTGTAGTTCCCCTTATTCAAGCACAGGACCCTGGTATTGGATTTTATCTTCACACTCTCCATCTGTATTCTAAATTCAACCATACTGTGATCCCTAACTATGAGGTCATTAATTATTCCTGTCTCATTACACAGGACCAGATCTAGGATAGCTTGCTCCCTCGTCGGTTCCATTACATTACATACTGTTCAAGTTTGAGTTTATCATTCAGTCTCCTTTTGAACTTGCTGTCAAATTTTGAGAGATTATGGCCTGTGATTTGCTTAGGGACACGCTACTGTGCTTAAGGACCTAGATAAATTGAAATTGGTTTTGTAGATAATATTAAATGAGGTGGATTATGCTACCACAAAGTCAAGGTTAACACTTTGGGTAGGGAAGTAGCTTTTGTTGCCATGATACAAAGTAAGTTTGTTCCTGCTAACTAAGTTTACTCGCTGAAAATTATGTGAGCAGAAGTGGTATTTTAGGAATAAGTTCATGTCTACTGACCCAAGAGATAACAATGGAATAGAATTGCCAGCTGACATGTTACTATATGGTGTATGCAATAGTGTACTGTTATAGGTTTGTGCTGAATTCAGATTTGGATTTTGGATATGTTGTCAGAGAATATCACCCAGTTAGATGACCAAGAATTTTTACATCTGGGAAAACTGAGAAAATGACATTTCATTACTAATCTTGTGCACTATTTTAGCAACTCAGATGGTGTCTGGGAACAGGTTACTTTTGATCAACTTGTAGAAGGTTTGCCTTGAAAGTCCTCCTTCCATACTCTGCTTTATGCTGGTGCTAGGACCTCTGCAGGATTGATCTACTCTTAATTTTTTGTTTTTGTTCACTTCCTAACCTTTCTATGCAATATTCTTGTATTTTCAAATTCTTCCTTTAAATGTCATTGATTTAAAGTACCTCACAAACTGATCTTTTATCATAGCGCGGTACTTGATGTACATTGAATTACTTTTGAATTTCAGTCACTTTGTAAGCACAAACAGTATCCTTTTTGTGCATGATAAACTTATCACAAATATTTAAATGACCAGTCACTTGAATGCTGCTGTTTTTGAGGTCATAATCTTGGCTAAGATGTTAGGAGAACTCCGTGTTCTTTTTCAAATAGCACCACAGAAGTGCTGATGTCCACCTGAGCCTTGGTTTAATGAGCCATGCAAAGGATAAATGCAGCACTTCTTTGAGACTGCACTGGAGTTCCAACTTGGATTATGCTTTCAAATCTTGGAAAGAATCTTGATCCTACAATCTCAGGAGCAAGCGTACTGCCAACTGAGCCAAGTTGATACATTGATTTTAATCACTTTCTGTTGGTTCTTGGATGGAGGAATAAAACTCTTTTAAAAGCTCTACTTTTTGTCTCTAGAACTTATCTTGGATTTTAGCCCCTTGTTGCTGACATAAAGATAATATTGTGACAAGATAAGTAAATTCAATCAATTTTTGTTTGATCTTTCACGTAGTGGTCTTTGCTCAGTCATTTGACTCTCAATTTAATTAATATTGTGCCTACCCTCACGTTCCAGTGAATCTGTTAAATCTTCCATGGTCGCAGTATATTTTTCCATAATAGAATGACCAAATGCGTTAAATGCAAAGTTATATTACTTCCTTGCTATAGTATCTCAAAACCTCAAATCTTATTTTCTAAATTATATAATATTTCTACCTGCAGTCCAATTTTTCAGAAATTGTATCTGGTAAACCTGGATTTCTATATTCTCTTCTCCATTGATAATCTGCCAATTAAATATATATATTTACACTTCCTCTCTTCCCAAAACATACTTCAGATTTATTTAATTTGAACTGCATTTTCCACCTCTCTACCCGTACCCCTTGACTTGTCACTGCACTTGTAATCGCTCCTTCATTCTTCCTCTCAGGTCAGTGTGTCAAATTAGTTGTAGATTGGGAGAACAGGGTTTGAATGGAGATTCCAGGAACTGCAATGGAAACAAAGTTCTATCATCTGTTCTTTCTCCTTCACTCTTCCCTTTGTCATAATCGCAGTATTAAGTCTCTGTTTGAAAGTTTATATGCAGCGCATCCACTGCATTCGTGTTAGCTATATTCATGCTAATTCATGTGTGTATTGTCTGATACTAGGGAAGGAGAAGAAAATACTTTAGAAGGAATTTTACCTGCTCAAATGAACATCGTAGTCTGTTGCTGGTAGTCTTCTGTACGACCAGATTATAATTCAGCCCTGTTCTGAGTATCTTTTTTAAAAATTGACTGAATTGTGAATAGATTGACCCTTGGAATATTCTTTCTTTCTTCTCTTCCTGAAGCAATTGACTCAAGTTTTCTATCCAAAGACACTGATAATCCTTTGCATGTAGCCATTCTTATAATGAATGTTAGCATGTAGTTTACCAAATTCTATCTGCAAAATATGCATGTGTGCATTTTTCAAAAGAAGCCCCAAAGTATTAACATGAAGAGGGAGTGCTGCCGAACTTTATTTTCCATAATGTGATTGGCATGGGTAGTGTTGAAGAGCAGATCAGCCAGCAAGCATGATACCTTCTGGCTTTGACAGTCTATTACCCCATATGGATTGTGCTGTTGTGGGTGTTAATTTTCAGTGCTGGGGAGGAGTAATATTTTATACAATCGCTATCATTGTTCAACTTGGGTCTGCCATAACGATGAGTTATGACTTGTGTAGGGCTAACTGGGCTGTAATATCTTCCAATTAATATATTAGAACTAGGTTTTTTTCCTGCTCCTCCTCCTCCTCCTCCTCCTCCTCCTCCACACACACACACACACACACACACACACACCTCCTCCGTCCCCCAGCGTGGTAGGGAGAGAACAGCACTTACAACTTCAACTTCCTCTTAAGCCATTTAACATAACTGTAATAGGAAAAAGATGTATATGACTCTGTGCCCAGGCAGTATCCCTATAAGTAAAATCATACTATGATGAGGTGTGAACATCTGTTTTGCATTGGCTTTTCATAGGTTGGTGCTAATTGAAAATTATTTATATCTATATTGTGGTTAGAGTTGTTTCATCCTTTTTGGTGCCTGTTTACCACACGCGTGATACTGAAAAGTTCCTGGCATTTAACATTCTGTGTTAAATATTTTGGGATACTAAAACATTGCAAATCTGATTTTTAAAATAGAGTCTTAATGCAGTGTTTGTATCTGAGGCAAGTGTAATAGAACGTTCCTTGCTGATACAAAGGACAGAGCGTGAGGCACTTTCCATTCGAGCATCATAACATGTTTATGTAGATCGAGAAACAAAGCTAAACATGAAGATTGCATTTAATGGATCGATCTCTTTGAAGTGTCATCTCAGATGCTTGCTGTGCATTGTTAGTTGGCACAGCCTGTGTACTCGACGCCATTAGCCTTGATTAACTTCTGTTTATGTCCTAATGAGATGGACAGTAAGAAGGGAGAGAAAGCCGCCTTGGAAAAAGGGTCTGTGTGCCTTAATATGGCATTGATTGGTATATTGGTTTTGGGTTAGCATACTTCATAATGATATGCCATTTTAGAATGGGCTGGCATCACTCTTTTCCTGGTATAATTGTGAATTAATGATTTTTTTCATCAATTGGTACAGCCGTTCATGGGGAAAAAATAGATTGTTGTATGTTCTCCATGTTTCACCAGACCAAAATAGTGACCATTTCCAAAGCTTTGTGGCTGAGTGTTATGCCAACACGTTATCAAATTCAAAAAAGTCTGTTTGTTATATTATTTTGGCATTCCCAATTAAACGTTTTCTTGTATGTGCCTTGTTTCTTTAGCGTCTGGTAAATAACGCTCAAATTAGGTGAGATCTGCTCCTTTGTGACAAATATCTTGCTACTGAGTGTTTTGATGCCATCAGTTGCTGTATTTATGAAATGATGACAAGTATTCCCTTCATCTCTATTGTGATGGTAGTTCATAGAGGCTGAATGGATCCCTGTGGGTGGCACTCAAATGCAATCAAATAATTTAAATCCCAGAGACCCTCCACTGGGTCTCATCTCCTTTGGCCCAATAAAAATTGTACTCTTCCCCTATTTTAAATTTACTCCATCTTTCTTTTGTTCATTTTATCTAGCTCATGCTTGCAGCTTTTATTTTGTCTGGTTAGTAAAAATAAAATCATGTATCCCTGGTTTTGTTCTTTATTTCTCAGTTCTTGAAATACGTTCTATCCTCCACTCCCTTGAGATAATACTCTTAATTGTTTCCCTGAAGTATTGGTCAAAGAAACTTAGTGATATTGTATTTTTCAATTTTGCATTGCAGTATTTGTTTAAAAAAATGAAAGACTGTTTGTTTGAGTCTTCACCTCCAAAGGAGGTGAGACCCAGTGGAGAGTCTCTGGGATTTAAATTATTTGATTGCATTTGAGTGCCATCCACAGGGATCCATTTGAGTCATTGCTTCTAAAATCAGATTAATAATCATAGCATGTCTGAAATTTGAGGCTGTCTGATTTAGTGAGTGAAAATTTCTCTGGCAGTGATACATTATCAGTTCCATTGGTGTAACAATGCTGCATTAAAATCCAAAAGCATTCCCTTGTTGGTGTGTGCTTTTCAAATGGCTGGGGTTAATCCTGTTTTTTTAAAAAAATCAGACTCCATTAACTTGTAATCACTTCCTAATTTTCTAGAATCACAACATAAATGATATACTTTGACTTTTTTAATAACTTAAAAGTGAGGCTTACCTGGTATTTAAGTTTTCCTTTGTTATAACTTTATTAGCTGCATCATAGCAGTTTTATAACTACTGTTGTGGGACAATTGACCATTATCAGAAATGTGAACCATTGCAATAATAACCCTTTAACTTGGCATGAACCCACTTATCCCCTTTTATAAAGTTATTAATTTATGGAAAGATTAGAGGGGAATAACAAATCTAAAATTCATTTCACTCCCCTGCTGTTTATTCCTAACTTTTACTTTTCTTTGCTAATTATTCAATATTTCTAAAAATGAACATTAGTTTTTGCCTTAACTACCGCCTGTGATAAAGCATTTCATGTTCTGTAATGTTCAGCAATACATTCTTACTGTTTTTTGGTTATAAATTAATGTCCATTCATTGACACCGTCCAAAAAGAGCTTATTTTAATTATTATACCAAAACAAACTACAACTTAAGCCTCATAATCTTCTCTTTTCCAATGCAACTTTCCCCACTACTTCAAATCTTTCTCATAACATAGTTTCCTATCCTCTTCCTATCGTTTTCCTATCCTTGTTTCCTTGAAACTCTCCAGCTTTAGTGGCTTTGCTTGAGTGGCCAAAATCATTTGCCTATCAACCTAATGATTTGTAAGTTAAGTGTTGCTTTAATTTTTACTGGCTGTCCTATTCCTTAAAATTTGAACTTCAGACCAGTACGTTTTTGGAAAATTAAACAAGAAATAAAGTAATTTTAGTTGAGCACCTTGTTATGGGAAGGATGAATGAGATGCTAGAGAGCAAAGACCAATTTTGTTTGTACAAGTTCTCTAAAAGAGTGTGACCACCTAGCCTGATTTTGTTGGCCTTTTTGCTGTCCCCTTGTGAAGTGCACGACTTGATTGTCTGATTAAGCTAGTGAAAATAACCTGTGATTCAAGTAGGAGCTTGTTAAAAGATGCACAAGGAAACAGACAATTAGTTTAAAAGATCATGGTTTTAAAATGCCAACAGTAATTGAAGAAAACGTAAGGATCAAAGTGAATTAGTAGTTGGTGGCCAGCAACTACTATTCAAAAGATGCATTAGTTATGAATTCTGTAAAGATTGGAGGCTAAAGATGTTCTCCTCTTTTTAAAAAAAAAAAAAGTGGTGGAATTAAGATGAGGAAATGGGCCTAATCGGACATTTTGCTCAGTGTTGATCACTTTTCAGATATAGATTTTTTTTTTAAAGCAATTGACTTACTTTCAGTAAATGCTAGTCACACAGGAATCAAGTTGAAACCACTATAAGGTTGGGGTTCAAATAATGTCAGTTAGCGAGGCAGAATTAATTACTGTTATTGGGTAGACCTTACAATAATAATTAGTTATCTTGGTAGTTTTGAATAGACCAGAATGTAGTTGGCAGTTGTGGTATAAGTACATTTTTACCCTCTTCAATAGGGAAGCAGCCTTCCAATAACTTCTGATCACCTTTTAAATGAAAATTGTTGGATTCATAGGAATTTGGCAAAGGTGCAGTCGACTTGACATTCAGACTTGTATGACGTAGACTTTGCAGAGACCCAATGGTTTAGGTTAAGATGGAGTTCAAATTTGATTTGGTTTAGTTTGAATGCTATTTTTCGTTACAGAAATGTAATACTTCCTAAATACTTAAGTTTGACTAAAACCGATAATTGTGGTTTCTTTGTATTTAAAACACTGCAACATCAAATGTTGCTATTTATTCCAATCTTTACTGGAATTGTGACTATCTTGAATGAAAAATGATTTAATGCACAAAATTTATTGCATTGCTCTGAATTTAAGTACTATAAAATGTGGTAATACTGTCGTGTGAAATAACTGGAGGTAAATGCAAATCCAAAACAGATGTAATGTGTAAACTTTACTGTACAAGGTAAGGTGTTCAAATGTTCAGGTATTATAAAACTAAATACTTAACTTACATCACCCGTTCGGGCAAAGCAATACTTGGTTTAATCAGAACAGAAATTATCTTTGTCTTATAGTATCAAAGAAATATAGAACTTATCCCTTGTAGAGTGCAGAATGAGCTAGACATTGCAGGTAAAGTTTAAATAAGTGTTGTTCTTCTGCAATGCCAATATCATACCAACACCAAGATTTTCTCTTTCCTAAAAAAGAAACCTTTCAACTGAGGACATTCTCATGTGGAGACCACCAGTATATGACCAAGATGACACCCGCTTTGTCTTTGACTTGTTTGGACATAAAGGAAGTGGACTATCGAAAGCTTTGCCACTTGGCAAATGATAAACTGACCCAATAATATTGTTATTGGAGTGCATTAACTGTGCAACTATAGAACAAGAAATAATCCCTCAAGTGAATCAAGAGAATTGACATTGATGTTTACAAAAGCATCGCAAACTGTGAAAATAATTTTTGTATTGCTGCCTATTGAGAAAAATACCTTTTTTTTATCAAGTTGATTTCAATGGACTAGTTTAACTACATGCCACTACAAAGCAATACTTTAAATTATGATTTATATTTTTAAAAATAAAATTCATTACTCCCAATTATTTTAAAATAATTCTGCCTGTAAAATACTTATTTTGTTTTGGTATCATTTGACCTCTATATCTGTATATAATTCTTTATTTTGAAAATAAATTTATTTTATTTCAAGATAATTGGTTGTGTACTTCGTTCTTGTTGCTTTAACTTCTCCACAAACATTTTCACAATGCGTACATGAGCACTGAGTGTGGAATAATTTATAAACGTGCACCTCAACATCTCAAGGATTAGCATAGTGTTTGGTGTCAAGAGTTTTATCATGTCTGGAGGAGTTATCTTTGACCTAGTACTATTAAAATTGGGTTAATTATAGCAAAACAATTATTTAATTTTAGTTCTTTTTATTTTCCCTACATCTTTTTGGTTGCTGTTTCCTATTTTAGACTAACTAAAAGCTCCTCCTCCCCCCCCATCCCAAAATGTTGATTGTATAACCACTGTAGAACAAAACTTACTCAGGAAATGAAATTTGTATGAGAACCATTTTGAGAATACTGTGGTTTAAATAGAGTTCAGTAAATCATTAAATGCTGAAGTTGAATTTTGTTGGATAACTTACTGTGACAACCATAACCGTTCATGACTTCCAGAATTATGATTTTGATTCGTACTCTATTTGAGTGTGACCTGGACATGTCTATAATTTTCAAATTTCAACCTTAGACCAATTCATGTTTTTCCCCTCTCCTTGGTAAATAGTCACAGATATGCAGCACGGAAACAGGCCCTTTGGTCCAACTTGTCCATGCCGAACAGATATTCTAAATAAATCTAGTCCTATTTGCCCCATATCCCTCTAAATTCCTTCCTATTCATTTTTCCATCCAGGTGCCTTTTAAATGTAATTGTACCAGCCTCTGGCAGGTCATTCCATATATGCACAACCCTCTGCATGAAAATGTTGCCCTTTTAAATCTTTCCCCTCTCACCTTAAACCTGTGCACTCTAGTTTTTGATTTTCCCCACCCTGTGGAAAAAGACCATGTCTGTTTACCCTATCTATGCCCTTCATGATTTTATAAGACTCTATAAGGTCACCGCTAAGCCTCTGGCGTTCTGGAGAAAATAGCACCAGTCTATTCAACCTCTCCTTATATAGTTCAAACCCTCTAACCCTGGCAACATGTTTGTAAATCTTTTCTGAACCCTTTCAAGTTTCATAACATACTTTCTATAGCAGGGAGACCAGAATTGCAAGCAGCATCCCAAAAGTGGTCTAACCAATGTCCTGTACAGCCGCAACATGATCTCCCAACTCCTATACTCAATGCACAGGCTAATAAAGGCAAGGATACAAAATGGATTCAATATCCCATCTACGCGTGTCTCCACTTTCAAAGAACTATGAACTTGCACTCCAGGGTCTCTTTGTTCAGCAGCAGTCCCCAGGATCTTAGTCCTGCCCTGATTTGCCTTCCCAAAATGCAGCACCTTATATTTATCCAAATTAAACTCCTCCTGCCACTCCTCAGCCCATTGGCCCATCTGATTGAAGGTCCTTTTGTACTCTGAGGTAACGTTCGCTGACTTTTGACAAATCCTGAAAAATGCTGAGACCAAAATGTGAATCAATGTTAGTAAAAGAAAAACATGAATTTAAAATAGTAAAATACCTTTTGGTTGCGCTCCTTACTTTCCACTTCTGAGATTTTGGGTGTGCACTAATCAGAATAAAAGAAATTTGAATATTCTGTGAATTGGATTGTGTAGTGGAATACTTGTGGACTTTGGCAGTACTGTAAGCAATTACTAGCTTCCAAATAGAAGAAATGTGTGTTGGAGAGGAACAGTATTTGCATTTGGGTGAGACATTGTCACCTTCACTGGGGAAAAGCCATCAGTTCTGATATTGGTCTATCCATGCAAAGATATCAACATGCCAAGTTTTTGTTAGTATCTTTTAGGATTGCCTTTTTAAAAGAAACTGACAGTTTAAGATCTATATCAAGTCATAAATAGTGTATTAATAAATAAATGGCATTTTCTGGAGACTTGTACATTGTAGCTATGCGACAAAAGTGTAACTAACTGATTTAATGTATACACCTGAGACAAAGTTACCATCTGTACAATTTTGGAACACCTTAGATCAGACTTCTTGTGTAAAATATACTGTCATTCATCATGATTGTAGCGTATTTGAAATTTTGAGGATTATTGATTTTGAGCAAGTCATGTTTGGAACAACTAATGTGTTCAGTGGTTGCAATGTTAATTGTGAAAATATGAAGTATATTGCAGAGGTGCTGGCTTGCTTGAGTTCTTTCATGTAACAATGAAGAATAGTAGGCATGAACTGTTTATCAGATATTGCTGACAGAATTTTAGACAATGGTTGACCACTCCTGTTGCAGAACAGGATTAGTTAAATTTGTTTTGAAATTCTTCAAAAAGTTTATAAGCAGAATATTATCAGAGAGACATGATTGAAGTCAAAACGTTTGTTAACCACTAATCGCTCGAGAGGATTGGACTAGTACAACTACCTTTTACAATGTAGTATGTCCCAAAGTGTCTTAGCCAATTCAGTTCCTCTTCTGAAAATGGTCTTATTGTTTTAATGGAGAAAATTTGTGCAGGAAGTGATAACCTAGCTTGTTGGAATTTTATTCAACCTTTAAGTTTGGAAATGAGTTGAAAGTTGTCCATGGTGATTGAGAAGCAGGGAATTTCAATGAATTGGTAGAACATTGTATCTTTAAAAATCTGACTATATTTGGCACGCCTATCATTTTTTTTTATTTGACCAGCGAGTGATCAATTATCTTGCCAGATCAGTTTGGTGCACGTTTACCAACTGGGGTTCTAAATAACTCTGGTTTTGAAGAAAATGTCTTAAGGTTTCTGGTTACCTTCTAAAGAAAGCTATTGTAAGTGACACAATGTACATGTTTAGAATCTGTACGTGGGAAGAAAATGAAAACATTGTGTCTGCCTAGTCTTGCCTTCTGGATTTCCTTATGCCATTGGTGGTGTTAATATGTTCAGAAATGGCTTTTGTTAATAACTTGTTGCCAATTGTGGCTTTGTACAAAGCTACCTGATCATCTAGAGGAAAATATTTGTTACAGCTAGAACATGTTACTGTTTTCATATAGTCGAACCTTGGACAATTACTCACCAATTGTCACCAGTCATAACCTGGATGAAGACAGGAAGATTAATAATTGTTAAAGTAGGACACTTGAAAGAAAATGAGCAACTGGTGTCTCTTTAGTTCTGTGTGAAGAACTGTCTAGAAGATCGAAGTTTAATCAATTGTTTGCAAGGTTCAAACTGGAATCAATGGACCATTGCCATGAAAGTATGATGCCTGTGAACATCAGGAAATGATGCCATGCAGTAATAATACTACATAACTAATAAATAGATGATCAGTCATTTGGTATGCATTATTACAAGCTGTTTCAGTCCGGTTTCATATTTACAAATGATGGATGAAGAAAATTTCTAATAGTCTTCACTAGTTGTACTTCAGATGTTGGGAAGATCAAGGATGAGCTGATACATTCTTACCATCTCTAAACTGAAATTTATTGACATACAAGAGCCATGTGACACTGATAAGTGATCCAAATGGAAATTTGCAACAGTGGGTACCTATTATGAGGAATCCACAGTAGTGAGTGGATGGCATCAGTTGAATGTTCCGTTCTTGCCTATTTGCTCTCTTTTAAACATACATCTGCGTGGGTCATCCATTTTACTCATACATTGAGTTACCTTGCCAGTAACTAGTTGTGCAAATTCTTTAAGGGTACATCTTCAGTTGGCATGAAGAAAGTTGGATCAGCTGCTTTGTCATTTGCATCTTATGGATTGATGTCGGTGTCATTGAGGATGCAACTGCAGTTGAGGAATCAGTTCTGTTGGCATTTCAGTCTGTGGCCATGTAGGTTGATTTATTTCAGTTGCCACCCAATGTTGGATCCATTGGATATAGTCTTTGGATCTTTACCATTTGTAAATCTAAAGGACTACAAGTAATAGGATTTTTCCTCTTCCATACTGTGGCATTTATGTTCAAATCATTGGGCTTACAAAACATAAAGGAAACCAAACACTGAAAAGTGTGCAGTTTGGTTTCTTTTTGGATAGAGATGTAACAAAAGATGATCTTTTGGGATATGTTGCACAAAGAAAAAGAAAATGGATGCCAATCAAGACCTAGCATGGATTATTTCTAGAATATTCTTTGAGTGACATTTTGAATATTTAATCATTTATGAAGAGTTGACAAAATGACTAATCATTCATTCAGAAGGAGACTGGTGTGATTGACCATTACTGAAAGTGGAGTTCCCCCCCCCCAACACCCCCATTTAAATTCCATCTCTTAGCCCCTCCATTACCCTTCCTCCCCACATATAATGAAGAAAATATCCTTGTAAATCCAGTTCCGGCCAGAGGAGGAAGTATTTTTCCACCCATGGAGGCATTTGAATTGTTGAAAGAACGAGGGGAGGGGATAAGAGGGAGGCATGACAAAGAATAGATTTGCTTAGGGAGGGTGGCCAAAGTTGCAAGTGGGCAGGGGAAATAGGCTGTCTGTATTGGGTTGGGGGTGTGGGGAGATCTTATGGGAGCTCAAGGTGGGGGCTACCCTGCTCCATTACCTTTTAAGCCCTTGTGGGTTTTTTGTTGTGTGGCAGGGGTGGGTCTTTTCACTTGGTCCATCACCTGAGTCCGGGGAAAATGTTGCAATTATTTCGCAGCGTCGTTGCTGTCAATCAAAGAGAGGGAAGGGAGCCTCAGAGCTGAGAAGAAGCTCTATGGCGGCGGTGGCTGGGCGAGATTCACTGCACTTCCAGTACACCTAATGCAACTTTTCCCCAACTTCACCGCGTTGCTCAACCCAGTCTGCGCTTCGATTCAGTGCAAACTCCCAGCAGAGGTGCCCCTTCAAGCAGGGCTGCGGAGAAACCCCGGTCGCTTTTTATTTTACCCTCTTTTTTTTTGCTCTGTGTGTGTGTGTGTGTGTGTGTTTGTAGAGAGAGAAAAAAAAATTCTTTTTTTCCGGCAAGCGGACCGATCCCAGATGTCGTTGTTTTTGAGCTTTGCAGACATGGCGCACCTCCATTTTTGAACGACTTTTTTTTGTGTGTGTGTTTGTTTTTCTCTATCTCCCTAACACGCGAGAAACGCCGATCAAAAGAAGAAACAGGATGAAAAATCGCAGCTTTTAAGACTAATTCTTAGGGTTTTTAAGAGCAGCGAAAGCAGCTTTCGATTTAGCGAAGTTTAGGTCGACGGAGCAGTGACTGGAACTCGAACCTCGAGATATATGGAACAGGTATGTTTACAGTCTTTATTAATCTGTATTTTTTGTGAAGCAAACCTTTTTAAATAGGTAATGTATTTATTATAAAATTAGGATAGTCTGAGATGACGTAATTAAAATTGTGCTGGTGTTGTGTGGCTTTTTTTTAAGAGGATGAAAACAAAGCTGTGTTGCAACTTTGTTTTTGGTGTTGCCTTTTTATTTTGCGATTTAATTTTCCCCCATTTTTTCTTTTTTTTAAAAAAAAATTGTCTTTCTGTAGACCTTGTCGGAGGCCGACAATGGTATTGAGTGTTTGAACAATGTCGATGCTGCGTCAGGGCTTTGCAACTCGACCAGCCAGCAGCTGACTCCGGTGGACTGTCTGCCTTTCACCAACTTTGACAGGGGAAATTTGCACTTAGGAACCCCACATCCACGTGCACCCAAGAACAAAACCGAGCCCCGAACCTTCCCTGATCCCAAAATGATGTCTAACGAGGATAAAAACCCCGAAGACGACGGATCAGACCGCAGCAATGCTTCCAGGTACGAGCTCACGACTTTCTGTCCCATTTTTTGAGGGGGGCTTTGATCCACATTGTTACTTTAGAATCGCCTATCCTCGACATCTAAAACAATTTTTTCCTGTTTTTACCCAATCTTTAATCGATGACCTTGAGATTCCTAAAAAGCCCCACCCTGTTTTTTTTCTCTCAGCTTCTCCAACTTATGATATGCCATTTGGGCCTATATTCAGCAATGGAAACACGATGTAAACCTACCGAGACCACTTTTATTGTTTATTTTATATTATAGCGAATATATTCTTTCCGTTCTTCTTGCTGTAGTAAGATGACCTTGTCATTGCTGTTGCTGCAATGCACCATTTTACTCACAATGCAGACGGGTTTGAGAATTTGAGGATTTGGTGTCCATAGTAAACCCATAGAAGTAAATTGTAGTAAATACACTACAAAAAGTTGAATGAATGAAAAAAAATTCATATTTATAGATAAATTAAGAAGTGCCTGTTGGAAAGTTGCTCCTTGGTCTATATTTTTATCACCACCATGTCATTTCAGTATATGTCTTAGGGTATTTTGTAAATTTTTATCACAATTTGGTGAAAAGTTTACTATGCTTGTGTCCCTACCTCCTGTATTGGAATAATATTGTCTGTACCATATCCCTGGGTTATTACTTGTATGCTTCTATGTCCTGTATCCCCAAAATGCTTTTGTATTTCTTGAAGATGTTTATTATCTTAAATACACCTTTTAAACTTTATTATAATTGTTTTAATTACTTTGCAATACTCCATTCCCTTCAGATTCTGTATATGTGTATCTAAGCTAATTTCATTGCATCAGATGACATGTTCGTGGTGCAAAAATTACAGATATTTCTTGATGGCATTAAACAGTTGAAACTTTACATTGGAAGACTCTATAACTTTTAATAATTGTTGAACTTTTAACAGGTCAGTGGATATTGTTGCCTCCCAGACAACCTGGCCATAGATGGTCCTTTTAATTGAAAGATGCTAACCTGGATTAGGAAATTTTTGTTTATTTATAAATTTGTGGATGTTACGAAAATTGTCCTTTTAAAAATATGAATTCTCCAGCAGTTAGCTTAGTTAAATTGACGAGGTTTGAGTTTTAGTTGCTTTGACCTATGATTTAAGATTGAAGCATTGTAATACGGTTGTATCTTCAAAAGATGTTCCACAATGGAAGTAATATTTATTGTTTGCTGTTTTCAAAATGTGATCATTGACGATTTTCTTTTCCCTGACATCAACGTAACCCCACTAAAAGTATTTTAAATGAGATTGCAATAATTTACATAAGGATGGACTTGGTCAACTGTTTAATAATTTATTTCAAAAACATGTATGTAGTACTAAACTTG
The DNA here is from genome assembly GCF_021869965.1 of Rhincodon typus. NCBI lineage: Eukaryota > Metazoa > Chordata > Chondrichthyes > Orectolobiformes > Rhincodontidae > Rhincodon > Rhincodon typus. The sequence goes on along the minus strand of NC_063364.1, from coordinate 26,308,567 downwards.
CAATGTTCACTTTTTGCTTGAAGATGAATACATGTATATGTATTTCATTGATTTCACTGAAACTAGACTCTAGCTTTTGCGGGGCTTGCTCTAGGTACATAGGTGGCCCTTTCCATTGAATGGTCACCTGAGGTTTAAGTTTCAACCTTTGTTATGGTAGGATTGATCTTGGGTATGTTCTAGGGCTGGTTTCACTGGACTGGAATAATTCAGTGCTAAACTAAGGCAACTTGGTGGTTTGTTCAACAAATGCTCCATAGAAACCTAATTACATTGTGCTTGCTGTTTAGTGGTCTTTCTGTAGATGTACAGTGGCTTCTAATGAAGTATGGACAATCTGCCTCAGTCTATTATAGTCAGTGGGTGTTGGAAACAGCTTTTTAGATGGAAAGAGTATCCTTTGCTAAGATTTGCCCCATTTGTTGTAAAAAATGCACCAATAATATGGAATTTGGTGTGTCCTCTATGGGCATGCATATATCTGGAAGGATTCAAATTTCATTCAGTATGCTTTGATACCTTGAAATATTACCCGACTATATTATAAACTACTGGCAGGTTATTTTTCATTGTACTTTTGCTTCACAAAGAAGGAAATATTATTAAAGTTGTCCATGATGGACCAACATTTGGAATGGGAGCACCTGTTCATTCCACTAAGACAGTCACTGGTGTCACAGACTTGACCCTTCAACCTCCAAACTCCATGTTGCAGTTTCTATCTACTTTTGCCACTCAAACAGCTACTGATGTGAGTTCATTCTTACAGACAGAGTTTGTTAAAGAGATGACATTGTGTAAATAAAGTTACCCTACCATACCTTGGGTTCTGGTGTCATTATTACATAGTCTGAGAAAATGATTGATAACATTAGTACATTGTGTAAAAACAAATTGAGATTCACCATCTGTTTGTTTAGGGTGAGTGATTTGTTGTAGCAAGTGATTTGTCATATTCTGGCAATATTCAAAAACCAACATTTTCCCTACCTGTTTAATGAAAATGGTGCTAATACTGCTATATTTGGTAAGTGTAGAAACTTGCAATCGCTTGCGGAATGTTACACTGTTGTATCACTTCTCTTATGGTTGAAAATCAGCTTGGTCATTACAATTGAGAGACACCAGTTTGAAAGACTTAATCTATGAATGCATTTTAGAAATTGCTGGTAAGTTCCAGTGTTGTTTATCTCTACAATTTAGACCCTTTAATGTTTCTTTAATAAAAAGGAAAGTTCAAATATGCAAAGATCTCACATCACTACACAATATAAAGCAATTAGGGTAATTTTGTTTTGCTGAACAAAACTCTAGAAACTAAATATTTGCACTAACCTTTGAATATTCATATGTCATTTGAAAAGAATTAGTAGCTTCAAGCTTCATCACTCCCTTGAGCTTTCATTCTGCACACTGGAGATTTTGTTCACTTGTGAACATGGTTTAATCTTCAGTACAAAAACAAGGGGCTTAATAGTACAAAAAAAAGCTACCTCACTTGCAGGTGCACTGCTTATATGTGCTTTTCGGGCTCCATAATTGAGAGGATAACCTGCCAAAAGCCTATAGCCATTGACCTAACTTCATTATAGTAATGTGTCACTGAATTGGAGTAGGGGCTTTAAATTGTGATCTCTTGAGTAGCTACAGTGGCAAGCATAACTGTACTGTTATCCAAGAAACTTGGGTTTGAACCTGGCATTGCAGAATGCTCTTCAACTGCAGTCACAAAGGTTTTTTTTAACAAATAAAATGTTTTTGCTGAACATTGTGTTCATAAAGTAAGCTGCTTGGTTTTATAAGCCATTTCAATGCATTGTTCCACTGTTTATTCCGAGGAGCATGTGTTGGTAAAACAGATTTGAACTTTACTACTGGATTCCTAGTTTAAGCTAAATGCTGAGATTTTGTAGTCCCATTTTCTCATTCTTACAATGAGCTTTGTGCATGCTTTTTGAGTTGTATGCTATTGCATGGATGGCAAGTTCTGAATATGTGCCTATTTATTTGGATATACTGAATGTTGATGCTGGAGTTTCGAATGATGTAGTTAAATATTAAGTTTGAAATGAATCCTCTTGGAAATAAGGACAAGTGCAATTACAGTGCCTAGTTGGTGATGAGCACCTTTATCCAAAAAATATCTGCTGAGGGGCAGGTTGAGAATTTGGAAAAGAAAATAACGGTTTTTCGGATGATTGATCTATTTGTTGTGGTTAAAATGATTCTAAGAAAACATATGCTAACTTTGCTGTCAGATTCTGCTTGCAAAAAGAAGTTAGGCGTTTTGTGTTCCACATAGTATCATCTAAAAATCTGAAGGGGGAATAGAATGTTTAAATTTTTGTTGTTCAGAATAGTGTTATTTCGGAGAAACTGACACAAATATAATTGTGTTACTCAATGAGTTACTTTATGTCAGCAAGGAAATGTGCTTCACTTGTGTGGTTGGTGATAGATACTGTATTTGCTCCAAAGAAGTTATGCAGTTGTGTTTCTTGTATTGGAATCCAGTCGGTTATTTGGCAGCCATTTTATGAAGGTAGAAATGACTTGTACAGAGCCTGTTTTCAACATTTATTTGAAGGATTTTTGCTAGTTTTCTTTGAGTAACTTAAGTTGTGTTGCTAACTGAAAGTCTGTATGCATGTGTTAGACTATTTTGTGAAAAGTGAAAGCATTGGTATCTTCTTTACAGAGAAAGGTTAGCTGTCTTTTAAGCTTTTAGTCAGCTGCAGTCAACTTCACAGAGACAAAATGGCTCTGCTTTACGCTGCATAACTAGACAGACATACTGCATTGCATAGTGTAGTTAGGAAGTACAGGAAGCTGGTGGTGATGTAGCTGAGTTCAAAGGTTGTGCTCTGGAATGTGATTGGTTCTCTGCTAGTAACAGCGCTGCCTGCAGCAGAGCCCTCGACAGTTCTGCCCAAAATTGACGTCACTACTGCCTGTGAAAGCCTCCCTTGTCAGGCAAGCCGCTGTATTTAGCTGTGAGAATTCTTGCTTGGCTTACACATCACAGCAAACAAAAGTGGCTAGGATTAATCAGCTATTTTCCTGTATGACGTGCACTGAAGTATTTTTATAAGCTGTTTTAATTTTCAAGTTTAATCTTTTTTTAAAATCAATTCGTAGAGATTTGCATACGCTCCTTTAAAATGTGCCTGAATTGCCGACCTCGTTTTACTTTATATTTTGTGGGAATTTTTTTCCAAAAGCACTTGCGCTTATTTTATCACCATGATAAACAAAAATTGCCTTGAAACAAGCCCATCCTTCGGTTATTGTCCTTGGCTGTTTACAGCTCAGTTCCTATATTGAAATCACTGCCTTATGTTGTTGACTGTACTGAATGATCCAGGATTAGTGCAAATTCATCCAGATGTATTCTTTGATGTAACAGCTCTTTGTGGTAAATCAACAGCTGTTTGGGGTCGCAGATCTCTTTCTGTGACTATTGTTTGAGTATAGATTGCTTTAACTCCTTCCTTGTGAACAAGGTCCAGTTGGCTATCCAGTAAATTAGTAATTCTTATTTGAAGGCCGATTCACCTTTTAATAAATCTCCTTGTATAATCACTTTTTAAAGTGATCAGTTGTATTACCATAATTGCAAAGTGTATGTTTTTTGCCTGTATTGTATCTCTCTCCTTTTGAAGATGAGTTTTCTTAAAGACATGCTTCCAGTAACTTCAGTCATCTGTTGTCTGTTTCAATACGATTCAACTTAAGAGTACTCAACAGTACAGGAAACTGCTGTGCCGATTTATTTCCTATTTCTACACAAGTGCTTTCTAGGAGTTGTTAAATTGTGACTGGGGGAAAAGGCACTGCACGTAATCTATCCATCCAGTGATGCTGAACAAATTGTATCACCCTTAATGCCACCCTGGGTGAGATCAGTTAATGAGTTTAGTGTTTTTCGTAAATAGTCTGTTGAAATCAAAGACACAAAAGAATGGATCCTTTGAATACTGTTTCATGCCTAAGTTGGCTAGCTCCCTATTATCATTTGGCACAGTTTGGGAATCCAGCCACTAATTATTGTTTTTCTGGGTCAATGTCACTGTGTGTGGTATCTTTACTCAATGAGGTCTTAAGGGCACCAGATCTTTCAGCCTACTTAATGATGGTGAAACAATGTTTCTGGATCCCAAGATTGAACATATGAAAAAGTGAAGGAGTTGAAAATTGAAGTGGCCGATCTGTCATTAATTATAGCAGCAGTGTTGAAGTTTTCATTGCAAACTATGTTCAGAAGTTTGCACAAGAAGTATCCTCTAATTACAGGAAGTTACTTAAATATATTTGTTGCTGAGATCCAAACAGTTAGAAATAATGAATTAAGACGTGGAATCATTTAGTAGTTTGTCTTTAGAACTATTTGTGTCTTTATATATGTTGATCATCCAAAACACAGTTACTTTTGTCTTAAAGTGCATTATTTTATCTAATATCTTTGAGGTTTTTTTTCTTGGACAGTGTGAGAACATCACTCCTCATTGCACTGTTGCCACTTCCAGCACTGCATGCACTTCTGAATGGCTAAATAATTAACCAGAGGAGGAGGCTCCACAAATACCCTCATCCTGAGTAATGGGAGAGCCCAATACTTTGGTACAAAGGATCAGGCTAAAGTATTTGCGACCATCTTCAGCCAGAAGTGCAGATTGGATGATCCATTTCAACCTTCTTCAGAGGCCCCTAGCATCTCATTTACCAGTCTTCAGCTGATTCAAGTCACTCCGTGTGATGTCAAAAAAACAGCTGGACTCTCTGAATGTGCCAAATGCTTTGGACCCTGACAAGATTCCTGCAATAACATTTGAAGGGGATATGCTGTCGAACATGACTGCATTTTTTTTGAGATACTATGCCAGGGTCAACCATTTTCAGCTATTTCATTCATGAGTGGGGGAGGGAGATTCATTATTGATGGTGTTTAGTATCATTCACGACTCCGTAGATAGTAAAGTATTCCATTTCAATAGACAGCAAGTATGGAACAAAATCTAAGCTTGGGCTAATATGTGCTAACTCTGTTTTGCACTACACAAGTACTAGGAAAAGACCATCATCTCTTTTGATAGAGAAGCTAATTATCCATACGATGTTTAATGTCATTACCATCAGTGAATACACGTCCATCAGGATCAGTCATATACGTACACAACACACACACACAAAATGTACATATTATGGTTCCAAGAGCCAGTCAGAAACTATGAATTCTGTTAAGTAAGTTGTATCTAGGCACTTCAAAGACTGTCTATAATGCATAAGTCACATGGCTGATGGATGACTCTCCATTTGAACAGAGGAAAGTGACTGCAACTGCACTTGATGCTTCATTCCATCCAGGATCAAACAACCTGCTTGATTGGGACCACATCCATAATCTGACATTTTCCTTCCGTCTGTCACTGACAAAGCACCAACAGTGTATTCTGTAAAAGATGCAGCAGCTTTGGACACCATCTCCTAAATTTGTGACCTCTACCCTGTAAAGGACAAGGACAGCTGATGCATGAGAACACCAACAACAGCAGCTTGACCCCCAAAGCATTTAGCATCCTGACTTGCAGCTTTGATAAGCTATAATTCTGGAACACCCTCTCCTCCAACACTGAATATACCTACATTACATGGACTGCAAGACCTTAGGAAAGCAGCTTGCTACCAGATTATCAATTAGGAATGGGCAGTCAATGCACACATTCCATTTATTGATGTAAAAAAGAACTGTTACCAAGTCTGATCCTAGCTCCAACATCACCGCTACTTGAAAATCATTATCCTTAATTTCAAATTCTGATATTCGTTTCACCCTCTCTAATGATTTTTAGTCCTCGCTTGAGGCCAGGCTTCTCAAATTCTGGCATCTTGCAGTTTTTTGATATTAATCATTCCGCCATGGGTGACTGTGTTTGCAGCTGCCTAAGCCTCAAGTTCAAGGACAATCTCGAAACCTCTTCACCTCTCCCTTTTGGTCAACTCCAATCATGCTGTCAAGATGCTTATCTTCTTGAGTGAAGCGTCTAAAACCATGATTGCATCAAAATTAATGAAATGTTACATAAAATAGCCTAATGTAGTCTTGTGTGCACTACCAAACTTGGTAAAGTTAGTTGGTGGACACTGGGTTGGCTTGTTTGGCTACTGTAATAGCCTGAATCATGGCGAGATGGCCATGCTGTTATCATTTGTCATATTGTATTAGAAGGTCACTGGGAAATTGTTGACAAAGGAGCGATGCTTATGTTGCCTCATCTATTTACTTAGTGTCAAGCCATGGGCACCCTTAGCAAAAAAAAAAGCATTTATTTACTGTCTCTGCTTGTGCAGCGGAGATGATCAGAGACCTATAAAGCATTGGCCAGTGTTCACTAGGACCGTGAGGTTTGTTGTTATTTTTAAGCTGGCAATTCAGGATGAATTCTATTGGGGTGGTATAGGGGTCACAGGTCAGACCAGGAAAGGATGGCAGGTTTCTTTTCCTTCAGGACAGTAATGAACCAGCTGGAATTTATGGATAACTGTTTTTCTTATCCAAGTTTTCTTTAAAGTGAATTTAAGTTCTGAAACTGCCACCACAGAATTTAATGCATATGCTCTTAATTATTAGTTCAGACCTGATTATTACTTGTATGGTAGCAGGGCTGCTATGCTAAGTATATAGGTTTAATCAACACACTGATGTGAATCATTCAGGTAGAGCAAGAACTATTTGGTCAATTAGACCTTATGCTGAGTGTTGTCCTTGTTAGTTAAATTGGCTTTGGCTGAAAAAACAATATATACATTATAGGTAAAAGGCTTAACTCAATTTACAAGATGACAAATTATGCTTTTAAATGGTTCTGTACTCTGATTACTTAAGTACAGTTCTTCAAACAAAGTCAGTAGGAATGGATCCTTTCAACATATTCTTGTGTAGAGACATTTTTTATTTTTCTGTACTTTTTGTTGTGGACTGAAATGGGGAAGAAGACTTCTTTAAAAAAAAATAAGCTGGTTTAATCATTACTGTAGTTTTAGAAGCAAGTACCCTGACACGCATTGTCAGCATTGTTTACAAGTCTGCTGTTCAAGCAGTAGTTGAAGTGTAATTTGTAAATGAATTGGAGCTAAATGTGTATGGAAGCTCAGCTAGCATTGAGTAGGTAAATGGTTTGTGGACTAGTGACCAGTTACTGATGACAAAGGCTGCTTCCTACTGAGAATTACATAACTGGATCATGTGTAACTGAACAGCTTAGGGGTCTGAACGAGATAGTGAGAAACCTTGCAATCTATGTCAGATCAGGATCTCTCTGTTCTCTGCAGGTAAGCCTGAAGAAAACTAATTCATCTTCCTTTTAACAGATGCTGTAATCTGTAATTTTCAATTCGTGAGTTGCAGATCTTTTATAAGTATGAACCTTGAGCCTCCTGCAAGCCAGTGAAAGCATCCAGAGAAGGCGGACCGATAGGCAGCATTCTGATCAACACAAGAACCATCTGAGCACATCCTGTGAAGAGACTACTAAACTGCTTCCCCAGTTGACCTTCTGCCTGTAACACCCATTTCTTTCCTTAGATAGTTCAGAATTGTTTATCTGTAGCTAGAGTCTCTTAACTTGTAATAAATAATAATCCTTTTTAAGTACAGAAACCTGGTCTGTATTTTCCTGGAACTGAAAATCAGATAAATTAAAAAAAAAACTCCCAACGATGACTCAGAGAATAGTGGGGATTGATGGTACCCTGTGTTGTGTAACATTTGACTATCCTGACCCATTTAAAATTAATTGATTTAATGTTTTCTCGTAATTGCAATTTCCTTTAATTTCTGCACAGTTGATAGCCATGGTTGGCTATTCTAATTATTTACCATCGTCCTGTTACTCTAGTGAAGTGAGGATCATCATTTACTAGTCATTTAAACAGTCTCAAAATTTAACCTTTTTTTAAAAATACACTTGTGGAGCAAAAGTGGTTTGGCCTTTCGAGCAGACTACCCACAGCCAAAGTTTTACTTTCATTTTGTTATGGAATTGCATGTATTTTTGGACTCGGCAAATCATCCTGTTGGTTTTTAGAAGAGCATGTGGCAAAGAGCAAGTTCATGCTTCTACTGCGCTGGAAGGATGAATGCAAAATTTGAAGCAGCAGCCCACGAGATCGCATCCAAATGTGAAACTTTTGAGGCTTCATTTAGGTACAGCAGTTTCTGTCATAAGTGACGGAAAATACATTGGTAAACAATTCACTCCACCCCCCCCCTTCTAGCAAACATGAAGCAAATAATAAGTACGCTTTGTTGAAACATTTCGTCTTGTGTGCAATGTGCCTGTTTCAACTCAACAAAACAGGTGACTAATATTTGCTAGTTTTGTCCTGAGGAAATCTGAGTCAAGTTGATTGGTTTGAAATTGAAGCAAAGCCTGACAGTTAAGTCAGTTGTCATTAACTGGTGCATTCCCATGGCAATGCTTTACCAACCAGAGTCCACTTGAAAACCGGTTAGTATTCCACTGTCATTTAGTAAAAATGTTATTAGTATTCTGATGAATTATCTGGATGACTGCAAGGCAAAAAACTTCAACAATTTTTTTTCAGGAATGCTCAAGTTCTGTAATACCAAGCAACTAATAAATAGGAGACCCCGAGCTAACCACTAAAAGCTGTTGCTGCCATTGCAGCTGTGGCAATCCAGTTTTCTCTTGTCTTGGAAAAGTTGTTCTTTCTTTAGTAACAATATACCCTATGGTTGTATAGGACTACCTTTCATTAGTCACAGAAGTTTTGATCTTTGGATTTTGAAAGAAAAGCATTACCTTTCCCACAGAACTTTTCATGACTATAGGATGTCCCAAAGCACTTCACTACCTGGAAAGAACTTCAGAAGGTTGGTCATAGTTATAGTGATGAAACAAGGCTTCCAATTTGTCCACGGAAAGCTTCTGCAAACGGGAACGTGATTGTTTGTTTTTGTGATGATGATGGATTAATATTGATCATGAGACTAGCGAATTAAATAATACTTTGTAATCTTCTGCCACCACTTGGGATGAAATGCCAATGGAGATCCTTTTATTCCCAAAATTGGTAATTCCTTTATGTTGCAGTAGAATGTTGGGGTTGATTTTTATACTCCAGTCCTAGAGTGAGACATTGAATGAACACTGCTCACTGCAAAAGTGCTACCACTGAGCCACAACTTGTATCCTTTCAATGGCCTTCATACAATTGCTTTGATATGTAGTGACCTTTAGAAGAAAAGGTGGCATTAATGAAGTTTTTCACAATCTCAGACGAACCCAAACTGCTTTCAGCTAATTAAATGCTTTTGAAATGTAGCTGTTGTTATACTATTGGTAGGGCAGATCCCACAAATTGCAAAAAAAAAACTGTTTTATTTTTCTGTCTTTTTATATTGTGTGTTTTTTTTTGGTTTAGTTTGTTTTTTACGATGGTGCCGGCGAGTGGGGACACTAAGCAACACTTTTCACTGTATTTGCAATAAATGCACATGACAATAAATAAATCAAATGTGAATGTGAATTAGTTGATGGTCAAAAGAAGAAGTACCAATGAGTAATCCCTCTACTCTTCACATGCTGCAGCAGAGATTTGTGCATTCACCAGAACAAAGAATGATGAACACCTCAGCTGAAAGGCAACTGTTTTAACACTGCAACATTTTTCAGTGCCGCATGAAATATCATTGAATATGCTTCAAGGTAATTTTCTCCCTCGTGCTTCGAGCTAATTTTCTCCCTCTCTGCTTCCTGGGCCTTATTATACTTAAATTGGCATTATTCATGTGGTCATATAGAGTTAGTTGTAGTTCATGTACGGTTCTTTCACATAAGGGTGTACGTGACCGGAAGAAACTAATTAAGTCATTAATGAGTCTAAAATATGTTTCTCAGGCAGAGAAAATGATGGCTACAAGATATTCATCAGCTATCTGAAAGACATAAAAACAAGCAAAGGTTTTGGTTGAAAATCCTGGATCAGAATTTGAGCTTCAACTGAAATACGAACCTGTTCTTCAAAAGCTTATCTCTCTCCATCCACCACTTAGCTATGTGTTTCCAAGTGTTCATTATTTTTCCCTCAGCTGATTTAAGAAGTCCAAAGGCAATATTTTATTTCCCAGTTTCCTGGTCAGTATTTCTCCCTCCATTAATATCATAGAAATGGATTACCAAATTATTTACGGGGGGCAAACTGGTTGCCAGTTGTAGAATTATTAAAATGTGGCATATGCAACAAGGGGCTACTGAAATCTAGCAGTATTTTCAGGATAAACTAAGTGTCAAGGTGGAGAAGGAGGTGAAGGGTCTAGGCCCGAAACATCAGCCTTCCTGCTCCTCTGATGCTGCTTGGCCTGCTGTGTTCATCCAGCTCTACACCTTGTTATTGGAGAAAGAGGTGAAATGGGATTGGAGTAGAGAACTCCTGATTTGGAGTATCACCAGCATGAGCATATGGTCTGCCCCTCTTACTGAAATATGTCATTTCTCTGTTATACTCCACCAAAAATAGTCGAGATGATTCATCTAAGGAATGAAAGGGACTGGGATTGTACACTGAGATTCTTTGCTCAGATTTGTCATGATTTTTTTATAGAATGTTCTTATGTTGGATAGAGCAACACGTAGTGACCGTACTGTACTGGCTTGCATCTTGACTCTGTCGCAACAGAAATTTTGTCGTCGAGAAACACATCAAGATAAAGTTGCCATAGTCTTACTAGACCATAGGGCTGCAGACACTCGAGAGAAAGGCAACTGTTGGTGATTTAACCCGAGGGCGAGGACACCTCTGGCGAGGTTGAGAAGGAAAGTCCTTTATGGTAATCTCAGCTGGTTGCGAGATTGAGTCAACACTGTTGGTGTCACTCCACACTGCAAACCAGCTGTCTGGCCAACTGAGCTAACTGGCCCCCACTAGACATATCTTTCTAAAAAAAAAGGTAGTGATGGTGAGTGAACATCCTGGGTTAGAATTAATAACAAAATACTGTCTTCCTGACCCATGTGTGAGACAGATACTGTGACATTTCTGGTACTTCTTATGAAGACCATCCTAGGAGAGAGATTCAAAAGTGAACTGAGCAATTAATTGAGATTTAGTTACCCAAGCCAGCACATTCCTGACCTCCTTATTTTGTAATTTTCAGAAATGGATAATACACTCAATGGGTGGGTAACAGTCTCATTTAATTATAATTGTCATCTTGGAGTCATACAGCACAAAGAGCCTGATGACTTTGCTAACTGCAATCTGTTCAAGACCTGCGCATATAATTTTAAAAGAACAATGCTTCCTGCCCCAGTGTGATGTACTTCCAAGTCTCTCACCATCCATCCTGTGACTTTCCATGTGTCTAGCTGATAAACATTTTTTTTTCTCCCCTTCTAGCAGGTTTGAATTTAGACTATGCAAACTTATCTCATTTGATTGTCAGTTGTATTATCATAACTGGCCACCCCTAGTTGTCTGGGGTGAGTGCAGGTGAAACACTTTTATAATTTTGCCTCTACAGGAACAAGTGGTGAATTCTGCTGTAGTTCCCATCAGCAATTGGGAAACTTGCATTGCATCAGTTTAGGTTAGATTTGGGTGTAAATCTCCTGTATGTTTTAACTTATTTCTTTTTTCAACCAGAGTAGTCACTCCAATGTAGATGTTATTGCATAAGTCTATCTGCTGTTGATACGGTCTCTACTTTTTGTAATCAAGAAATTTTATGTTTTGTATTGAGAATCACACTTAGACTTGCATTGTGTGAGATTGTGTCAATGGAAAAGTGCATTTACAAGTTATCAATGCATTTTCAGCAGGAATTATATGATCGTTGACTGTTTAATGAGGCCAAAAGTAGTAGATAAGTAAATGTAAATACTTAGGGGAGAGGAGGAGGGAATAGAGCATGAACAGGACATGTCATGACGACTTACGATACACAAACTGACTTTCAACTTCATTTACCATGATTCATGTTTCCTATTGTATTTCAGTGCAAATTCTGGGACTGTCTCTGTCCGTTTTCCTTTATACTATTTCATTCTCTTCTATCCAGATGCAAAAATACATCGGGCACATTTTTCTTTTGAAGTCTTGCTGTCTGCTACTTTGTTTCAGTTAAAAGAACAGTTTTCTTTATTTTCTTGTAAAAAGTAAATTGGTGTGAGAGTCACATTACAAATACATCAAATAATTACAAAGCAGCATGCAATTTAATGTGGAAGCCAACGCAGGAAACCTTATGGGTTATTCATACTCTTGATTTATAATGAAGACTTAAGTAATACAGGATTTGCATCAGGCACCAATCAGGAAAACATGTACAATAACTAATGGGAGCCTTTCATGCGATTAACTAGCCTGCCTTTGTTTACTTTTTTTGAACAATTGTGCATTCAATTTTTAGTGAAGCATAAAATGTGTTTAAATGTTTTTGTGTACACAAATTGGGAAACCTGAGTTAGATGGAAAAATTTCTGCAGATTACATCAGTCATTTTATGTTGTTTGAGAGGGGTCGGAAGACGGAGGTTCGTAACAAAAGAATTACTTGAACCAGGCCTTGCAATAAAGTTTTACCACACAGAGAGAGGCCTTTCAGTCCATCATGGTCAGGACAGCCACCAAGCACCTTTAATCTGTTTTCCAGTAGTTGGCCCATGGCCTTGTATGCAGTGGCAGTTATGATGTGGTCATCTAACATTTTGTATGTTGCGATGGTTCCTGCTACTTACCACCCTTTAAGGAAAAGAGTTGCAACTCAGCAGTCTCTGGGTGCAAAAAAGTATTGTCTTGCTTCCTGTCTGAACCTGCCACCCTTTACCTTCCCCTTGATCATTGATCCCTCTATTGAGAGGGTATGTTTCTTTCTATCTACGCTGTCTATGCCCCTTATCATTTTGTACATCTCAATTAGATCCCTGCCTGAGCTTTCTCTGTTCTAAGTAACCCCAGCCAATGTAGTCTGTGTTCATAAATAAATACTTCAGCCCAGGCAAGTCCCAGGTGAATCTCCTCTAAAACAATCGGATCCTTCCTATAATGTGGTGACTAATTGCAAAGTTGCACTATGCAAGTTTTCTTATGGATCTAGGGCGATGGTCATGTCTGTCTAAAATTTCTCCTTGAGAAGTTTGAAATGCAAACATTTAGTAAATCATGATGTCTGCCTTTACCAGCCTATTCAGGTCTAATATATCAGCCTTTAGTGTACAATCTTTCGCACCAAACCTCACATTTGCTTTGGTCCTCAGCAACATGTTGAGCTGTAACCTGATGCTTTGGTTGTCATCTGAGCCTCGTGCCCTGCCTTGGTAGTTTATATCATCCTGTAGCTGATAATTTTGTGACCTTCTAGTATTTGAATCTTTTTTTCTCCCCACTGTTCAGCACCTTGGGCTGATTAATTGCACTAATAGTGCTGGATATTAAGTGTATATGCTGGTAGCAATTGTGTAGTAAGCTGGAGGGTCTCCAGAACGTCAGTCACTGCCGTCTAACTGTTTTGTTTGATAAAGTTGGCAGGATAAGTTCTGTAAGACCATGTCTTCTTGAATAGCAGTTGAAATTGGGTTAATTTTAAGTAACCAGATTTTGTTGCACCTTAGTATCTAATCCAATTCAATTTAAGTTTTATGTTTCTATACAATGTCAGGAAAAAAAAAAATTGGTCTCTGCAGTGAAGAAGCCTCATACCAATTTGTGATGACATGATAGAATTCAAAAGCATTTCCTCCGTTGTTGACTTAGACCCTACTTACAGCATCATTCTCATTAGGATTTTTGCTCTTCCTTATTTGACTTAGGAAATTGTTTATAGCCCCTTGGCCCCAGCTATAGTAACTTTGAGTTGGCAACAATGAAAGACTTCTTTTCCTGGATAGACTTGTGCATGAGTCCTGGGTTCTGTCTGATTTGAGGTACAGATTGCTGGAGGAGGAATCATGAATTGTATTTCCAAAACAAAATCCTTGAGTGTGCCATTCTGTGTTTGGATGACCTTTGACGTTGCTGCCTCTGGTTTGCATAAATTTCTCTTTGATGCGAATACACTAAGCTGTTTGTAAGATGTAAGTTTACAAGCTGCCACTGGGTCATCTATTAGTTGAAGATGGTGCTGCATGCATTGATATTTGGGGTTTTATGTTGCGTTGTGTTTTTTCTCAAACTTACTTGAACTTGATTCTCCATAATAATAAAATTTTGAATGTTTTCTCCTCCCTGCTTCAAGAGGCACTGAATTGCCCAGTGACCAGACTTGAGCCACAAGCTAGGCTTACATTATGATGTTCGCACATTAGTGGCTTCTCAGCAGAACCAAATCTCATTAATCAGAATCCATGTCTGTGTTATTTCTAACAGAGATCACTGAACAGAGAAATAGGAATCTTTGGATTTCTGTTTTGCAGTCTTTGTGTCCCTCTGAATTGTGATGCCAGTATCGTTATCTGAACATGGTAGTTTGAATCTGGAATCTCATGATATGTGGAACTCACTTTCATATAGGTAATGTCTGATATATTGCTTTGGTTTAAATCTTGATACCTTTTTGTGAGTGTATTCTTGAGTTACTGTGGTGCCAGCTTGGAGTTGGCTCATCTTTTACTGCTGATGAAGAGTCACTACTTTGGGAAAATCTGAAGCAAATTGGGAATGGAAAGGGAAGAATGGTGACAGATTTCTCATTATTTGAGAATGTCCAAATTGTAAATAACTTCATTGTCATCTGTCACAAATGGACTCATTAAAGAGTCAGATGTGTGATTGACTTGAGCATCACAGAAATGCATTTTATGTTATCATAATCAATGCTTCAGAGGTCCCTTAGGCATGCTAGATGGTTCATGTTTTGTGTGAATGATAATGGAAACCATACTTCAGTGCTTGCCTCCACAAGGTTCCAATCAGCTGCAGTGTTATCCCAAGAGAGGTGGTCTGCAATGCAGAAGCTTATCTTTTTTAGGGTTTCCTTTTATTATTTTAACTGATGAGCGTGATGTTTGCTGCAGAACAGCTTTCCATAAGAAGATCTGCTTGAGAATTCTGTGGTCATCCATGTGGGAATGTGACTTCCCATTTAAGCTGAATTTTCTGTAGTGTGCCCACCTATGCTGTTGAACCCACTGTCATGTTATTATTGAACTCTCATAATAGAGCTTGGATGTTTTTGGTGGAAGCGTTCCTTTGTTGTAATGCCTACAGTAGATCAAGAATTGAGCACCATACAACAGGCTGGCGAGGACAGTTACTTAAGGTTTGATTTTCTTCTAGACTTGTGCCACCAATCGTTATGTACGGTGCTTCATAACATGTGCCTGGTACTGGCACTAACATAACCTCAGATTTGGAACCATTGATTCAGAGACCAACTATTTTTGTGGCACTCAAGGATATGCTTGCCATAGTCTTGGACGTTGTGGGCAACTAGAGCACAGTCAGCCTACAGACTGCGGTGGAGACACGGAGCCAGGAGCGATTGAGCAGCTTCTCTGAGAGGAAAAATGTTTATGCTTACAGCCCTGTCTCTGGTGACAGGTTGCAGAATTGAGGGGCAGCAGTGTATCCTTGCTTTGTGCCACTCTTTACTGAAAAGATATCCGACACCTTACCACTGGCCCATATGTTTCCAGCTCTATCGTTGTGTTGTTGGTACAGAATCAAAGATCAGCCTCCTCTTAGCTAATGCGGCGTAATCCAAGACCCAAGATGAGAGTTATCTCTCAAACTCTGAACCCCAGAGTATGGAAGAAAAGAATAAAGTCACCATAGCCCTAGAGGACCATAAGGCTGTGCGCTCGTTAGGGAGAGATGACTAGCTGTGAGTTGAACCTAAGGGTCACCAGGCCTCAGGCATGGTGCAAGGTTGAGAAGGTAGGACCTTCGTGGTAACCGCAGCTGGTGTGGGAATTAAACCCGAGCTATTGGAATCACTGCATTGACTACCAGCAGTCTAGCCAACTGAGCTAACCAATGCCTTACTGGGATGAAAGAATACTGGGATACTGCAGTGTTAATCTTAGTTGGAAGAAAAAAAATTACCACATGGGCTTGCCCTTCCCCTAAATGAGTGCTAGGTTTGATAGAAATTAAGTTCTTGCTGTGTGAACAAAGTAAACATCATAATTTACAAAACAAAATGAATAAAAGTGCTCGACATTGGGATTCATGGATGCATTGTTGGGCCAAAGAACTGGAGTTGGACTTAGAGTGTTTTTTTAACATCCTATGCATAGCCTGAAGTTGGAGATAGTCACTCTTTTGATTGGGTACTGATGTTGCTCTGAAATGGTGGAAGTAGAATGCTTTAAAATGGCGATTGGAGTTGGCAAAATACCAAGATCCATGGAACTTTCTGGAACTGTAGCAGTTTGAGTTCCAGTGCTGCCATCTTGTAGTGAGGGGAAGAAACAACCAGAACTACAGCATCCGGCTTATCATTGGGTGACATTTATGAGCAAATGAAGGATGATTCTGAACATTTTCGGTGTTTTTTTTTAATTATAACAAATTTATTCAGGCAATTAATCATTGTATAATGTTTATATTTCACTCAGTTCATTTTTTTGCGAAATTCTACTTTGATTTTGATAGCTTTTTCTTGGGATAGTGATTGAGATCTACATTTCTGAAAGCACCTCCACAGATTGAGTGTTTCAGTGTTTTTTAATCTTAAAAGCTATGATCCTTTTTAATGCTGTGTTAAGCATTTGCTGCCCCATACAGTGTTGTGCTGTGTGTATTCTCATCAACTAAGAGCTGTTATATTTTCTGTTGCGCCTTGCGTTGTGCTGCGGACTAAATTCAGAATGTAATTTAAATTTGATTAATTTCAAACTTCTGTAATTCTTAAAGGAATTCAGATTTTCTCTAAATATTCCCTTTGGACTTGTGAACATTTCCAGTATTGTATGTAATGATCCAACCCTCTACTGCAAATCATGGTTTGTGGAAATATTGTTTACTTTGCGTACATGATTCATATTTAACTATTTCAGCGATACTGGTGCATCTGTACAGCATCATTTGGCTTTGAGCTTATGGGTTGAAATTGTTTGGACTTGTATTTTTTCACTAAGTGAGTGGAATCCCTCTCTTTTCTGATTTATCAAATCGACTTTTTTCCTCTGTGCTTTTTAAGTGGCTGTTTACTAATCTTTAATTTAATAGACTGAAACTAATGAGCAGAAACAGAAAAGCTAGATGTTCGTCCTATAGCTTGGTCCTCGGTATTTTAGCTAATTGTTCCTAATTTTCATTAATGATGTAACATTTAAGTTATTTTTAAAGACTATTCACTTTGTGCTCCTCTATGACCACTTTGTTTGCAGGGGAAAAACCTCAAGATCTGGACTTTTGTTCTTCGGGTTTATTGTGGAATTCATGATTTACACTGTTAATCTGTAGCAAATAATTTACAGTTTTCATGTAATAGTGTAATATTATTTTAATATCAACTATGATCTGGAGTTGTGATTGAGAGTACGCATATACTAATATGGGGCTCTTCTGGTACAATACTGCAGTTCAGTCCTTGCTACTGTTGTTCAATTGAAGTTTTTTTAAATTTACTTTTTAAAATTGATTGGTTCTGATCCTCAGATATGATGGAAATGAAAATCATGAGAAAATGGACAAATCCACATAGGTAGTATTGGCCCAAGTCAGTAAAAGTCTTTAAAAGCAATGATCTTTGTACAGGTGCATTTGCGATACAAAATTGGGACGTTCGAGGATACTATATTTAAGCACTCCCTATTTTTTCTTGATCTTAAAAGGAGTTAGTCACTAGAGTATAACCTTTCTCTGTTCACACTGTGAGATGGGGTAAAATTATAAATTATTTGCTAGTGATTCCAACGAACAAACAGGAAAGTTGTCTGTCTTTTAGAAGATGAGCATTTTGCCAAGGCAGACTTAAATGCCATATGTTCATTCACCATCATCACCTGAAAAATTAGTTTGATGTTGCAACTTTCTGTCTTCTTGAGTCCTGGTTATGTAAGTGTTTGACATAGATGCTTACACTCCAGTTCATGCTTCAATATGGCAGGCACCACCTCAGTGTTGTCCAATTAGCGTCAATTACCTTCCCCCTTGAGAGGGCTCTGAATCAGTAAATTGACTTTTGCATCTGAATAGGAGGATTTAGATCCTGTTACTACAGTCTCCTCTGTGGCTTGGAAAAGCAATTTCTGGTCATTTCCCCATTAAGTCGCATGTCATATGTTTCTGATTTGCTTTTCTTTATTCAAAATGCATCATGTTTCATTTGTCATCCCAAGTGTGTGTGGGAGTTCCTACTGAAGCTCACGCCCCTTAAAAGTGACTCAAACGTTTGATGTAAGTATGAGTCAGTCAATTAAATAGATCTCAATGTCCAGAATTTCACCAGATAATGTAGCATTTTTGTTTTAACAGTACATTTATAAAAGCCACCAGTCACCACTTCCAGTAGTAAATTCCAGTCTTAGGCAGCAGTTTGCTTCTGCTCCCAGCTTCAGTTAGAATTCATAAATTCACGAGAAACCGCTACCCGTGCAGTGGTTTATCTATGCTGAATACATTTTAAATATTTTAGAAGCGTAGGTAATTGTCTCAAGGGCACTGAGTGTTCTGTCTGTGCTGGCACTTTGCTGGGCCAGACTGGTTTCCCTCGTTTGTATGAAAGCAAAATGTTAAGGATGCTGAAACTGAAATATAAACAGAAAATACTGGAAGCCCCCAGCAGATTTGAGAGACCAAAACCGTTTTCTCTCCCTCCCTAATCGGTTCTTTTCAACTGTTATGTCAACAATAGGATCTCACTTACAGAAATGATTCACCTTTATTTTGTGGAAGCAAATAAAGAAGGAATGTTAATTACAGCACTGAAGGAAGTGCCCTTATTTACTTTTTGTGGGATAGTCAGTCATCTAAACTACTGGGTCATAGGAGTGAAGTTTGTTTAAAACATTGACTCTTGAAGTGTGGTCCTTGAGGGATTAAGTTGTGTCTGTGCAGATCTGTAATCCTCATAGAATACCTAGTGTGGCAATAGGCCATTTGGCCCATCGAGTCTACACTGACCATCCGAAGATATTCCACCCAGACAAACCTCCATCCCCACCCTCCCCTCCATCCCCACCCTCCCCTCCATCCCC
>NC_063364.1:26195988-26289395 GCF_021869965.1 Rhincodon typus | reverse complement strand
CCATCCCCACCCTCCCCTCCATCCCCACCCTCCCCTCCATCCCCACCTTATCCCTGTAACTCTACATTTCCCATGGCTAATCCACATAGCCTGCACATCCTGGGACGCTACGGGTAATTTAACATGGCCAATCCACCTAACCTTTGGATTGTGGGAAGAAACCGGAGCACCCAGAGAAACATGGGGAGAACATGCAAACTCCACACAGACAATCGCCTGAGGAATCGAACCCAGGCCTCTGGCGCTGTGAGGCAGCAGTGTTAACCACTGAGCCATGCTGCATCTTACAATGCACATCGCTGACCTCCAACACCATGACTGAGGGCATATGAGTGAACAGGGCAAAGTTCACATCCCCATCACATCTGTTATAGAGCCATACTGGCTCTAATGGATGGTGCATGTTTTTATAAACAGTACGCAGCAAGATCTGTGTCATGGTTACAAATACAGCATTCCTTTAAAGTTGTATGTTAATATAAACCACAATTATGTGAATTGAGCTCTGAATTCAACCACTATGATCAGATCCAGTGATAAAGCGATAAAAATAATTGTGACTTCAGTGTCAGGTTTTGGCTTGGCAGCAAGGAGGCGCTGATAAGATACGAAGTGACATTGGCTAACATCTCATTACTGTGTTGGCACTATAACATCATCATGCTATCAAAATTAGTTTCAAAAATGCAAAGGATATCACTCCAGTCTAGTTAGACCTCTGCTCAGCAACTGAGATAAATGAACTCTTTATGTGGTTTACAGGCAGATGATATATCACCAACAAATTGTTATGGCTAATGTGTCCATCACGGTGTTTTTACTCCACAAGAACCATCTCCCATTCATTTTCGTCTATATCGAACAGAACAACATGAGCTGGCCCTTCGGCCCATCAACCTGTACCGACCATAGTGCCATTCCAAACTAATTCGATCTGTCTGCACATGCTCAGTATCCTGTAATCTCTGCCTCTGAAATAATGTTATTGTATCTGCTTTTACCACTTCCCCCAGCAGTGTGTTGCAGACACTTACCACCCTCTGTCTAAAAAACATTCCCCTCTCCTCTCCTTTCAACTTTCATCCTCTCAACTTAAAGTTATGCCCCGTAGTGTTTGACATTACACTCTGGGGGGGGGAAAAAGACTCTGACTACCCACCCTGTCATGCCTCTCATAATATGCTTCTATCAGGTTGCCCCTCAGCCTCTGCTGTTGCAAAAACAATCCCAAGCTTGTCCAACCTCCTCTTACAGGAAATACATTCCAATCCAGGCAATATCCTGGTAAACCATTTTTTGCACCCTGTTTAAAGCCTCTACATTCTTCATATAGTGTGGTGACCAGAACTGCACACCTGTCTCCAAGTGTGGCATAAGTAAAGTTTTATACAGCTGCAACATGATTTTCCAACTTCTATACTCAATGCCCTGACCATTGAATGCAAGCATGCCATACGCAGTCTTTACCACCTTGTCCACTTGTTTTGCCACTTTCAGGGAGTTATGGACTTGCATCCCAAGATCTCTCTCTGTATCAATGCTCCTAAGGGTCCTGCCACTTACTGTATACTTTCCTCTGCATTTGCCTTCCCAAGATGTATCACCTCACACTTGTCTGGATTAAACTCCATGTGCCCTTTCTCCACCCAACTTTCCAACTGATCCATATTGTTCTGTGTCCCTTGATAATTTTCCTCACTCTCCACAGCTCCACCAATTTTCACATTGATCTACCTCATCAGTGTGTCTACTCCTTTCTGCCTTGTCACTTAAGTGTAAACTTGATAGTGGTCTTTATTATCCTTTGATAGTGGTCTTTATTATCCTTTGATAGTGGTCTTTATTATCCTTTGATAGTGGTCTTTATTATCCTTTGATAGCAAATTGTCTGCAAAGAATTATCTTAATTATCAGTTGGAGTTACCAGTGACCATCTTACCTTTATGGCTTCTAGTTCTGGACTCGCCTGCTAATGGAAATATCATCCCTCCTCCTACCAAATAAAAACGTTTTGTAGATGCGAAAATCTCTTGTTTTTTCTAGGGACACCCTGCCTTTATAAACTCAGCTGATGCAAACCCCTCTTCTGTTATCATTTCTAGTAAATCAGTTTTGCACCTTGCTCATGTGTCTCAGTCTCCTTTCGATATAATACGGTGACGAGATCTGATAACAGTACTCCACAAATTATGTCTGCTCTACTGTTTGATCCCATTAGGCATGAACACTAGTAATTTGTCTGTGCTTGGTAGCCTGATTAACCTGCACCACCACAAGTGATCTGTGCGTCTGTCAATTTAATTCTACACCCTGTTTTCACATTGACCTCTCTGTCCTCTGCCTCCTACACTATCCTCTGACATGGGCTAGAACACTGTTCAGTTCAGGGACAATTAACAAATGCCGGGCTTGCAGTGATGTCCACTGGGCTTAAAAAGTTTAAATCTTTGTTTTCCTGTTTTTCCTGCTGCTCCTAACTGGTGATGTTTCACTTCCTTCCTATTATTTTTTTCAGGAGTACGTTATTGACAAAAAGAATGTCTTTCCAGGGTTCATGCGTTTTTAAACCAGGTTCTACTTGCTTTTCTGTAATATGGATGGAGAACGAAAGTAGAAGCCCTTCACTGTGACTGTGCATCTATATGTCTTAGTCTGTCTATTTGCCTTGTGTTTTTTTTTCATTCTGTTATTTCCATGGTTTTGTTTTTCTGAGTTTTTTATCTCCTCACTCTTTATCTGTTTCCCTGTGTCCTTTGGAGCTGCCTCTTGCATGAGTTCTCCATGTGTGCCTCATTCTTGCCCCAAATTCTTCGCCAGAATTTTTTTTTATTCATTTCACGGGATGTGGCTTTGATACCTGCGAGAAATAATCCTTTCCCTTTCTTAGAAATGTTTTGGCAGTGTGAGAGCCAGCCTTTTCCTGGACAGTTAATCACTCAACTCAATAAAACAAATTATATTTGAAATTTGAGAATAGCTGCTTCATTTACCTCGGAGATTTGCCTGGACTCGGAATAAAAATTGCAACACAGGTTGTGTTTTCTGGGTCAAGTCTGATATTAAATCCTGAAAATTATTGGGAAGGGGAAGTATGCATATTTTAATATAACCCTGACCAAGTATAGGAAGTGCCACTGTAAAGCACTTACCTGCTAGTTAAGATGTTGGTGCAGTAGTATCTGGCACCATTGGTGCCTGCTCCATATTATGGATGAACATTACAGCATGTTGGCACACTGAAACTGATTTAGAAAGGTCTTTTCTATTGACTCTGTTGAAGGCCAGTTTGGACTTGGCTGTGTCTTCAGCCTTAAAGGTGAATGGTTACTTGTCAAAGATTCCTGAGGACCTGGAGCACCTGTGGAATGCCAGGTCAGTAATTTCAGAAGTGGAAGAGCCTGGGGTAAAAGTGGCAGAATGTCCAACAATCTTTGTAGCAGCAATAATTTGGCCCACTAAACCTGTGTATCGTTTTGAGAGAAGAGCCCATTTTGCACCATATACCTCAGCTTATTCTTTCTCCAGGTTTTTTTTACTTGACACCTTCAATACTGTTGGTTTATATCACCAATCCTGTAATTTATTTATTTATTAGTTTTTGGCTGCAGGAACTGTAGCTTCTTCCTTTCTTACTCCAAATTTGTGTCCTTGGATATGTGATCCCCTCATGATAGGAAGTTGTCTGCCACCTCGGAATGTTCTTCAAGATTGTCTTGGAACCATCTGAGGAAATCTTCTGAGCCCAACTCCGTTAACGTTCCCTCGAAACAGATTACAAATGCATTAAGTAGTTATCGTGATTCACTTTTTGGGTTTGACTCTCCATTTGTAATGAGTGTCTACAAGGCTGGGGGAGGTGGTGGAGGGTAGAAACCAAGACGCTTTATACATCGGAGTGAGTGTGGAGTGACCGAGCTGTGCTCATGTTCTCTTTTCATTTCTCAGCAACTCTGCTTCAGAAGAATCCAACCACTCTGCCTCAGGATCAGAATCAGGCAGTCAGTCGGAAAGTGAGCAAGGAAGCGAATCCAATAATAGCAGTTCGGAATCATCGGAATCGCAATCTGAATCGGAAAGTGAATCGGCAGTGTCCAAGCTGCAACAAGCTGCCACGGAGAACAAGGACAAGCCACTGAGTAAGAAGGAGAGGATAGCGGATGTTAAAAAGGTACCTTTTTAGAGAATAACTGGGAGTTTGCCACCTCCATTATAATTAAGATATAAGAGCTCAGCGTGGTCTGCTGTTCTCATAGAGAAGGATAGATTGTCTTTGTATTATTCATGGAATTTTCTTGTGTTTAGCATATCCTAATAAAACTAGTATTTAATGATAAGGCGGTGATAAATTCATTGAAAATCTCAGGTATTTTACCACAAATAAAAAACTGAGTTCAATTTGAGAAACTAAACTGTGCAGTCATCTATCACAGAAAGCTTTGGGCAGCCTGCATCTAAAAATATAGAAGCCTTAACTATAAGCAGCTCTGGGGATGTGGAAGAACCTCAGCATTCACTGCCTGTTTCTTCCACAACTCTGTGCTGTCTACTCACTAGCCAGGAGAGAGGTTCCCAGTCTACAATTTTCTTTTTATTAATTCATTCACAAGATGAGGGCATAGCTGGCTAGTCCAGTATTTAATGCCCATTCCACAATTGCCCAGAGGGCAATTCAAAGTCAACCACATTGCTGTAGGTCTGGAGTCACATGTAGGCCAGACCAGGTACGGAGGGCAGTTTCCTTCCCTAAAGGACTTTAGTGACCAGATGCAGTTTTTCCCCAACAATCTGCAATGGATTCATGGTCATCAATAGACTCTTAGTTCTAGATTTTTATTTATTGAATCCAAATTCCACTATCTGCCATGGTGGGATTCGAACCGGGTCTCTAGAACATTACCTGGGTCTCAGGATTAAAAGACCAGCAATAATACCACTAGGTCACTGCACTCTGTGTCTGTGAGCTTTGTCTGTACAAGTGCTCTCTTCAGCTTAAGCTGAAAGGTCAGTGACATGAACATGCCATTGAGTGCTGACATGTTTCTTACAAAGTGAGCCCATCATGTGCACACTTGTGTTGCTGTTATTTAAGGTGCTGTGAATGCTGACCACAGGCACTAGAAAATCCTGAAGGAAGGAAAAGAATTGCCTGATCAGAGCATTTTCCCAAGATGAGCGGTATTTGGCCCACAACATTTGGACTGGAAAGTGGATATACATGGAATTTTGGCGAGGGCAAATTTGGATTTCTCCCTGTTCCACAACCTGGAATCCCTGATACAGTTACCATGGCGAGATTCTCATGAAAAGTAACCACCTATTGCACAATTCGAAAATTATCACATTAAGAGGCAGTGAGCTTTCCAAAAAGTGGTTCACTTCCCAAGCAATCTCAGACTTCTGCAAAAGAAAATCCACATCTTCAATACCTCTTTTCCAAAGTTGTCATGGCTTTTCATTGGAGTGCAATTATTAAGTGCATGTTGCACCTCACTTGCAGTAAAAACTAGTAAAAATTATATAATTGTAAAACATTAATAACATTGCACCTACAGTAAAAAATTTTTAGAAACAGTGTGGGTTAATTCTGTTCATTCTGCAGTGGAAACGGCTTTCTCAGTTTGCTAATATTGGAGCAAAGTTTGGGTAACCCAAACCCTGATCATCATCTGCTCTGTTCACTTTTGGCGTTGCCTGCATTTTGATTTTTGGGATCTCAATCGTGTAATAAGAAGCCCTGCCTCTGAAAGTTGGCCTGAGCAACCACAGGTGATGTTTGAGATGGGGCTTGGGTAGCTGTGAGAAGGGCGTGGTTTCAAATCACGTGGCATGCATGACCTAGTATGGATTTCTTGTCATTTGCATTGTGAAGAGAAGCTTCTGCCACTTAACACCATGAAATCAGATCAATTTCTCTGAGGTTTGTTCCAGATAGAAGAAAGGGTTTGATAAAAACAGTTTAACACTGAAATGTGCCTGAATGATCTCAGAATGAAAATGACATATTTTTAGTGCCGGGAATTGGTCTCAGGAATACTTTGAGGGGATAACCTTGTTAAATTTCCTGCCGTTGTTTCTCAATCAATGCTCAAAGAAATAATGATGGACCTGTGAAATTTATGTATGCAATGGCTGTTTCCTCTTCATTTCAGGCTAAGTCATGATAGTTCTGTACTGTGATCGTTTGTGACACAGTTGCAAATTTTGATCATTCAAATTCAGTTTCTTTGTAGAGAGGGCCTATTGTCAGGCATTGCAACTTCATGAAGTGCTAGAGGTGGTAATGATTTGAGACATGACCACGGCATTAAAACTTATTGGCATAAGGGCACTTTTCATATAACTTACTGGTGTTGATATTTTCTGTATTTGACCATTTTCTTAAAGTTATTTGGATCCCAGAAGTACATCAGTTTGCACAACAGTTGTTGTCTTTTTTGTTTTCATGGTAGAACTGTTTTACTTGAAAATATAAATAGTTCTAAATAGGATATCCTCAAACAGTTCTAAAAATCCTATTTCAAACCGTGGTTTTCTTAATATTCTAACTAACTAAGACATGTTTTTAATTTTTCTATTAAACTGTAGTATAATTAAAGTGGTGGGAGGGTGCAGGCCTTATGGTGGTCTGTTTATATTGCAGATGTGGGAAGAATATCCAGATGTTTATGGGGTTAGGAGGTCAAACCGCAGCAGACAGGAACCGGCTCGACTTAACGCTGGACCTGGGGTGAGTAGTGGAGAAAATTGAGTATTTAAAACTGAGCATTCAGTGACCACCTTCATAATGACAACACATAGTCATTTCCTAACATTTTCTGTGAAGGTTTAATACCAGCAGTAATGGTTGGAATTTTTTGAATCTGTTGTAACAATTGAAGGGATTGCGCTACATTATTAGTGTAGAGTGCAGTCATAAAAGTTTTATGTTAAGCCAGCATCTACCACAGTAATATGCCCTTAAGTCGGTGCCCTCATCCTTTACTTTATTCCCATTCTTCACAATGCAGCTAATAGGATTTCTTTCTTCACTTTGCTGCACTCATTTGTTCCCTCTCCCCCATTCCTGTCCTGTCCAAAGCTCTCCAACATAGTTTTCTTCTGTAGGTAGAACCCGTTTCACAGGCATTGTATTCTCTGATTTATCTCCCAAGTGACCATATTCTTCGTGTGGAACTAGATGGAGCACTTTGACTGCCAGAAGTCTAGCAATTTCATCTCCCCCTTTTCCTCCGCGGAAGGAAGCGTGGAAGCCCGTTGCATCACTTTCTCTGCTACCCTGGTTGCAGTCCACCTCCTAAGCACGGGCAGAGATGAAGTGTTACATCTCTGATCTGTACGATTTTTAAACGTCACAGTGAACTTTATTTTGTGTGTTGAGACATACAGGAACCCAAGTTGGTTCTTATCTCGATTATTCCTCAATCTGACAATTCAGCACCGTCTCACTGCAGTTTCTCATCTGAAGGTCAACTTTTCCACCACCAAGTTCGCAAGCCTCCTTTTCCTCCTCTTCCTCCCCTTCAGTAGGTAAGGTACTCATGGTAGGATTCCAGTCATACTTTGGGTGACCAGTTGTTTGTGAGTCATCATTCAAACATAAATGGGAAAGGAGTGTAAACCTTTAATGGATAAGGACAGACATTCTATGTTTAGTAATACAGTTCTACTCTGAAGCTGCTCCTCAGTGTGAAATGTATGGGACACTAATAACTTTAATAACTTTTGTTGGTTAAGTGTCAAATTGCCTCATTGATGCAATCTCTGGATTCTATCTGCACAATGCTTGCCTCTCTGAAGCATTTATGTAGCACCTCAGCACATCCCAGAGAACTTCCAATGAACCAGATTACTATTTTAAGTGCAGTCTCTGTTACGCAGTTTACTCTTCTGCACAGATCTGCTTCTTTTGCAGTCTAACCTTCAACGAAGTAGTTGGCCGAATTCTTAAGTAATTTTCTAGGACCTGATCCCATGTCAAGTTCACCTGATCTGCCTGAATCAGTGTTTGAAGAGTTTGTTTCCAGTCGTGGGGAGATTTGCTTTTTGGTAAAGTGCTTTTTTTTCTAAAAACGAAATCTTATCAACTTATGAGCGAGAAACTAACAAACAGCCTTAGAACCGAGTTTGGTTGTGAAACGTTTTCTTTTAAGTACGCTGTAGGGAAGGATAGGTTTGCAATCAGAATGCAGCAGTTCTGCGGATTTATCTGAGAATTTTATCATAAATTTTAAAGTTGCAGCAGATGCATTCTGTGTGCAGTGATTGTTCAAAGGGGACATATTTTTTGAGTCAAGTTACTTTTAAGATACTCTCCCATTGGGAGGTGAACTGCAGAAGTTCACTTTTTTTTAACCCTCGCTCATGGTTTGGTTTTTCACTGTTTAACCCCCTTAGTCTTCACCTTTGTACAGTGTCAGACCAGGTTTTCATGAAACGGCAGAGCTGCTATCATGAAACTGTTTGTTTGTGTCAACAGAGTGGCTTGGAGTGTGCAGAAACCTGAAATTAATGGGAAGGTGGGGGTGTTGGAATCTGGTTTCGGAGATGCGGATGACAGGTGAAAGAGAATGGGAACAGAGTTGAGCAAGAGCCACTAACTTGCAAGAGGCACACTACATAGATAGCGATTTTGTCAATGTACTGAGTTTTGATGAGGAAGCATCCAGTGTATTGTAAGTGCTGCCTCTCCTACAAGAATGTCCATTGGAGCAAAACGTTCATCAGTTTGCTCTGTATCCATGAAGTTTGCTGAGGTGATGTTCAGGGATAAGGGTTGGGAGATTGTACATGGGTGTAGGGGGAAAATGGGCTGCAACACTGATGTACAACCTTTCCTTTTCAAACAGAGCAGTGAAAACTCTGAGAATGAGACTGTCGGGCGACGAGGAAGGAGGAGAGCTGCTAAGTGAGTCCTTCAGATATGTGCATGCTGATGAGCTTGTGTTGAATGTATGTGATATAATTGATAGCAGGGACCAAGTATGATCTCTTGTGTTCTCTATCAGTTTTGTGTGGGTTCTGGTGAATGGGGCACATTTAATTTCAGGCAGCCAGTGTCTACATCAGGTACTTTCAGGTCAGACGCAGGATAGGCTAAATGAACATTTGTTAAATGTTAACCCATCAACCAGGCTGACGTTGGGATTAGCTGAGATTAAATGTGTAGCATAAGGCTCTTTTTCTTTGTATTTGCAATGTCCCTCATGAGAAGTTAAGTGATGTGACCCCAGCTGCTGCTCAGACATTTGCACCAGGGAGATGCATTTGAGCAGGATCTGGGAAGGTCATCACCCTTTTCATGCAAGATTAAGAACCTCTTTGTCTTATCTAAGAGTGTGCAATATGTTGCTGTCGGTATTGCAACATGTTAAACGGGTAAAGGCAAGTCGCTATTGGTTCAAATTTGCTAGAAATCCTATAAATCTGCTGTAATATATTCCAATTTAAATGGCCCCTTGCAAAGTCCAACTGAGGCTTCTCATCCACGAGTGATTTTCAAAGGGATTCTCCAGATTGGTGATAATTTGGAATATAGATAGAAATTTACGGAAGTATACACGACAAAATGGTCAAAATATGAAAGGAGTAAAAACAAAATTGAAATGTTCTCTCTCTCATATTGACTGATATGAGTACGTGCAGCATTTTCTGTCTTACTCCTGCTTTTGTTTAAAGGTCTGTCTTGTGGTATTGGCAGTGAAACAAATTGTTGTAAATATGTGCGTATTGAGCCAAGTAAACATGCACCACATTAACTGCGTGTACAGGCTCCCCCCTTCTCCCTGCTAAACTGTATTTCATTACTGCAGTGCTAAGGTGGGCCCAAGACAGACATTCCTGTTTGTTCATTTTGACCGATGCCGTGTCTTTGCATTGTGGCTACTCTCACGTGTAAGTAAATATTTGATTGTCTGTGTCAGCTGGAAAAGTGCAGTATCTGAGAATGAAGATGAGGAGGAGGAAAAAGAAGGTGAAGATGAGGAGGAGGAGGAGGAGGAGGAAGATGAAGATGAGGAGGAGGAAGAAGTAGCTAGCAGCGCTGAAAGTGAGCCTGAAAGAAAAGTCCGAGCCCGTCGACCAGTTACCAGAAGGTGAGCTTGGGGCAGTATTGTTTGTAAAAACCAAAAGAACTCTGAATGCTGGAAATCAGAAACAAAAACAGAAATTGCTGGAAAAGCTCAGCACATCTGGCAGCATCTGTGGAGAGAAATCTGAGTTAAAGTATCAGGTAGAGTGACGCTCCTTAGAACAGATTTTTCTCAGATTTCTCTCCACAGATGCTGCCAGACCTGCTTGAGATTTTCCAGCAACTTCTGTTTTTGTTGTTGCAGTGTCTTTTGTGCTTGTTGCAGTGAATTTTGTTAGGACAACTGTACATCATTGCACTGTTCATAACCATTTTTTTCAGATTTCTGTTGATTTTGAAAATAATTATTGGAGGCTTTTCTCACCTCCCAGATGGTTTTTTGCTGACAGTTGACTTGGAAAAGCTTTGCTGTATGCTGTTAAATGCAAAACCAGTGGTTTTAAAGTCATTAAAAGTAATTGCCCTCCTCTGATCAGATCCTGGATTTATTTTTCAAACTGAAATCGTCAGAAGTTTGTAGTCTGTACATTTACTTTTCTCTTCAAATGGTTGTGATTCATTGTATTGTGCACTCCCACTGATTCACACACATTTGTTCCCTTGCACCCTCTTACTAAGAAACAAAGCATGATTCAGCTCAGAATTAAGCTGCTCAATGAAATGCCTAAACACGTGTTAAGTTAGCTTGAATGTGGAGAAGTACCTTTGTTCTCAGTTTGTTCTTGGAAAGTGGTCTTCACTGTCAAGGCCAACATCTCTAATTGTAACTCATAGAATCGCTACAGTGCGGAAGCAGGCCATTCTGCCCATTGAGTCCATGCCAAAGAACATCAGACGTAGATCCATCTCGTCTGGATTTACCATGGCTAATGCACCTATCCTGCCCATCTTTGGATTGGGAGGAAACACACGCAGACATGGAGAATGTGCAAACTCCACACAGATGGTTTACTGAGGATTGGGATCGAACCCGGCACCCTGGCGTTGAGGCAGCAATGCTAACAAGTGAGCTACCGTGCCGTCAGGAAGAAGTATAGATCATAACTGGCCTGTGCCAGCCCTTTGGAAGAGCATTCCATTTCACTACAATTTCACTGTTCTTCCTGCATGGCCTCACAAATTCTCTTCCAGTTATTATCTAGTTCCCTTTTAACGATTGCTGTTGGATCCATCATTTCCAAATAATAACAAATCATTTTTTCCCCCCTCCTTTTGTGTTCCTGTTTTTTTTGGGCCAGTCACCTTAGAGCCTCAGTCTTCTGGTCACCCAACCTTCAGCCCCTGGACTAGTGTTTCTTTCCACGCTTCGCCAAACCGCAAAATTTTGTACAACTATATTAAACCACCATGTAACTTCGTGGGCTTGAAGGCATACAACCCCAATTTTGCTAGTTTATCCATGTAACGAAATCCTGCACTTCTGACACCATGGTAGTAAATCTCTGCATTCCCTCTGAAGCCCTGACGTCCTTTCTGAAATGTGCCCTGATACTGTGGCCCAACCAGTTTTTTCTTTACTGGAAATTTGATGCAATTTGTTTGCTTTTGCACTCTTGCACTACTACAGCAAACTTTGTTTTTACCTGCATCTTATCAGCAGGCTCTCTTGATGAACTGGCAAAAATTATAAAACTCAAGTGCTGCAATTCTCGAGTATTTGTGCTGTAAATCAAGTACAATAGTATTGTGTATACCTGCATCCCTTACATTTCTGTTATTTAATGTGTATTTTCACATTGATTTTAGGGGGTGTATTGACGTTTTTAAATAGATCTTTTGAGGAATGTTGGTGTCTCAAAGTTTTGCTTGGTCAGGGTTTACTCAGGTTATGTGAACCTCTTGAATGTCTGGAATATTTGATCATCCTGGTCCCATAGGTGCTGGTTAACAAAGAGTTTGCTTTATTTAAAAAATTCAGGATTCTGATGTCTTTTTAACAATCTTTTCAATTTGACCTACCATCATCCTCAGTGACTTGGGAACATAACATCCAGCTTTCTCTGTTTTTGTAGTTTCTATTATTGTAGTGTACACTGCATAATGTACCAATTCTTCTTGCTAAAGTAAATTGCTTCACATCCCCACCTGCAAGTTCTCTTTCGAAGCACTCACCATTCTGATGTGGAATTATATCGCCGTTTCTCTGCTATCGTTGGGTCCAATTCGTAGAACTCCTCCCTGAGCATCCTAATACTTGTAATCAAACTGTTCAGGACTACAGTTCAAGGTGTTATACCGTCTCCTTCTGAAGGAAAATTAGAGATGTTGGCTTTGCCAGCAAAGTCTGTTTTCCAGGAACAACTTAAGAAAGATAGTTCTCTGCATTAAATTTCTTATGCCATTTGTTTAGCCATTTCAGTGGTCTCTGAGAGACCTCTGGAGCCTGTCACTAGCCTTCTCACTTGTTGCTGCACTTGCAAATTTTGCCACCTGCAGCTTTTGGGATTATATCCTGAATACTTTTCTCCACATTATTAATAATGCATCAAGAAGGCACAGGTCCCAAATTGACCAATAGGAAACGCCATCGTGGGACCTCAGACCAATCTGCGAATGAAAGAAGAGCACGGTGACCTTAGCAATAGGCTGTCTATGTGTTAGTAATACTCATTGTTTAGGAATCTCTGTCTACTGACGATTGTAATTTTCCTAGACCGCCAGCCAGGACTCAAGGTAAAAGGCAAAAGACTCGGAGGGGAAAGAAAAGGAGAAGGGATTCTTCTGACGATGATGACGATGACGACACTCCCAAACGCCAGACCCGCAAATGTGTAACTAAAAATGTGAGGTTAGTGGAGTCTGTAACTTAGTCTGAAAGTCCTTCTAATCACCTTTGAAAATTTCAATGTGAACTGAGTAAGTCATCGTCAGGGGTCAGTGAGATTAAATCAAACTTTGCTGGAGATGCTGATGGGGTGTGTATTTTTCTTATTGGTCAGTGAGCTTAGAATGAGAAATGTCAATGGCAGGTAGACCCCAATGGCACAATCCTTTATCAGATTCTAAGTGTCCCAGTGAACCGTGCTTACACGCTTGTGAAGTCTGTAGCCTTGGTACGGTTCTGTTGCTTAGCTGCATTGGTGTGTGCAGTTCACTTGTGTGAAATTTATTCCTATGTCGTACCACTGTAGTTGACAACCGGGGACTCCACTGCCCTGTCTGACAGATCATTTTGACTAATTAGTGTCAGGAGGTTGCTCTTGTGGTTTTTCTCATATATATGTAGCTCTTTATTCATATCCAGTATTCTGAATATACCTTACCTGGGCCATTTCATGCTTGCTGTTTTAATTTTTTTTGGTTGGGATTGGGTTGAAATTGGTCAGTTATAAACTCATTCAATGTCTGGAATAGATAATAACTAGGAATTGTCTCGACAGATATGGCACTAAATGGCCACTACACCTGGTAGAACTGCATCCATCGACCTTTGAGGGAGAAAAGTTAGAAAAAAATACGGGAAGAACTTTTTAAGTTTACAAAGCTCATGCATAGTGAGCAATTTATTTAAATGATGCAACACTACATTCATTTTATTCCTAGTGAATGCCAGGTCTCAACCTCAAAGGGTCTTTGTCATTTTGGGGGCACTTGAGGCTTTGGCTTGAATGCACCTTACTGATACATCTCATCTTACTGCTTCTCGAGATTTGTGCCTGGACAGTTGTTAGCCCTCTAATTCAGTCCCTACCATCATGTTTCTAAGCATTTGATTCACCATGCTAATTTGAGAATAACAATGATCGCTCTACTTTCCTCACCACTTCCTGAAGTGGGAGATGAGGATCGATAATCATGGGAACTGTGCAGCAACCCTTTTCTGAGCTTAGAAAGGATTTAATTGCAGTCCCCAGGGCAGTGGATGTTGACTTTTTATAATCTGACTATCATTGTGTTTTCAGTTATAAAGAAGATGATGATTTTGAGACTGATTCAGATGATCTCATCGAAGTTACAGGCGAACCAGCACGAGAGGAGAATGATGACAGTGAAACCATTGAGAAAGTGATTGACTCCCGGATTTGGAAAAAAGGAGGTGAGATGAATGCAGAATCTTCATTTAATGTAGATAATGGTGCATCCTTCCCTGTTCTTTAAAGCACGTGGCAATAGGCCAGCTCTGGCTTTGAATTGAAAATATCCTTGAATGATAGGTTTCTCTTCTGGCTATTTCAGGTGTATAGGAGCTTTAGATTAGAACTGCTAATTTACTAAGATCTCTTCGATGTGAAAGTAGGATTTATGTTTCACCAGAGTGGGAGATACATAGATCATTTCTGCTAGAAATTTGAATATTATGGAAATAAATAACAGGCTGTGGAAAGACAGGTTGCCAGTTTGCATGAGAAATCAGTAACAGTAAAGAGTTACATTCAAATATTGACTTGGTATGCATGGTAAATTATACTGCTTTTATACAATTCCTAGTATTACTTAGGCCAAAGTTAGGCAGACAATTCAGTTTGTGTGGCTCTGTCTTGCTCAGCCCC
This sequence comes from Rhincodon typus, assembly GCF_021869965.1. Classification (NCBI taxonomy): domain Eukaryota; kingdom Metazoa; phylum Chordata; class Chondrichthyes; order Orectolobiformes; family Rhincodontidae; genus Rhincodon; species Rhincodon typus. The sequence goes on along the minus strand of NC_063364.1, from coordinate 26,274,818 downwards.
ACCTGTTTTCAATCACTCCACACCATGACCCATCACCTCCACCACCACATGGGTCTGTCTCTGGGAGCTGTACATATGAGCTATTCAGGAATTGAGCATTTTGGGGTAGATGGTGATTTTTGAATCATTTTACTGCATTCGTTTTCCTCCATTCGTTTTCCTCCACTTCCAACCCCTTCCCACTTTGCAGTCGTTGGAGCCCCAACCACCGTCTATGCAGTAGAGGCTGACGGAAATCCAGGGGCAGACTTTGATCCGGAGAAGGATGAGAAGGAAGTGCAATATCTCATCAAGTGGAAAGGCTGGTCGTACATCCATAACACCTGGGAGAGTGAAGAGTCATTGAGACAGCAGAAAGTGAAAGGAATGAAGAAATTAGAGAACTTTATCAAAAAGGAGGAAGAAGTAAACCAGTGGTAATTATATGGCTCTCTTATTAAACCCTACCTGTGGTAGAACTGGTTTTAGTGGAACCCCATCAGAACAGATTAGCTTACATCTGAGGATGTGCAAACTCCGATGGGTGTCAAATAACTTACACATGCATTTGAAGCCAAATGTAGTTTTGGAATTGTTGCTGCACTCGTTCAATGTGCTTTGCTATTTCAGGCCCACTTTAAATCATAGAATCCCTACAGTGCAGAAGCAGGCCATTTGACCCATCAAGTCCACACCGACCCTTCAAAGAGCATCCCACCCAGACCTGACCCCCTACCCTTGCCTGTAACCCTGCAATTTCCATGGCTAATCCATCTAGCCTCCACACCTCTGGACCTTTATGGGTAAGTTACCACGGCCAATCCACCTAACCTGCACATTTTTTGGACTGTGGGAGGAAATCGTGGAGACACCGAGCGAATGTGCACAGAGGCAAGTCGCCTGAGGGTGGAATCGAACCCGGGTCCCTGATGCTGTGAGGTAGCAGTGCTAGCCACTGTGCTGCCCCAAATTATGTCACCACTGATGAATGGAAATTGCCATAGCTGAGAGTCCAGCTTAACTGTGCAATGCAGATCATGAAAGGCATTCCAAAGATGCAGCTAGATTTTTAGAAGGACACCATCTGCAACTGCAGTAAATATCCTTTAAGAATGGGATGGGCCTTGTATGAATTTCCATGGGCTTGTTATTGTTTTTTTACTGACATCAGAAAACAGCAGTAATGCTGAGATCTTGTTAATTCATGCTTCAGTGGCAGTTAGTTTCTATTTGGTTAAAGACCAACAGCTAAGATCCAGGTTGCTGTTTAGTCATTAAAGCAGAAACTGTTATTCGTGGTGTCGTTCATGACCATTTGTCTATTTACATGTTCTTGGCAATTAATAGCCTTTCAGCTGAAAGGAACACACGTAGAAATTGCTGGAGTGCCTCAGAAGGTCTGGCAGCATCTGTGGAGTTTTGAAGAAAAGTCATAACAGAATCGAAACATTAACTTTGTTTTTCGTCCATAGATGCTGCCAGATCTGCTGAGTTTCTCCAGCATGTTCGACGTTTGTTTCAGATTTCTAGCATCCACTGTACTGTGCTTTTATTTCAACTGAAAGGTTTGTCTATAACATGTTATGACTCAGGTTTGAAGAATATTTTGTGTCTCTTCTCCCACACCCCCTCCCCACCACCTCCTCCTACGCCCCTGTCTCCCTCCCCCGCTTAGTTCCATTACTCCACTTGTGACAACATCGATTTAAATATTTTACCCAAAAACCTATGCAGCCGATTATGCACTTATCTATATGAGGTTTAGATTAAAAAGATCCTTCAACCTGGTTTCTTTAATAAAGGCAAATGTATTGATTTATTATTTCAATGAAGTTGCCAAATTGCTTAATTCCCTTACACAGTTGATGACATGAAAATGTAAGCATTAACTTCCCTAAATTGCCCAACACACATGCATGTGCATACCAGGTAAAGGAACACAAGAGTTTTGTATAGAAATTGACTTTGGGGGGGGGCAGAAAATACCTTTGGCCAATAATTATTATCAATTGAAGGCAAAAGGGGTGAGGTATGGAGTGTTCAGATGGGTGTTAATCTGGCATTTTCCCCTCTGAGAGGACAGGTCACTAGACACGGTTGTCTCTGGGATCTTTACATATGAGCTATTCAGGAATTATTGAGATGAGCTACCTCAGGCTTTTCAGGAGGGCAGCTGAATCAGTGTTTTATTTTCAGAAACAGGAGAGGTGAGCTAGGAAGTTTCTTCCTTCTTTCCTTCAAGTTGGTCGTGAGCTCTCTGGCAGTCATTAAACCCAGGCAGGTGATCTCCAGCGAGCAAATCAGACAATTAACTGAAACCATGTGGACCAAGAAATGTGTTTACCGTCTTTAAAAACAAATGTTCCAGTGTTCAAAGTAACCTTTCTATTTTAAAAAAAAACTGGTCCAGGTATCCACAGAACTTTAAAATAAATCAATTTTTCCATAACCTTTCAATACTCAAGTCCTAAAATAGTTATTAAGTACAAAATCTTCATCACAGGCATTTTGTGTAAGGGTAAATGAAGTGGATGCACAGAACAGGAACTGTTTTGCGTTGACAAATTAACTCGGAATGTCTGTATACAGTGTCTGTTCTCAGTATTGGATCAGATTCCACTGACCAATGAATGAAATAAGAGATAAACAATCAAGGTTACATCAAAAAGGCTTCGCATCAAAGCAGTGTCCTTTTGCTAGTGATCTTATTACACCCGGTCATTGGCTGTTGTTTATTCTGTGCTCTCAATTTCAGGCTGACCAAAGCATCCCCAGAAGATATAGAGTACTACAACTGTCAGCAAGAAATGGCTTTCGACCTCAATAAGCAATACCAGATCGTAGAGAGGGTGATTGGTAAGCAATGAGCGGGGAATATCAAAAAGAATAATTAGACTCTTCAAATTTTTTTTCTTTCAATAATCTACAGGGAAAGTAAACTTGAAGGAAAAGTACACTAATGCACAGTTTGTGCATCTTAACCTTTCAATAAATGTCAGAAAAAGAAGTGGTGTTAAAATAATCTGGATTTTTAATCTTTCACGTTAAAGGACGCAGTCTGTTTTGGGTTTTAAATTCACCAAGCAAGCTATTTTCTGGAGATGCAATCCGGGCCTGGATTTCACCATTTATTCATCTGTCAAACTGCAATAGAAAATTTCATGTAGACGAGGAGCAGCCAATGAATAAGAGACTGGTACTAACTTTCTTGGTGATTTATTAAGTGGAGCAGCAGTGCAGAATGCAAAGTTCTAGAATCCATTCCTGGAGTTGTGGTAGGAATCTCTCTATTGACCTCAGTATCCTGGGTCATAAACGGTTAACGAAGAAGCCATGTTTGCCCCTTGCTGTCACCATCCGTTCATTGATCTGTATCAGTGAGAGGATGGGTTGAATTTAGTTGGGATGACTCCGCAGTCAGCTCCTCCATGCTCTCCCTTGTGTGAGGAATTTAGTTCTTTTCCCACAGGGAATATATGCTTAAGGATCTGAGCCCAACACGCATTAATCGCTTTTAGGAGAAAAGTGAGGGCAGGCAAGGATTCCAGCTCCAAGTTAGTTTTCTTCACGATGCAGTAGTTGTTGATTATTTGTATATTGGTGTTCGGTATGTTATATTTAATTCCAGAAAACTGGTTCATTAAGTTGCTCCTTTCAAATTTTGGGGAAGCTGATTGCACAGAGAGCATGGGGAATGTAACTGAGTTTAGACTGTTTTAATATTAATTTTCTGTTGAGGCTGCGCCACGTAGCCTTGGGGAATTCTTCTCAAATATTTTATAGTGGGTCATTTTTTTCTCATCTCATCCTCTCCCGTTGACTCCCTATGTCAGCAAAAATGGATCCGCAGCTACAGCTGCCAACCCCCCATTTTTTGCCAGTGTAATCTGTGCCAAACTGCATGTTTCCAAGCCACAATGTGCAGTGATATTTGCTCACCCTCTTGCTCTCAGTTGTCAAACAAGACTTAAATGAAATTCCAGACAAAATAGCAAAGTGCTTTAGCATTGTAGCCAACAGTATACTGCAAGTTTGTGCTACTTACAAAACATTTATTTAAAACGTAACCAAACCAAAAATATATACAGCTGTTTCTAAATAGATGTTTGGTAGCATGGAATGTAACTTTGTTAAAAGGAGACTACAAATTGAAGCTTTTGAACTTGCACTCGGACACATGAGACAGACTTGGTGGCACACTTGTACCATATAAAATGGTGTATGTTTTCTCAAGCCTGTTTCATGCATCCTACTTCTGATGAGTGCAAGATTAAAACCTTCAACTTCTAGTCTCCTTTGAGCAATGTGTCTGTAAATGAGTTGATTTGTTTTGAGTTATATGCATATTGTTACGTGCAACAGATTTTCGGATATTTGTAAGCAATAAAGTACAGATTAATCTGCTGTTTTAAACCTCCATCTTAACTGCAATACTGTCAGTCTCACAGCATAAACAGCAAGGCCATTTGGCCCACCGTGTATGTGTTGTCTTTTTACAAGAGCTATCCAATAAGGTCCAATTGCTGCGTTTTACTCCATGGCCATGTAAGCCTTTGTAAACCCTTTAAGTATTTGCATAGTTCCCTTTGAAAGTTGCCATTAGATTTGTTTCTCATAGTAGCATAGAATTGCTGCAGTGCAGAAAGAGTCTGTTCAGCCCTTTGAGTTTACACCAACCCTCTGAAGAGCATTCCACCCAGACCCAACACCTATAACCCGCATTTCCCATGGCTAATCCACCTAGCCTGTACACTGCGGGGCGATTTAGCATGGCCAATCCACCTAACTTGCTCTGCTTGAAGAATAGTTCCAGCTTCTCCAGTTTGTGCAGATGACTGAAGTTCCTCATGCCTGGTTTGGTTTTATCTTTCCAGGATTTTTGGGAGGTCTGAATTGCTGAAATTACTGATAGTGTAATATAGTGTCTGGGCTGGAGCAACCACCCCTTTATTGTAAATCTTTGCTATTTTTTCAAAGCTTTTTTAAATAGCTTCTTCCCCCATTGGATAAATAGAGCAGCTGTTTTAGATATTTTCTAATTAACCTATTCAGATCTCTGGAATTGGTGGGACTTAAACCGAGGTTGGCTCAAAGGTAGGGACATTAATACTGGGCCACATGAGTCCTGTTTTTTTCCTCACTGGTCTTGGTCACTGGACTCAGAAAGAGTTGGGTCATGACTGTTGTCAAAAGCGTTTATATGATTGTTTGTTTTCCAAATGGCCAACTTTCTTGCTGTCTGTGTATTTCTCCATGTAAAAATAATTTATGACAAGAACAAATCATAATTATTCATTCCAAATCATTTCTTATCCAAGAATATTGCATGGGTTTGAAAAACATTTTAATCAAACAATTCTAAAAATAATGTACACCTGTGTTATTACAATTCTGTTCAAGATTTCTGAATTAATTTGCATGTCTGTTGAATGAAACTTGTAAATATATTGAGTCACCCTGTACTGAACAAAGATTTATTTCTCTCCAGCAATGAAGACCAGTAAATCTTCATCAAGTCACTCTGAATTCCCATGTAAGTATTTTTTTTGAAACTCTTTGGGTTTAAACTGTATCCCACTGGAGTTTTTGTCTGAATATCCACATTCTTCTCTAATCCTGTGCTTGGTGTGTGGCACATACTCAGTCTCAGTTCTTTGTGTCTGGTTTATATCGGCTTCTGGGATTGGGCATTGTACTAGATGATTGGAAAACCCAAGACAAATTTTAAAGCAATGACAAGGTATGCTGTCAGTGTAATAAAAGAACTGTAAATGCAGGAGATCTTAAAAAAAAAACATAAATTGCTGACAAAACTCCACAGGTCTGGCAGCATCTGTGGGCAGAAAGCTAGTTAATGTGTCGAGTCTGGTGACTTTTTATCGGAACCGTCCTGAAGGAGGATCCCTGGACTTGGAAAAATTAACCTTGCTTTCACCCCATAGATGCTCCCATCCCTGCTGAGTTCCACCAGCAATTTCTGTTTTTGTTACACTGGCAATATGATGCACACCTTTAAACTGCCGGTAGGATGCGGACACCTTTGATAGCAGGCATCGGTGTAAATCATTTTGTAGGTCAGAAGACAACTATTCCCAAAAAAAATGTATGCCTTGTATTATTGGAGAATCTGTATTTGGAAACCTCTCCAACATAAGATTACACAGAATACAGGGAGAACTAGCCATTTGAATACAGAACTGGCTCAAAGGTAGAAGACAGAGGGTGGTGGTGCAGGGTTGCTTTCCAGACTGGAAGCCTGTGACCAGCGGTGCTGGGTCCACTGCTTTTCATCGTTCATATAAATGATTTGGATGTGGTTAGTAGGTTTGCAGATGACACCAAAGTTGGCGATGTAGCGAACAGCAAAAAAGGCTTTTTCCCAGAGTGGGGGACTCAATTACTAGGGGTCAAGATTTCAAGGTGAGAGGGGAAAAGTTTAAGGGAGATACGCGTGGAAAGTTCTTTACGCAGAGGGTGGTGGGTGCCTGGAACGCGTTGCCAGCGGAGTTGGTAGAGGCGGGCATGATAGCGTCATTTAAGATGTATCTAGACAGATACATGAATGGGCAGGGAGCAGAGGGATACAGATCCTTGGAAAATAGGCGACAGGTTTAGATAGAGGATCTGGATCGGTGCAGGCTTGGAGGGCCGAAAGGCCTGTTCCTGTGCTGTAATTTTCTTTGTTCTTTGTTACCTCAGAGCACAATGGGATCTTGATCAGATGGGCCAATGGGCTGAGGAGTGGCAGATGGAGTTTAATTTAGATAAATATGAGGTGCTGCATTTTGGAAAAGTGAGTCAGGGCAGGGCTTATACACTTAATGGTAAGGTCCTGGGGAGTGTTGCTGAACAAAGAGACCTTGGAGTGCAGGTTCATAGTTCCTTGGAAGTGGAGTCTCAGGTAGATAGGATAATGAAGGTGGTGTTTGGTATGCTTTCCTTTATTGGTCAATGCATTGAGTATAGGAGTTAGGAGATGATGTTGCAGCTGTACAGGATATTGGTTAGGCCACTTTTGGAGTATTGCCTGCAGTTCTGGTCTCCCTGCTGTAGGGAGGATGCTGTGAAACAAAAAAGGGTTCAGAAAAGATGTATGAAGATGCTGCGAGGGTTGGAGGGTTTGACTTATAAGGAGAGGCTGAATTGGCTGGGGCTATTTTCCCTGGAGTGTCATAGGCTGAGAGGTGACCTTATAGAGGTTTATAAAATCACGAGGGGCATGATAGGGTAAATTGGCAAGGTCTTTCCCCCTGCAGTGGGAGAATCCAAAACTAGCGGGCATAGGGTTAAGATGAGAAGGGAAAGATATAAAAGGGACCTAAGGAGCATCTTTTTCAAGCAGAGGGTGGTGCGTGTATGGAATGAGCTGCCAGAGGAAGTGGTGGAGGCTGGTACAATTACAACATTTAAAAGGCACCTGGGTGGGTATATGAATAGGTAGGGTTTAGAGGGATGTTGACCAAATGCTGGCAAATGGGACTAAATTTATATAGGATATCTGGTCGGCATGGACGACATGGGCCAAAGGGTTTGTTTCTGTGCTGTATATTTCTGTGACTCTGTGTTAGTTACGTACTGACAAGTGTGCCAATGCATGCCACCTTTGCAACAAAGAAATAGGCCATTCCATCCATCCAGCTCTTCCCTTCTCCTTAGTCTATATATTGAGCTTCACCTTAAAGGTAGCTTTGTAAACCTGTCTTGATGACTTCATTTGGTAGAGTTTCACATTCTAACTGCTCTCTGGATTAAGAAGTGTGCAGGTTGACTGCGCTTTCTCTGGAGCGAGCCTTCATGTCAGTGTTAAGCACGTATCATTTTGGTATCTGCCAGGTTGTCAACATGTTCTTTTTCTGTTGATGCCCCGGGATCAGAGTGTGGGTGGAATCCAAAGGAGACCACCCAAAGGATTGCTGCTTTGTGCATTATGACATAAATTTTTGCAAAACATCCCATTTAAAGATCCCCTTGCTCCTGTTACCTCGCGCAGCTGGTCACATTGCATGTGTGAATATCAGCAAACAGTGTGATTGAGGAAGAAGCAACAGAACTGAAGTGGATTTTATTTTAATCCACCATCTGCATGTGCTTTTTAAAGCAATGGATGACAAAGATGGCAATTGGCAGTGAAACCCTGGCTCATCGGCCTTCCCTACATAACTTTTATACAGAAAGCCTTTGCTGGATGGTACAACTGAGGCCAATCTTTACATGCTTTTGCAAGCATCTGTTTACACATTTACGGTACAAGCAAACACGTTTTAACCCAACAACCACAATTTCAGCATTTTTTAAATCATAAAGGCACAAGTGAACCCCCAGTTCAAGCCCATCACTTGCCTACAACTAAGCACAATTAAAATGCAATTATCACTCGTTAATTTTGCAGATGTGTGTTAAATTTGAGTTGCATGATCTACAGTGAAGAATAAGACAGAACAGAGAATTGACTTATTTAACATTGAGAGAAATAAATGCAGTATTTCATATTCTAGCAGTTATGATCCAGGTGCTGTCGTCCTTAGGTCTGTGTTGATGATACAGACGTGAGCTTAAATTCCTCTCTGCCAGTTAAAGAACTTGAATTTCGTCTAAAACTTATAGAATTAAATGACTGCAAAACTGGCTCCAAGTAAACAACACTAACTGCTGTTGCCTTTTAGGAACAGAAACCTGTTCTCCCTTCCTGGCCTGTATGTGACTCCCAATTCACACAGTTGACTTTTAGCTTGCCCTCTCCCACAGCTTCACATTCCTGCCAGTGGTTTCCGTCCACCTAAGGATGGGCAATAAATGCGTTTTTGTAAACTTGGTAGCTGTTTGCAGTAAACTATAGCTGTTTGCAGTAAACTGTATAGTAGCACTGAGATAGTGACTCATATTTGTCCCTATAGCACATTCCAGCCATAAAACATCATCCTCTGGCCAGCCAGACTACCTGTGTAAGTGGATGGGTTTGCCATATGTGGACTGCAGCTGGGAGGATGGAGCTCTTATTTCCAGAAAATTCCAGGCGTGCATCGATGCCTTCCATAGCCGTCATAATTCCAAAACTATTCCCTCAAAAGACTGCAAGGTGATTGTCATATGCGAAGGTACCACGTTTGTGTTAAATGTGTTTTTTTTAATACATTACACTTAAAAATATGGCTGGTATGCACTTGCACGTTACATGTTCACTGTTCAAAATAAGGTGAAAAAGCAAGTGAAATTTGTGATTGATGGATGTAAGGCACAATATTAACCACAATGCTTCCAAATTCTGTTCCAACACCTTCTCAAGGCATTGATTCTTAAACATGGGTGTCAGACCCACCAACATTTTCCAGTCCTCTAGACAAATGACACAGTTTCTCACGTGAACCATAGATGGTGTGTCAGTCTCTTTGACTTTTGGGAATAAAAGTGCTTGCCTTTCCAGCCTTCCTCTTGTTCTCAAGCAGGACCTTCAAGATTGTTATGATTGGCAAAAAATTTATAACACACCTACTACTGTCTCAGTTGAGGTCAGCTCGTTTAGTGTAAAACAGAGATGAGCCATGGGCTACTTGCTTTCCATGGTTCATTTACACACTGGATGCTCAGCATCAGAAAGAACGAAAACAAGTTCCAGATGCACTTTACCCAGTTTCACATTGCCACTTCATGACATGCGTTGTAATGGTCACAAAGAGAGGCTTTACTGGGGAAATGGAAATTAATGTCAAGCAGGTTAGATTAAAGAGACTTGATATTGCAAAACAACCTCCTCAGTTCTGGGATGCTTGTCCATTAATGAATTACGTTCTTGACCTCTTCTGCTATAGAAGTGCTTTTAATAGCCAATTTTCACATAGCAAGTCTCTGAAAGGGTAGTAGATGCTTGTTAAATATTAGTCAGTGTAGCTGGAGATCTCTAATGATGAAGCAGAATATTGCAGTGGCTGGATATCTTAATAATAAACAAAATGCTGGAACTACTGTGCATGTCTGACTAAAGGTCACTGACCTTTAAAAGCAGATTCTGTTTCTCATTCAGCAGATGTTGCCTGGCTTGCTAGGTTTTCCAGCATTGTATGTTCTACTTGTATTCAGTATTAGCTGGAGAATTCCATTGGTCTGTTTTCGAAAAGTGACATGATGTGTCACAGTTTCATGTTCTCATTCAAATACCAAAGCTTGGCACCATCGACAATGCTCTCGGTGCTCCATTAGTGTATCAGTGCAGATTCATTCAAGTTCCCGGTTAACGCATCACCTTTCTGCCTGAAAGGCGCGAGTGTTACAGACTGTGCTGTCTCTAATGTTACAATTATGCTGATAGTAATGTACTTAGACACGATACATTTGCCATTTGTTGTGCAATATTGCACCAGTTCTGAGCTGGTATTGTACACAGTGGTTTATTATGTCAAACTTGGTATGAATCAGCGCACAACCAGTGTATTTCCACAACTTGCACTGTTATAGCAGAGTGCAGTTGCATATTGATGATAAACGGAGGTGGGTATGCATGAATATGAATCCGCGTTGGATCTAAAATGCTTTGATGGTTCTTCAGTTCGGTAGACGAAAATGTGACTTTGTGTTCCTGATTGTGTTACCGTTAAAGTTTTCTTCATTCCTTTCCTGAAGTTACTGACTTGTTGCATAGGTGCCAGTTGAGTAAGTGCACACTGTACTCTGCCTTTCAGTAGGCACAGAGCGATCACACCTGAGCCTTATCCTCAATATCCACACAGACACTTTTTTGTGGTGGGGCTTATTGATTAGCCTTCGAATACTGGCTGTAATTTAGCTCTTCTTAGTTGAGAGACGCTGAAAGTACTTGTAATAAGCACTGGCTAACACCTACTAGTCTAAACTGAAGGCTTCTTGGCACCAGCACTTTCTGGCACACCATGGCATTGTATGAATTATTGCTTCATCACCAATAAATTACTTTCTATGTTCTCGCAGTAGGTTGTCATCAAAGAGGCAGCTGTTTAAAGGAGGGGGCTTTGCCCATTGTATCTGTGCCTAACGCTCTTAGAGCAATCAAAAACTATTCCCAATATCCTGTTTTATTTGAATAGCCCTCTTTGTCCGAATCAAATGTTTTACTTACTCTTCCTTTAAACAGTTTAATGTTCACTGCTTCATATGCTGATTGAAGCAAAGCACATCATTTAATAATAATTGTAAGAAGCAATTTCTGTAAACCATATCTTTCACTACCTGACAATTTTCAATTTACGATTCCTCACTAAACACAAAATTCCTCCATTTACTTTGTTAAAACTGCTCATGGTTTTAAATATAAGACCATAAGAAATAGAATTAGGCTATTTGGCCCATTGACTCTGCTCTGGCATTCGATCGTGGCTGACGTTTCTCAGCCCCATTTTCCTACCTTCTTCCCATAACCCTTGTTCCCTTTACCAACCAATAACCTATTTATCTCTGTCTTAAATACAACCATGACTTGGCCTCCTCACCCCTCTGTGGCAACGTGTCCCACAGATTAACCACCTCTGGTTGAAGAAATTCCTCCTCATGTCAATTCTAAAGGGACATCCCTTTTTGAGACTGTCCGCTCGAGCCCTAGTCCCTCCTGTTGGTGGAAATATCTTCTAAACATCCAGTATATCCAGGCCTATCAGTATTCTGTAAGTTTCAATGAGATGCTCTCTCATCCTTCAAAACTCCATTGAGTACAGACCTAGAGTCCTCTACTGCTCTTCAACACCATGGGTGCTTATATGATTTAACAACTTCCCGTGCGGGACTTCGTCAAAGGCCTTTTGGGAATCCAAATTGACCATGTGCACTGGTTCTCCTTTGTCTAACTTGCTGAATACTTCCTCAAAGAGTATCTACTCTTAGCTTTAAATATCTACTCATAGCTTTCTTCCCAGTGCAAATAACTAGGAATGTAGGAGAAGGGTCATCTACTAGTCTAGATTGAAGGCTTCTTCACCAGCACTTTCTGGCGCACCACAGCATTGTATGAATTATTGCTTCATCACCAATAAATTACTTTCTACGTTCTTGCAGTAGGTTGTCCATTTCCCCTTCTGCCAAACCTACTAGTTGTTTGATAACGTTAAAGTATTGATTAATCGTATTGACAAATTTCTATTGCTTAGTTTATAACAAACCTTGTGTAAGGTGAGAAAAGTCCACTTTTGGAACCACAGATCCAAGTTGGCCTGTCCTTAAGGATGCTATGCTTGCCATATGTCATGTCTCATATTATTTCCTTACAGTCCCAATATCTTAGTCTGCTATCCATCCACTTCCTAAGGAGCTAGATTTACCAATGGTTCACTGAAATAATAGATTCAAATATTTGTTTCTCTTCTTTATGACACTATTTTTGTGTGCTTGCCAAAAATAGTTACAAAAGCGTGATTAATGCTGTATGTATTTTTCTGTTGACAAGGTGTATGCCCAGAGGTGAGTGAGACATCTCATGGGATTCCATGTCTTGTTTGCTATGCAATTCTATCAAATGATCCATTCGCTGACTGTTTGTGTTTCTATCTGATCACAAGGGACTTCACTTGTTCGTGTATTAAGAAATAAGTGGAAACTCAATTCTTGCTTTTCAGGTCTTGAAACAGAGGCCTAGGTTTGTTACCATGAAGAAGCAGCCTTCCTATATCGGCAGTGAGGGCTTGGAATTGAGGGATTACCAACTTGAGGGTCTGAACTGGCTCGTTCACTCCTGGTGCAAGTACGGATTTCAATGTAATCTAAGAGCGTGTAATGAATTTGGTCGAATTTATTTCGGCTGGGGCCACACTTCAGGGTTTATAGCTGGTCGTCATGTGTTAACGGTGGGGTACGGTATGCAGGATCACAGCTCTGTGACTGTGACCAGTAGATGTACGGATATTGATCTTGGACAGGCTCAGTATCAATTGTGGCATTTCCCGTCGTCAGATCACTCACTGAAACACGTCGTCTCTGCTCACAAATGGAAAATTACCTCCTTGATGAGCTGCAAGAGAATGCTGGATCCCGCCACAGGTCACCTGCTTCAGCAGACGAAAAATGGTGTTTTGACTCTTAAGATATCATTCACACTCTTCCATCCCCTATGAGCAGGACTCAGTGGAGTTCAAACCCAGTGGGGGCAGGAACTAGATACATTGCTATTTTTTTGCAGCCAGCCTTATTTTAAAAACAAATGACATTAGAAAGATGGTGAAACTGACGTGCATGAATTAGATTGGAGTAGGGGAGAATTGCGTATGTGAACATATGAACTAAGAGCAGGAGTAGGACACTTGCCCCCTTACGACTGTTAAGTAAGATCAGGGCTGATCTGATTACCTCACATTGCTGTCTGTCCCTGGTATTGTTTGACCCCCTTGCTTTATCAAGAATCCATCTACCTCTGCCTTAAAAACATTTGTTGACTGCTTCCACTAAGAAGAGAGTTCCAAAGACTCATTGCCCTTTAAGAGAAAAATATTCTCATAATTTCTATCTTAAATGGACGAACCTTCAATTTTAAATAGTGACACTAATTCTGGTTTGTCCCACAACAGGAAACATCCCTTGCACATCTACCGTGTCAAGACCCCCTCAGGGTCTTGTATATTTCAATCACGTCGCCTCTTGCACTTCTAATCTCCAGCAGACATAAGCCTGGTTTGTCACATATTCCCTCAAAAGAGCAATGTGCCCATTCCGCTTATTTCTAGTAAACCTTTGGATAGCTTCCACCGCATTTACATCCTTCCTTAAGTAAGGAGATCAATGTTAGACACAGTACTCCAGATGTGGTCCCACCAGTGCTCTCTGTAACTGAGGCATAACTTCCTCACTTTAGTGTTCAATTTTCCTTGCTTTCCCAGTTACTTGCTGTACCTGCATACTAACATTTAGCCATTCCTACACTAGAACAGTCAAATTTGTCAGCTCCTTAGAGCTCTGAAATTTCTCAGTATTTGGATAATATGTTCACTTTTTCATTCTTTCTGCCAAAATGGACAGCTTCGCATTTTCCCACAGTTTGCTCCATTTTACAAATCTTAACTCGTTCACTTAACCTGTCTGTATTCCTTTGTAACCTCCTTGTGTCCTTTTCACAACTTACTTTCCAACTTATCTATCATCAGCAAATTTAGCAACTGTACTTCTGGTCCATTCATCCAAGTCTTCTATATAAATTGTAAAACATTGAGGTCTTGATCTCTATGGCTCATCATTCACTGCATCTTGCAAACCAGAAAATGACCCATTTATGTTTACTGTTTCCAGTTAGCTAGCTAATCTTCTGTACATGTTAATGTGCTACCCTCTCCACCTATTTATCTTCCGCAATAACTTTTAATATGACACCTTATCAGTACCTTCTGGAAGTTAGAGTGCATCCAGCAGTTCCCCTTTATCCACGTTATTTCCACAAAAAACTCCAATAAATTGGTTAAACATGATTTCTCTTTCACAACACCAGATGCAGTTTGAGATCAGAGCATCATCTGCATCTTAACGAAAGCAAAGTACTATGGCTGCTGGGGATTTGAAATAACAACAAAGTGATGGAGAAACTTGGCAAATCCGACAGCGTTTGTGGAGAGCAAAACAAAGTTAATGTTTCAAGTCGAATGTGACTTCTTTGGAACTCTGTTTTTCTCTCCAGAGAAGCTGCTCAGTTTGTCCAACATTTTCTGTCTTCTGTGTTGTATTATGCTCTATGGCTTCCTCAACATGGTCATGAGCTGCATTATAGATGATTGGACCTAGAAGAGTTGTCTCTACACAATTTGCCTGGATGAGTCTTTGCAAACTAGGGTAAGCAAATTTCGAAAGACACCAAGGATAAGAGATGACCATCCTCACCTAGTTTGACCTTGCTTGTCAAAGCAGTTTACCCAGATGTGACTGCTATTTGGAGCAAACCGGTAAAAGCTGGGTAAAGATGAGGACCATTGCAGGATGAGCCACACCGCAGCTAAAACGGACCCCCTTTAACAACAAAACTGGTTTATTAAAAGGCTGTTAGTTTGTGACTCATTGGAAATTCTCCTTTGTTATTCTGCTGGGCAGGACTGTACCTCCTTCTGTCTATTCAAGTCTATTTAATTGCACCAAAGAATGGTCATCAGTGCGTTTGCTTTCCATTCCATACAGTTTCCTTTGGAGTACCCAGGAACCACACACCACCACCAACTCCCCCCCCCGCCCCACATTTCGTATCCACATGCCACCACTTGCCACTGTCACTCAGAAACATCACATAATTTTCCACAAGTATACTGACTGTATCAAATTTTACCTCACCACTACTTGCTTTGACCCCCTCCATTGTCTCTACCTTGTCAGGTTGCTTGTCTGACATTCAGTGCAGGGTGAGCAGAAAGTTCATTCAGTTAAACATTAGGAAGACTGAAACAGTTGTCTTTAGCCACTACCACAAACTGTTCCTTTACTTGCAACTTCATTCCTCTACCAAGCAACTTACCTGAGACTGAAATGGACTGTTGGCAACACAGTTCTATTTGACTCAGTGAGCTTTCAGCTGTGTCTTCATGCTGTCATTAAGGCCGTGTATCTCCACTCATATAACATTGTCTGACTCTTCTGTACTTCAGTTCATGCTGAAATCCTCAGCTGTGGTTTAGTTTTCAAACTTCCAGACACGATTATTCCATTGCATCCCTGGCTTACCCTTCGCATTCTGCCCTCCATAAAGTTGAGCCCATCCAAAATTCTGTTGCCCAGTACCTAATTTGCACGAAATTCCATTTACTTGTCATCATTGTGCTTGCTGATCTGTACTGGCTCCTAGCTAAATAACACTATTTTAAATATTTCATTCTTGTTTTAAGAGTGCACTATGGCATAACCATGCTCCTGTGTCCACAAAATTCTCCAGTATCATTGTTCCTCCAATTCTGGATTTTTGAGGACCCCAGATTTTAACCACTCCCATCACTTGTGTTCACGTACCTTCATGACCATCTTTGCCACTTTACCTCCTTTAAGACATTCTTCAAAACCAAATGCTTTGGGCAAGATTTTGAACTTAAAGGGTTACTTACTGTGCTTTAAATGATTCTGACACATCAGCCCATATATCTCCCATATATGGTTGGGTGTTGTATTTTGGTTTGCACTACCCCTGTGAAACAACTTGGGATGCCTTACTTTATCAAAGTTGTATTAATGCAGTTGGTTTTACAGTTCTTTTTGGTGTTTCATGTGTTAGAATCTAGATTTATGTCACACTTTGCTTGGCTCAGTAGGTTCGCTGTTTACATTTTCTGTTTGAAAACCCCCGCAGGTGTAACAGTGTGATCCTGGCTGATGAAATGGGTTTGGGTAAGACAATCCAGACTATCTCATTCCTCTCAAACCTATTCAATCAGCATCAGCTCTATGGTCCCTTCCTCTTGGTTGTACCTCTGTCCACTGTCACTTCCTGGCAGCGAGAATTCGAAATCTGGGAGCCCAACATGAACGTGGTTGTTTACATCGGTGATGTCATGAGCCGAAATACGGTGAGTTCAAGACGTTGCTTAAAGCAATTGATGGAGGTTCGGGAAATTTGAAATTATGTTAAATGCAGAATATGTGCTTCAGGTTAATCATTGCCTGAGAAACTGGATAATGTCTTGAGTAGGTGGTCATCCCAAAGCTTTTGTTGTGAACGTGATTTGTTTTTCTTCTGCGGGTCCAGATCGTGTGTGTCAGAACCCCAGCATAGTTACATTGCCATACATGCAGTCTGAATATTTCTCCATTACCAGGCTAAGATGTATTTCTGTGGTCCTTGGAGTGTTCAAAACAGGAATGAGTAATAAGTGCTGGCCAGCCAGTGACGTCCATGTCTCATGAGAGAGTAAAAGAAAGCTGGGATAATTTCCCGGATGAGATTTCATTTCTAAACATCTAGTCAAAAGTGAAGACAGTACAATCAAATGTGATTTTGTCCTAAGCTTGAGAACCTTAAAAAACCTTAAAACTTGCAGATGCTGGAAACCGGAAACAGTGTAAGTTCTGAAGAAGGATCACTGGATCTGTAGCGTTAACTTTGCTTTCTCTCCACAGATGCTACCGTTCCTGCTGAGTTTTTCCAGCAATTTATGATTTTGTCCTCTCCTAGTTTTCCTATCTGAAGCTCAGATGGATTGCTGGTTTGTGCTGCAGGGTGATGCCAGTAGTGTGGGTTCAATTCCTGCAAAGGCTGAAGTTACCATGAAGGACTCTCCTTCTCAGTCTCTCCCCTCACCTAAGGTGTAGTGTTTCTGAGCTTAAACCACCACCAATCTTCTCTCAATGAGAACAGCCCTCTGGCCTGGTAAGACAACGATGATTTTTTACACCTTCCTCAAATTTCCCGCAGTCTGTTGGATAGTGATAAAAATTTGAGAGTGTGAACCAGTTTCTCCCTCTCACCTCCTAAACTCTCATCCTACAAGAGGAAGTGTATGGAGATATTGTAATGTTGCTTTCTATATTACAGCTTAGATGGGATCAGGTAAAGATCTTTTGGTTTTCTGTTACTCCCTGTCTTAACCGGTTGTTCCAGGATCTAATCTTGGGCTTAATCTGTAAGGAGATAAAACCTGAGGATGCGAAACCTACTAATGGCTGAGAGTGGTGATATTCGTTACCCTGTGCTGTCTGACCAGTACATTGCTGACATACATATTTGTACAACGTCCAGAACTCTGGACCTGTTGATATATATCAATGTATCATTAATAATTACTGACTTCCAACACAAAACAAATTAAAACTTTCTGTTACAGATCCGAGAATACGATTGGTTACACCCTGAGACAAAGAGACTGAAGTTCAACGTATTGATAACGACATATGAAATTTTGCTGAAGGATAAGGTAATAAACCCACAGGCAGTGATGGGGAATTTGAAGCCCTTCAGAATAAATTGGTTCGGTCATCAAGGGGGATCAAATTCAACATGGGCACATGGAAATAATATTTTTACAAAAAAGTTGAGGGGTTGTGGAATGCTTTACCACAAACAGCTGATGAAGCCAGGTTGGTCATAATATTTCAGCAAAACTTGGATAAATGCTGAAACCAGTGAAACATCCAAAGCTGTGGACAGTGCCAGAAGAGCAGAATTCTGAGGTTAGAATGGAAAGCTCTGCCGTGGAGTTAGTGGAGATATGGACAGCTGAGCCTTAATAGTTTCCATCAGTGTGCTGAAATCTCAGTCTAATTGTTATTGAAGTCTTTTTCTTTCCTGTCAGAATGTTTTGGGGAGTATAAACTGGGCATTCCTGGGAGTGGACGAAGCTCATCGATTGAAGAATGATGACTCCCTCTTGTATCGAACTTTGATCGACTTCAGGTCCAACCATCGGCTGCTGATAACAGGGACACCGCTGCAGAACTCACTGAAAGAGCTCTGGTCGCTCCTACACTTCATCATGCCTGAAAAGTAAGCCACCTCTCAGCCAAACCAACAATTAATAAAGGTTTACAAGATGTAGTTAACCACTTGTCCCACCCACTAATCCCCATCAGGCTAATCACGTTCACACTGAGACCAGCTCCACAGGTACAAAGCTACCTTTGTCACCTTGTGCTCCCAAATTCTTTGCAGCAAGTTGTCTCCTTCTCGTAGCAAGCTATCTAATAACTGAATTGAGTCATCTCCTGACATGTACTTCCTAGCTGATGTAACTTCATAGCAGTCAGGAGAGTAAAAGTTCGGCTGTTATTAGTCAGCTGTAATTGGATATGAAGGTATAAATAGTTTAGTCTAGATTAAATAATCTGTTTAACACATGGACTAATCATCACAGATGTTGAGCATCCCTCTGATACAAATAGCACCCCAGAGGTCTTCATTGTACATCCTCTGAGACAATTGTGCAGGGTATGGAGAAAGAGTGTGGGGAGTGAGGTTAATGTCATAGCTCAGTGACGGAGCTGACACAGGTGTAACAGTTCAAATGGCATTGTCCTGGGTTCTACGATTTATTAAGCCCCAGGACTCGCATCACAGAATGTGGCTGACTCTCAGTTGCAGTGCCAATGCAGTGCTGCGTGGCTAGAGGAGCTGTATCCAGTCGTATCACTACTCCTTGAAGCATTCCAACATGCACTTGACATCTGAATTGTTTTTCTTCTGTCTAGGTTTGATTCCTGGGAGGACTTTGAAGAAGAACACGGGAAGGGAAGAGAAAATGGTTTCCAGAGTCTACACAGGGTCTTGGAGCCCTTCTTGTTGCGCAGAGTTAAGAAAGATGTTGAAAAATCACTTCCTGCCAAAGTTGAACAGATTCTGAGGGTGGAAATGTCAGCCTCACAGAAGCAGTATTATAAGTAAGGGCTCACCTGGTGATATGGATTAGCCCAGCAGGAGACCAAGAATAGGTGGATGCCTAGGGCAGATGTTGGTTTTGTGAAATTGACTTTGTCTTTTCTTTCATCCCTCTACTTTTCTCTGCTTAATGGATTTTTAGTAATTTTTAGCAAACTGGGCAGATCTTGATTTAACCGTGAATACATATCCTAGAATTGAATAGCTTATTTTTTTCCTTTCCCTGACTAATCATTTGTAGCGCTAAGACTAGTTAAATCAGTAGAGATTAACTCTGCAACTTTCGGGTGTCACCCATTGAGGTGCCAGTGGAACCACATTTTGACATCTTTTTTCTCTCGCCTCAATGTTGATCATTCATCCAAAATAAAATTGGTAACTGAAGAGGCCATCGGGATTCTCTCATCACTAGCAAAGTAGCACTCGAACCAGAGTACGAATAAGCTGCTCTCTCCTTAGGTCCACCCTCGGTTGTATTGCAACAATATATGTCTTTGCACTTCAGTTGTGAAGCAGGAATTTAACTAGATTTAGATTTAGCGAGGTTTCAGGCCAGGTATCTTTGTATTTGTGATGCCTTGGCTGTGTGTGTTAGGTCCTCATACCGGATGATTCAGGTACTGCTCATGGCTTCACCTCTACAGTGTGTTGCACTGGCTAACCCCCCCAAGCACCTTGAGACAGATCAACACAGTTTTAAATTGTTCTCATCACAGTTCCAATCATCACTAAGTTGTTGAACGTGGTTGAGGTAGACCAACACCATGAGTACATGGGGAACATATTTGTGGTCATTATAAATCCGTCTTTGACAGAAACTAGCTGTAGTGCAATTATATATGTCTGAATAAAGATAAATGTATTAGAAGGTGCTTAGTGAAGTCTGACCGCGGTAATTGCAGACAATGAGGGACTGGGGAGGCAGAGAAGGCGGAGGGGTTGGGGTGGTGGGTGCTTGAATGTAAACGAGGGTCATGTGCTTCAGTCTATCACTCAATAAAAAGTCCCTGGGTACTTTAGTATAGACCATAGAAAAGTTACAGTGCAGAAATGAGCCATTCAGCAATTCATACCCGTTCCAGCTAAATGACCTAGCCCTCCCCATTCTATTTCTGCATTCCAGCACCTGCTCCATAGCCTTGCAGGTTATAGCACGTCGAGTGCAGATCCACATTCTTTTTAGATTATTTGCAGGTTTATGCCACAAACACCAAACTGGGCAACAAATCCCAGCTATCCATCACCTTTTGGGAGGAAAAGTTTTCCTTTTGCTCCATCGCCCCCAAAACCGCTCGATACAGATGCCAGTCTTGTTAATCTTTGCTCCCTGGTAATTGACTTCTCTGCTAGGGGAACTGAGTATTTCCCACTCACTGTACGCAAGCTCCTCATTATTTTGTATACCTCAATTAAATCACTTGTCAGCCTCCTCCTTTGAAGGAAAACAGGTCTAACTTATCCAATCTCTTCTTACACCTGAAATTTTCAAGCCCTAGCAATGTTCTTGTAAATCCCCATTCTTTCTTTTGAGCAGTTATGTCCTTTCTGTAATGTGGTAACCAGAACTGTACGTTAAAGTCCAGCTAGGATCTAATCATGTCTTCTGTAATTTCAGCATTACATTACTGCTCATATATTCAGTGCCTTGTCCAATGAAGGAAAGTATCCCGAATGTTTCCTTTACCACCTTATCTACCTTCGGGAACTTGTGAACATATACTCCAAGATATTTTGCTTTCTCTACTCTTCCCAGGGCCCTCAGATTTATTGTGTATTGCCTTGCCCAAATTCATAACCTTGGACTTCTCCAGTTTGAATTCCAATTACACACTTTTGCCCATTCAGCCAAGCCATTGATATCTTCCTGGAGTTGACAGCCGTTACCTTCGCGAGTAACAACCTAATTTTTTTATTGCCTGCAGTTTTCCCCATAGTGCTTCCCACCTTTAAGTCCAAATCATTAATGTATACCATAAACCGCAAGGGACCAAAAACTGAAACCTGTGAAACATCGCGAGAAACACCAATTCATTTACAAAAACATCATTTGACCATTTCCTTTTGTTTCCTTTCACCAAGGAGTGAGGTGCAGTTTTGGATCTAACATACCACATCCCACGATATCCGATGGGCTTTAATTTTTATTCTCCGTCTGCCATGTGGGGACCTTGCCAAATAAAATCCATGTAGACAACATCCATTACACAATCTCCTTCAATCCTCCTTGTTACTTACTCAAAAACTTCAATTCAGTCAGTTTGACAGTCCTTCCCTTAATAAAACTGTGCTGACTATATCTGAATAGTCCATTCCTCTCCAAGTAATAGTTAATCCTTTCAATATTGATTCCAGTAATGTGCCCACCACAGAGGTGGCATTATCAAGAAAATTAAACACTAAGCCACATGAGAGATTACACCACATGACCAAAGGCGTAGGTGGGCCAGTGATGGTCTGAGAGCACTGGGGAAATGAGTGAGTTACAAGAGGTTCAAATTAGCAATGTGAAGGATAGACCTATGGAGACCGGTAATAAAGAGTTGAAATAGTCAAGCCTAGAGGTAACAAGGATTTAATGGGAGTTCAGTGGTTAATGGCCCTCAGCAGAGATAGATTGAGCAGTGTTGGGCAGGCAGAAACAAGGTGCCTAAGCGGTGATGTGAATGTGTGATCAGAAGCTCACTTTGGTTAGATGTAGCACCCAAGTTGTGAACAGTCTTGTTCACCCTTGGACGATTGCCAGAGAGTGGAGTGGAGTTGGAACCAGGAGAAACAAATTTGAGACCAGGACAACTGCAGTGACTTCTGCCTGGCCAGTAATTATGTGAAGGAAATTTCTGTTCACCCTTTACTAGATGGTGAGAAAGGGGTCTGATGATTTGGAGATAATGACAAGTTAAGAAACGTGAAGGTGAGGCAGTTTCCATAGTCAACATACATATGGAAACTGATGCTGCATTTTCAGATAACGCTGCAAGTGAGAGGTAAAGGAGGGTGTCAGTGCAGGACCTTGAGGAGATTCCGGAGCTAACAGTGCAGTAATAGGAAGGGACATCATTTGGACAGAAGTCCAAAAATCACAGCATTGAGGGAACAGCATAGCATCCCAGCTAGGCAGTGTTCGGGATGTACTTTACAAGAAGTTAAGAGAGCTGGATCTATTTCTGTTGGAAGTAGGATTGAGGGTAACAGAATTGCTTGATGTTTTCTTTTCCCTGATGAGGTAGGGGAAGGTATCCAGGAGCCGAGGAAGAGCCCATGACAGAATAATCATACATGATCTCTGGATGGAGTGGACTTGCTGCATCGGTTAGTCCTTTCTTTCCTGGTACTGATGTTGGTTATGGTGAGGTTATGGTAATGGGGAACTTGTGCTGCTGTTTAGTCAGTTCTTGATGCTGAGCACTCCTTATCTCTGTCAATGCAGGTGGATATTGACCCGAAATTATAAGGCGCTTACCAAGGGAACCAGGGGGTCTACTTCGAGCTTCCTCAACATCATGATGGAGCTGAAGAAATGCTGCAATCACTGTTATTTAGTTAAGCAGTGCGAGGAAAATGAGAACCTGACCAGCCAGGAAGTGTTACAGGTGAGTGAAACTTTCTTGGTAAATTTTGTCCTCCCTCACTGAACTGCACAGCACACCGTCTAAATGTGAGTGTCTCAGAAACCCGAACCAAAATCACAAGCAATGATGAGTTTAAACTGTCTTTGTAGTCACCCTTGCTGCTTCCAGTTATCATTTAACTAGAGGTACAGCCAACCACTACAAAAGCCATTCTTTGATCGAGCTTGCTTTCCACAGTTTTTATTCTTTCACAGGTTTTGGGCGTTGTCATCAAGCTGACCATTTGTTGCCCAGCCTTGATTGCCATTTAGCTGAGTGACATGCTAGGCTGTCTCAGAAAGCATTTAAGAGTCAGCTGCATTGCTTTGGGTCTGGAGTCATATGTAGGCCAGACCATATAAGGGTGGCAGATTTCCTTCCCTAAAGGACATCAGTGAATGAGATGGGCTTTTACAGCAATCAATGATAGTTGTTATAGTTACCATCCCTGAAACCTGTTTTCAATTCGAGTCATTTTTTGAATTTACGCTCCACCAGCCGCTGTGGTGGGATTTGAACCCTTGTCTCCAGATCATTTGACTGGGCCTCTGGTTTACTACTCCAGTGTCATTCATTACCCATCTTGTTTTCCTATAGATCCAAATACTTTTCAACTAACACGTGCTTTCTGTTCCTTATCACTGCTATTGAACTGATCCTTCTCACCGCAAGAACAGATCTGAACTATTTCTGTACTTTATGTATACCATGGTATGTATCCCTGTGATCACTCTTTGGAAGTATTCGCCCGAGTCTCTGGAGTGGGACTGCACCTTTTAGAAGGGTACCCTTGCAGTTAAGCTGTTAAACTAATGCTCCCTGCCCTCTTAAGGTGAAGGAAAACGATCTCATGGATTTTTCTAAGAAGAGTTCTGAGAGCTATTTCCAGAGTCCTAGTCAATGTTTATTCCTCAATGAACATCACAGAATCGATAGGTGGAAGCAAGATACACGTCAGCCATGATACAAGTCAGCCATGATACAACTGAACGAGAGAACCTGCTCATAGGGATGAATAAAGGCCTGCTCTCTCTCATGGAGAGAGATGAATAATGGTGGAGGGTCACCACATTTCATGCAAGGGGAGAGTCCTTCATGGTAACCTCAGCCACTGCCAGGATTGGCATTATTCTATGTCAGAAACTGGCCATCCAGCCAATTGAGCTTACTGACCTTCTAGTAGGGGATGAATAATCTGCTGCTGTTCCTGCTAGTTGGGGATGAAAATGTCCTCCCTGCCCTTACTTGCAGCTAGGTTGCTCTCAGCACCTGAACTTTCTCAGACTTGGCATTTTGATTCCTGTTTCAACTTATTGCAGAACCTGATCAAGAGCAGTGGCAAGCTGATTCTGCTGGATAAGCTGATGACCCGGCTTCGAGAGAGAGGAAACAGAGTGCTCATCTTCTCTCAGATGGTCCGAATGTTGGATATCCTTGCTGAATACTTGACCATAAAACACTATCCATTCCAGGTGAGTGTGACCAAGAATTCCAGAGTGTTGACTAACCTGAGAGATACTGAACAATTCAGAATCTGACACACAATTCAGGATGGTGTCATTTCTGAACAGCATTTTTTGTTTACCCACATTCAGTTCCCTTGTGTTTCAACTTGCTCTTTATACTTGTCCCAATGAAGGGTGGAAAGGGCTTGTTGCCAGGAAATGGAACCATTTGTTTGACATGCTTGATGTGAGAACCACATATACCAGATAGTTATCCGGAGTCAAAAACTCCTTGAACTCTTCCATATCAAATTGTTGCACATCAAGATCAGAAGATCTTCATCACAATTGAGAGATCTTTTAGTTTGCTGCATCAGCTATCCTATAATTCAAGTGTAGAATTAAAAAGAAAGACGGAACCAGGATTTGAACGCCTAGGTGTGTTTAAAGCGCCAAGATACTTTTTGAAGTGTAGTGTCTATTCAAATGCAGGAAGTTCAACAGTAAGTTTGAACACAGGAAACCAATGGTGATTTTTGTTAATTCCGATCCAAAACATGCATTGATTAAATGCCATTTCCTGTTGCTGACCTGTTTATTTTTGTTCTCCTTGAGCTAACCTTACCAGTTAACAAGGAGCTGTCCTGTCTCTTAAGTGATACTGGAGATAGCCCCACAGTGCTGTGCGCACTGGGAGGTGGATTGAAGCTGCTACGGCTAATTTCTACTTTCAAACACTTGCAGAAAAGGCTAGCATCCCATCAGCCTCAGTTGAGTTAAACTTGGGTCTCCAAGGCAACAATTCAAAGATGAGCCCATCCCTCCAGCCCACTCAGTTCCCATTTCCTCCATTATTACTTTAAAGATGTTTACGGCTGTAGGTTTATGGAGAATGCACCTGGTGACGTACCTGTAGATAGCCGGGCCAAATTTGGTTGCTATCTATGTAACTGTTTTGGCAACTTGTCTTTGTGAAGTTGCTCAATGACGCAAGCCCTTCTATAGCTGTTGACTAAGCACTGTCCTTTAAACCAGGATTATTTTTGGACCAAGTATCAGCATAAAAATAGATGAGAAATCTGCACTTCAGAGTTTCGGAATGATCCTTAAGCACACAGTTGAGATGTTCTTGTTCTATCATATTGCAGCGTTTGGATGGATCTATAAAAGGAGAGTTAAGGAAACAGGCTTTGGATCACTTCAATGCAGAAGGATCTGAGGTAAGAAAGTGTTGATTTACATCTTTCCCATTACTAGATTGACAGCCCTTTTAAAACGATACTCCACCACCTAAAAGATATTAAATAGCGAATGGTTGGTTGTCCTGGGAATGTTTAATGAACTCTCACTCACTCTGGTGTTGTATTTTACTCAGTAATCCCTCACTTTCTGAGGTGGTTTACTAAAACTTTGCTTCATCTCAGGTTTTTGAGACTCATTCCTTGCTCAAATCATTCATTCTTGGCTGATCATCTTAATTTCCCTCTGCTTTATCCGTTGGTAGTAACGTGCACGCACAAAACCAGATATTGGGAATTTTCCACAAAAGTCACTTCTGTCTTGACCTAATTCATACTTTATCACTTCAAAGTTATTCCCTCTTAACAGTAGCTATCCTTGATTAATAAACGTTTGTCAGCAGGGACTTCACTGCATTGTCTGGACAGGTTACCAGCAGTGCTTTTCAATTAGTGCAGTTGTACTTTGTCCTGTCGGGGTATTGTTGACAGAGAGGCGAGTACATGCAGTTCTTGCTTTGAATAAAGAATTCATTTAGGAAATTTGAGTCAGAAGGGTTGGTTTGGTATCAGTTGGCCTGGCATAGCGTCACATCGCAAGACGTGGCACTCGCACTGCACAATTGGCCTCTTGCCACATGTACTACTGCTTTGATTTACTGGATTGTTTTCCTTTCTGAAACACACTTAAAATAACTCTAGATTAGTTCAGATTATTTTTATTTAAACTCACCCTTGTCTCCCTTTTTAGCTGTTAAAAGTTTCTAAGATGGTCAGTGAGATAGAAATTGAGAAACATACCTTTTCTTTGTGGAATTGATTAACTTGGTTCCCTCAACCATCTACCCCAAAATCCAGCTCTTCCCTATCGATATGTACTCAAAAACAATTAAAATAAACACCACCTGTTTCCCTTAACCTTAGCAAGGACATTAACAAATCTTAACAATGGGATTAACGTGAGCAAAAGTACTGACGGTAATTTCTCTCCCCCGTTGCTTTTATGAACAAATATTGCACGCGAGCTTCCTGCTCCCTGCACCCTTACTGAGACCATGCAAACCAGAGGGTCACCTCTTCAATCTCTGAGCTGATGGATTCTTTCCCAGTTTCCACATCCTCCTCCATTTTGGCCATCTACAGTTTGCAAGGTTTTATGACAGCAAGGTGTTGATTCACGCATTATCCAGTCCTAGCCTCATTCCTCTTGTTAACCTGCGGTGTTCCATGCTATAGGCCTTACTCTGTCAGCCAGCTTTTCAGTGGAAAATGCTCCAAGCATGATGAGCTCTTGGACCTGTAGAATCTTAGAATGGTGCATCACCAATAGAATCCATTTGCCTTTGTACCTGCGCTAGCATTTTGAAAGAGTTATCCAGTTAATTCCACTCACCCTGCCTGACAGACCTTTCATGTCATCTTTGAGTATTTCTCCACTTTTATATTGAAAATTGCCATTGACTCTGCTTCCACCACTCTTCATATTATAACTCACTATGTTCAAAGAAATTTCTCTGCTAGTTTTTTATTTGTTTTCCATCTCTATCTTTAGGACTTCTGTTTCCTCCTTTCCACGAGAGCAGGGGGCCTTGGGATTAACCTTGCCTCTGCGGACACTGTGATCATCTTTGACTCTGACTGGAATCCTCAGAACGACTTGCAGGCGCAGGCTCGAGCTCATAGGATTGGCCAGAAGAAGCAGGTTAGTGTGCACTCGGTTGGAAGGGTTATTGGGTGGTGCCTGTGTCAGCTCTGCATGTTGAAGACAGATCCATTTTTCATTAATTGTTTGGCTTACAAACTTCTTTGCCCTAACTACTGTTCTTCAGTTTCAAATAGGAAAGGAAAAGAAAATGCTTTACTGTTGACTTGCTTTCTCACACTCCGAATCTGCTGATGACATAACGCAACAGGAAGTGGGTGCTGCTGAGAATGTTTCCCTCTGCCTGTTGTTGGACCTCCCACATCTATTGTCATCCGTCCCCCCGTGCCTCGTGTCATTACCCCGCAACCGCCTGTTGTCTTGTCTCCCTTCTCCCTGTAGCTATTGTCACACACCCTCACGCCTGTTGTTGTGCCCCCTTCCCTGCGTCTGTTGTCGCCTTCCGCAGGCCTGTTTTGCATGCCTGCCCCTGCATCTGTTGTCATGTGCCATCCCCCCGCCGTGCGCGCGCACACAGACACACACACACACGCACCACCTGTTGTTGCCTACTGTTTGCTGTTTCACTCCGTGCAAGACAGTGATGAGGTGACAATTGAGGCAGAGAGGACCTTTTCTTACTGCTTCTCTGACTCATTGGAATTGCACACACCTTTATAAATGGGCGATTTGGACAACTTTATCGAACTTCCCAGCATGCTGAGTGTTATATGGGAAGGGAGGTCCTCTGGTATACTGGGTTGAAATGGCAAGGAAAGTTTTCAAATGCTGGCAGTGATGTCACAAGACTGTATGGGCAGTAGGAACACCTCCTGCATTTGCAATGGCTGCAGCGAACACAGCTATTTTAAAAAATGAGCACTTCAGATTAAAATTCCCATCTGTATCATTGGGACTGGGGGTAACTCCCCCAACCCTTGAGCACATTGTTGTCAGTTTTTACTCTTGACCTGCTTTTGGTAACTATTCCGTACCTAGCAAGCCAATTGCACAAAGACATCTCCTTTCAGCATCTTTACCTAGTATTTCACCTAAGATGAATATATTTATGTCTTAATATTTAAGCCTCATATCTTCTTTCTTTCTATCTTCCCTTTTCCTGATTCCAATTCAGTGAGTTATTATAAAAGGAAGAATAGGAGAATGATTGGGGTTTATTGGAATATTAAAAAGATGGAATAAGAACAGGCCATCATACCCACCTAGTATACAATCTCTTGGAACTGGAGTGAGGATATTAATATCCAGATGAGGATCAACAGTTTTCAGTCTACATTACATTTGAATATTTTGTACTGCAGCTTATGTTTTATCATTTAGTCATAAAGAAAAATGAACTTACAGATGAGTTCATTGAAACGTGTTATAAGAGTGTTAACCAGTGTGCTGCTGGAGTGTCTCAGATCAGCTGAGTGCCCATTCAGTATGCAGTGTGCTGAAATAGTTGATTTTTTTTTCAATTGGAGTACCTAAATTGAGTTCCCTATGCCTGGATAATGAAGGAAGGTGATCAGGTAGGGCCTCTGCCCCCAATCACTTAACAGTGTCACTTTGTGCTTAGCAATTACCTACACCTGGATTTGTACTTGCTTGTGTATGACTGGGGTTGGGTTCACCATGGCCAACTGTCACGCTGACGCTCATCAAAATAAAATATTGCAGGTGATGGAAATCTAATACACACAGAAAATGCTGAAAACGTTCAGCAGGTTAAGCGGTATCCATGGAGGGAGAAACCGTTAACATTCCAGGCTGAGGGCATATCTTCAGAGCTCTGAAATATTAACACTATTTTTGTCTCCACAGGTGCTTCCAGATGTACTAAGTATTTCTGGCATTATCTCTCCTCATTGTTGACAGTTATTGTCTAGTCTTGCATGCAAAGAATAATCATTTGGCTAAAGCATTGAAGACCATGTCTCTACAAACTGGATTGAAGCAAAGGTTAGGTTTTTCTGGAAAGAAGCCTTAGCAAAAAGAAAAAAGATGGAAGAATAATTTTGCTGTCAAACCTTCTGGTGCTAACCTTTATTTGTCAAAGAGAGACAATGAACACTCAAATATGAACCAGCTAACTTTTCGACATTGGATCGTGATCAGGCACTAGGTCTGTGCCTGTTTTATTTTCCCCATATCCACAGAGGTTGTAACTTTGACTAGTTTCCATTGTTTTATTTTGATATTTCAGGTTAATATTTATCGCCTGGTTACAAAAGGGACTGTGGAAGAGGACATCATTGAACGTGCCAAGAAGAAAATGGTGCTAGATCACCTCGTGATCCAGAGAATGGATACTACAGGGCGGACAGTGTTAGACAACTCTGCTCGTCCCTCAACGTAAGCAACGTCAGTGTTTTTCCACCTTGGCTGTTTTTTTTTCCTCTGCACACCACTGCCAGGACTCTGCTGCTCATCCTGGCTTACACTTGGCTATGGATTCCGAGGTCTTGAGGGCACTCAGCAAGGGAGCAGTTAGTGGCAGCGTGGTCAGAGAGGACAGGAATGTCCGAGGTTGATTCCTTGGTTCATGCTGTGTTTTCCTGTCTCAGTGGAGATCACAGTGAAGACTTGACAATTGATTTCAATTAATTAGCGTTGTGCTAGAGCACAGAGCTCCTCTACCAGCTGATTAATCGCTGACCCTCAACCCAAAATACTGTGGATGTTGTAAATCTGCAATAAAACCAGTGAACTGGAGAAACTCAGCAAGTCTGTGGGAAAAGAAACAGAGTTAATGTTTTGAGTCAAGTAGGACCTTTTTCTGGATTGACGAAGAGTATACAGGACTTGAAATTTTAACTCTGTTTCTCAATCCACAATTGCAGTAGAACTGCTTAGCTTCTCTTTCTGTTTTTATTAGGGAATGAACGGGATCAGAATTGGTGTTGTCTTCTGCACTTGGAAAGGCATCCGATAACCATCCTCTTTATGTTTACATTATAGTTATTTGACAATACAGAAAACTTTGTTTTAACAGGCATCTTATTAATCAGCGAAAATTATATATCTCAAATATCATGAACTTTACTGTATTATTCTGTCCGATCATCAGTTTTTCTTTTAAATTTACTTAGCTCAGTGTAAGTATACTTGTTGTAAATATCAACAGTTCATTCAGTTTTGATTCAAATAGTGCAATGTACCGGGATGTCCAAGTAGTCATTTGAGGAACAAAAACAGAAGTTGCTGAAAAAGCTCAGCAGGTCTGGCAGCATCTGTGAAGAAAAATCAGACTTAACATTCTGGGTCTGGTGACCCTTACTCAAGATTTGACCTGAAACGTTAACTCTGATTTTTCTTCACAGATACTGCCAGACCTTTTGAGCTTTTTCCAGCAACTTCTGTTTTTGTTCCTAATTTGCAGCATCTGCAGTTCTTTCGGTTTTTATTTAATTATTTGAGGTTGTGAGTGAAAAGGCTCTCTGCTGGTAGGTTTTATTTAAGGCAAGGTTGCATTATTACTGAAGTGACTTATGCTGTAAATAAAATATAACAGTGATGTGAAACCCTCCTTTTAACATTTCAAATACTTAGTGTGTTTTTGCATTGATTATGTGGACCTCTTGATTATCTGGAATATTTGATCAGCAGGTACACTCCTGATCCCATAGGAACCGGTTAATAAAAGGCTTGCTGCGTATAAACTGAGTATTGCTTAAGAAAAGCATTTTTTTTTTGCCTTATATTCATCAGATCAATTTACAAGAAATGCCAATGTAAGGGTTACAACCCTTTTGTACTGTAGAAAAATAGAGCACTGATTGGCTGCCAAGTGATCTATGTTTGGTAGAAGTGTTAATATAGAGAATAAAAAAAAAACTGCGGATGCTCTAACTCGGGAACAAAAGCAGGCATTGCTGGAAAAGCTCAGCAGGTCTGGCAGCATCTGTGAAGAAGAAAATCGGTGTTAACGTTTTGGGACTGTTCTGAGGAAGGGTCACCGGTCCCGAAATGTTAACACTGATTTTTTTTCTTCACAGATGCTGCCAGACCTCCTGAGCTTTTCCAGCAGTGCCTGTTTTGTAACTATGGAGAATGTACCAGTTAGATGGTAACTGATTATGAATTAACAAGCTTTGTTTAAATTTAAAACAGGCAGCGTAACCATGTCAAGGCATTGTTTTGAGAAATGGCTGCCATCTTTTTTAGTTAAAACAAGTGCAATGTGTTTACATCTTTTGTCTGCCAAGTACAGGACCCTGCTTAATGTATTTAGGTCCAGTATGTAGAAGTGCTGCACATACCGAGCCTGACCACCAACCAAATTGTTTGCTAGTGTAATTCTTCAGCACACTGGATTATTCAGCAAATAATATTCAATTTTATAATTGCATCTCCTGTTGACTGGACCTTGCTTGTTTCGAGCAGCCAATGAGATGTGCTGTTTGATATGATCTGCCAGTCTTTGGGATCTACAGCTTAAATAGCTAGCATTACATTGGCACTGAGATTCATTCAGCACGTTACTCATTTGTGTGATAGGCAGAATACCTTTTTTGGCTGTTGGCAGCATCCTCTTAGAGGTGACCCCCATTTGTATTGCTACCGCACAGTAGCAGCATGAAATAGCTCCATGTTTTGCTCAACATTTTGAGGTACCTTACCTTGATCTTCAGGTAATTAGAGGCAGTGTTCAGGACCAAAAGTGATGTCCTTAGGGATGTTCATGATTTTGCACAGTGTAGGAAGAAGCCGTTCTGCTCATCATGCGCGCCATTCAATGTGATCATTATTGATAAGATCAAGAACAGGAGGACACAGATAAAAGGTAACTTGTGAAAGAAGCAAATGTGATGTGAAAAATCTTCACGCGCACAGTGGTTAGGTTTTGGAGTATGCTGCCTGAAAGTGTGGTAGAGATAGGTTTGATTGAACATTTCACTGGGGTGTTAGATTGTAATTTAGACAGGAACAATAATCAGGGTTAAGGGAAAAAGGCAAGACAATAGTAGTAAGTCCTAAAAGTTGTTGGAGAGCCAGTGCAAGCATAATGGGCTGAACAGCCTCCTTGCACTCCATCAATTCTGTGATTATCCGTTTCCCCTGTTTACATCAGGAAAGGACCTCATGAGATTAACCATTATCCCACAGGCTAGCTTTGCTGCTCTCTATCTCCGCATCAAGCTTGCAGAATAAACATAAAGCTCAGGCCCTTTGAGGTTGCAGATGAGGTTGACCTTGTAACACTTGGAATGATTGGAATCCGATTTATGGCCCAGGGAAGGAAGGCCTGCAGGGGACTGTGGTAGAGAACCCACAGCACATTGGCAAGTTGGGGTGAAAGCAGGACGAGAAGCTTAAATAAAGTGTCCCTTCATTCAGCAGTGCTTGCATACGTAAACGCTCACATTAATGTGTTGGTAGCCCAGCTTCTTGGTAGCCATTTTCAGGCAAGAGGCCGGTGCTTTCTGGAAAGCACATGCATTTTAGAATGGCATTTCAAACTTTCCACCGTGTCTATGCATTAGTGTAATGAACACATTGCACAGAATGGATAAGGCACTGGTTATTGAAATGGCTAATGATTTGTGTTTTCAGCTCAACGCCATTCAACAAAGAAGAACTGACCGCAATCTTAAAGTTTGGTGCTGAGGAGCTGTTCAAAGAGCCAGAGGGTGAGGAGTCTGAGCCACAGGTACTGCTGATCTCTACACTTTGTCAGTATTGGAAAAAACTTCGTAGAATTCTCAAACTTCAAAGTTTATTTTTAAGGTCAAAATATGTATAGAAAGTGCTGCAATACAAATGAAATTGATGTTCGCTTTTGCATGTAAAAGTAAATAGTTGTGCATCCTGGGTAGAGACGCTGAAAATTGCGCAGAAACATTTTGGTAGAGTAAATGAGGAGGTGATGTTTTTTGCTGTCAGGCTGGTTAGAAACCAGAAGATGCAAATTGAAGAACAATATGGAAAGACTAGAGTGGAAATGAGGATTTTTTTTTCCAAAGTTATGATCTGGAATGTCACTACCTGAAAAGATGGTAGAAGCAGATTCAATTGTAACTTTCAGAAAGGAGTTGACACTTCACTGTTAAAATTTTGCAGGGCAGTAGGGAAAGGGCAGGAAAGTGGGATGCAGCAGAAAACTTCTTAAAAGGTTCCGCTAATATTGGCTGCATGGCCTCCTTGGCTGTATAATCTGATGCTAAAGTTGCATCAATGTTGCTGGGCCATCTCATAGAAAAGTGTAGGTTTAGTTGACAACATTCACTGGCTACTATAGTCTGGAGCATTACAAACAAGAATACTGCGGATATGACCTGAGTTGGTGCTAACTTGGGATATCATTGAGGGAGGTGATAAATGTGCTACCCTTACCCCTTGCCTTTCTTGGCTAAGGTTGGAGGATAGTGCATGTCAGAATCCCTGCTGCATATTACTATCTGCTAAGTCAAGAAATTGTATCAGACTATACCTAGAGGGAAAACAGGACCAAGCTTAATTGTGTTCCATCTTCTGAAACTCCCTGTCAGAGTGCATGGACAAAAATCAGCCATGACCAAGTATCTAATATATGTACATGCTTTCGGGGTGAATGGGAAATTATTTTCAACAATTCTGTTGAAGATTCATTCAGTTAAGTGCGATTGCTAATAAAAATCAAACTCCACTTTCAGGAAATGGACATCGAAGAGATCCTACGTCTCGCAGAAACAAGAGAAAATGAACAATCTGTGAGTCCAACAGATGAGCTGCTGTCCCAGTTCAAGGTAAGATTGGTGATTAGTCATCAGTTCGTTGGATTGATGCTGCACGTTGGAGAATGTAATAGCTGTGTCCAGCCTTAGCCTGTCATTAGCAGGCTGGCGTCTTCATTGACTATGCTCTCGAACATGACACTGCCATTGGGATGGGAATTGTTGCCTTGTGCATGTTGTGATTTTGCTGTTCCTCATCACCCCTCCAGGTGGCGAACTTTAGCACAATGGAGGAGAATGAGCCCGAAGTGGATGACAAGCAGGTTAAGGAATGGGACGACATCATCCCGGAGGAGCAGTGGAAAAAGATCGAAGAGGAGGCACGGCAGAAAGAGCTGGAAGAAATTTATATGCTTCCAAGGAGTAGAAGTTCAACTAAAAAGGTACAGAATCTGTCACAAGCAAGTGACTGCCTGTCTCGTGCCTCTCACTCTCTAGGATAAAATAGCTGAGTCCTGTCTGCACTGTTCTGTTAGGGGTTTTTCTTTCCTCGTTTGGTCCTTGGTATACATTTGAAATGTAGTTCCTCTTACAGGTGCAGTAGTAGTTTGCCTGTTTCCAAGTCTGGGGGCCTGAGTTCAAGTCCCACCTGCTCCATGCGTGTGTAATAACATTGCAGAACCCGTTGGCTAGAAAATATCTACATCTGGAATGT
Organism: Rhincodon typus; assembly: GCF_021869965.1. NCBI lineage: Eukaryota > Metazoa > Chordata > Chondrichthyes > Orectolobiformes > Rhincodontidae > Rhincodon > Rhincodon typus. Next base: position 26,240,256 of record NC_063364.1, on the reverse strand, counting down.
CAAGGTGTCAAATCGATGCTACTCATTGAGGCAAGCTGGAAAGGTGGGGCAGAGAGCTGCATCCTGCTCTCTCTCTTTCTTTCCTTCTCTCTCTTAGAGTTTAATTGTAGGCAGGTGGATGGCTTTTATCAGAGTTTCACTTCAGCTCCTATAAAGTTGGTGTGGTGTAGGCTGAAAATGTTTCACTTTAAATCAATGTAAGGCTGAGTAAAATTTGGCTCCAATACTATTCTTCACCAGCCCTGTCTGGAATAGAGCATGGCGGTGAAGGATGGTTGTCAAAAGGTGAAGATTCATTGCTAGAGTTTTAGAGCAAGGCAAGAGGCCCTTTGGCCCATCATGTGCATACCGATCATTGAGCATCTCTCTACCCTAGTCCTGTTGGCCAGCTCTTGGCCTGTAGCTTGGTATGCGATGGTGTTTCCAGTGTTCATCTAAATAATTAACTGTTATGATGGTTCCCACCTCTACTACTCCTTACAGGCACAGAGTCCCAGGTACCCAGCACCTTCTGGCTGTAAAAAAAAAAACACTCCTCCAATTCCTGGCCCTTATCTTAAATCTGTGCCCCCGGTCATTGGCCTGTGTACTAACGGCGACAACGTTTCTTCCTATTGGATACTTGGTCAGCATGGATGAATTAGATTGAAGGGTCTATGCTGTATGACTCTATGACTTTTTAACCAAATGCTCTTCGTAATTTTATAACAGCTGACCTCAGCCTTCTCTGCTCTAAGGAAAAGAATAGCATTGGAACCAATTCTTCCTCTGCTGTACTTTATTCAGAGTGAAACATTACCAGCACATGCCTCCCTTATTCCTTTGAAAAAACATTTCATTCATTAATAACAAGGGCTTGTCTGCAGGACTGTGAGCAACAGACTGAACTACCAGTAGAATCATTGTGCTGACTGCAGTGAAATATCTAGCACCATTTATATGCTGGTCTAATTTGCCCTTTAAAACATTAGTTTTCAAATTTAACAAGAAGGTGGTAAATACCTACTGAAGTGATGTGCAGACAAGAGGAGCTTGGGATCACTTTTTCTTCTTTGCTGTAAAATTGCCTTAAAGCCTATATAAACAGATAGTGCTGGTTGCTGTGGGATTATACATTGTTCTTGCAGACATAGAGCCCAGATCAAGACAGCCCATACTGGTCTGAGGTGACTTTTAAGAGAGCAGTGAATGAACGGTGTAAGAAATGACAAATGTTATAATGACACATTACAGACACATTTATACATTTGGGACCAAGGCGCATTCATTGATCAGACTCCAGAGAGCTTTCACTCGACACCCTATCTGTGAATATTTGATGTTGATTTTGGATGCCAAAGGCAAAGCCATATTGGAACAAGCTGCTAAGGGAAATGGTCAAGTCACATCACTTGAAGTCTTTGATACATTTTTAGATTATTTGCATTTATAGCTGTTTCATTATGAAGACTATCATCTCAGGGCTCATGTCTGATTCAGCTAGCATAACACATATAACGACTCTTGAGAATGTGAATTTCAGTCTATGATGCCAACACAACCAAAGCAGAAGCCTGAAATGAAAAAAAGTTATTTTCTCGAGAACTCGCATTCTTCACCTCGGCAAAATAGCAATGTGTTTAAGAAAGATGCTGAACTTTGCACTAAATTAAGTTCAGACTTCAAACAAGCCTAATTTGTTATTGTCAGGGGACCAGTTGACCTGGCTGAGTCTCTCTTTTGTTTTTCTGAAAATGGAGCTGGGTTTTCAGATCACGTCACTGGTGAATTTTCTCTTGCATCCTGCACACCATTTGACTCTTTGTTCAACACGCAGCCTGTGCTGAGCTTGCTGATGTCTATCTGTATTGGAGCTACAGCTGGTTGCAGCGCTCCTTCATACTGGAAGAGTAAATTATACTCTCTTCCCATTTCTGATCAGTGCTCTGCGATTCATTTTGCAACTATACGTGCCTGCATGCAGTGTGAAAATAATGCGTCTTCCTCCTGATTGAAGAGAGCTGACTGGCCCTTATCAGAAAACCTAAAGTGTATTCATTTATGTGTGAGCGACTGAAGGAACTGCTCTGATTGTAAAACTCAAGAAAGGAAGAGGATGCATTTGGATAGGGAAAATGCTAACTGGTGTCAAACATAACATTGTTGGTGGTTTTAGGCTCAGGCAAATGGCAGCGATTCGGATGCTGGATCACGGCGAAGGCGGCAAAGGTCATCTGGGTCAGAGAGTGAAACCGAGGAAAGTGAAGATGAGGATAAACGACCCAAGCGGAGAGGCCGTCCCCGGACAGTCCGCAGAGACATGGTGGATGGTTTCACAGATGCTGAAATCAGGAGGTAAGTGACAAGGTCATCCTGCTGCATGTGCCACATACGATGGCAGTCAACCTTACAAAGTCCAGCAAGCTTAATTGTCAGAGATAACAAGGTGTAGAGCTGGATGAACACAGCAGGCCAAGCAGCATCATAGGAGCAGGAAGGCTGACGTTTCAGGCCTAGACCCTTCTTCAGCGGTGTTCATCATGTGTTCATCCAGCTCTACACCTTGTTATCTCAGATTTTCCAGCATCTGCAGTTCCTACTATCTCTGATACAAGCTTAATTGTCACTTGTTTTTCTGCTGAATTTAATGGATCTGATGTTTTAGGACATGTTTAAATTAGCATTAAATCCTACAGAACACTGCAGAATGAAAGATTAAGTTGCTTTGTTGTCCTTTTTAGCATGCCCTTCTGCAAGAAGGGGATAAATATATTATTAAACATAGAGGTCTGAAGGGAATTAAATTCCACTACACTTGTGATCCTTCTCTTGCAGGTTTATCAAGAGTTATAAAAAGTTTGGTGCTCCTCTTGAGAGGTAATCCTTTTTCCTGTGAAGTTTGTATCATCTTATTTTTGTTTCACTCCCTCCACCAAGGCACCTGTCCCAAAACTGCTAAACTTTTCTTGTGGCCTGCAAGGTTTGCATATTAGTTTTCCATTTCTCTCCCTATCTCTCCTGAAGGTATTGGTTCCTTGCTGTGGGTGAGAATCCCATGAGAAACAGTGACCCCCTAACACCCCATGCCTATCACCACTATCTTTGTGAGTCAAGATCTGAGATTGTTGACAGTGTCTGACTGTGGGAGAGAATTGGAGAGTAGCAATTTGGAACCGGGATCTGATTGTTTGTTCACTACTGCTAGGTCACTGAAGCTAATTGGGACGGCACACTGGCTCGGTGGTTAGCACTGCTGCCTCACAATGCCAAGGACCCAGGTTCAATTCCACTCTCGAGTGACTGTCTCTGTGGAGTTTGCACATTCTCCTCCCCGTGTCTGCGTGGGTTGCCTCCGGGTGCTTTGGTTTCCTCCCACAGTCCAAAATGTGCACGTTAGGTGGATTGGAAATGCTAAATCGCCCATGGTATCCAGGGAGGTGCAGGCTAGGTAGATTAGCCATGGAGAATGCAGGGTTACAGGGTAGGTAGGGGGTGGACAAGCGTGGATCTGGGTAGGGTGCTCTTTGGAGGGCCAAATTGGCCTTGATGGCCCAAATGGCCTGCTTCTACACTGTCGGTATTCTATGATTCTAATAATAGTATCCTAACCTGTTCTGACCATGATTTGCAGACCATTGGTTAACCCAAGTGACTTTCTCATGTGTGAGACTCAACTCTATACCGTCCAGTCTGTCATTTGAGATATTGCTGGAGTGAACGTTTTACCTTTATTGCCTGTAATAAATTTTTAAGCTGTATTAATATGTTGTATTCTAATATAATTTCACAGCATTAACAAGAAATTGAAATTTGGTTTTTTGTTGTATCCAAGACTTGAAGGTATTGCTCGTGATGCAGAGCTGGTTGACAAGTCTATTGCAGATCTCCAGCGACTGGGCGAGCTCATACATAATGGCTGTGTGATGGCTCTCAAGGAATTTGAAGAACAGTTAAAAGAAAACCCTGGCCTGGAGGGTAAGCACTGGGCCCTGAACTCCTGTTGTCTGCTCTGTATACTTAACCTGCTCTTTGCTTTCTATGATTTGGTTTCTATGATTTGCAAGAATGCTGACACAAGGGCTGAGGAGCGTTGTTGGGTATCCTCTGAAAATCAAATTGCAACAAAGATTCAAGGAATGGGTTAAGAGCAGAGTGGAATTCCTTGAAGATTTTCCACCTCCCATTGCCTTCCTTCTGAGTCACACCATGTGCCCCTCAGAGTGAAGGGCTGTATAAATGTAAGTTTGACCAGTGGCCAAAACTACCTCAATTATCATAAAATTGATAATGTGGCCATTTCTTGATATTTAACATCACACAAAGGCTTGAAGCAATCTATATGTCTGTCTACTCATTATATTATATGTATATATAAAGCCCACCAGGACCATTCAAATAATGTGCAGCATTGAGCCGTATGGTGGAAATCATCTATATTTTTATACCATTGGCATAGAAGCATTGCTGAACTTAGTTCTTATAACTCCATCACAATCTCGCTCTGTCTGCACCTTCTGTGCAGCTGTAACACTGTATTCTGCGTTCCGTTCTGTTCTCCTATCCTGATACACTTTGTATGGTATGCAAAACAACACTTTTCACTGTATCTCTGTACATGTGACAACAATACATCATACAATCAGTCAATCTTAGCTGCTGTCTGTATTTCTCTTATTCTAACCTGATCTGTTCTGGATGGTTGCTGTTCCCTTGCAGGGAAGACAGTTTAGCTTGTTTATTCAGCAGATTTCTCACATTTCTAAGTTAGGTTGTCCCTGTGATCAGCCATCTTTGAGGCATTCACTGTATTACATCCTTATTCCAAGTTGTTGAAACTTTACCATTTTCTACATAGGTCCAACTGTGACTAGCATATTTATTGTTTGGGGTGGAGACACACTTAGTGCAATGATGTTTTCAGGATGTACTTTGGAGCTGGTGGTCCATTTGTAGCATTGTTTATTCATTTAAAGTCAAAGAATACATTCTAATTTTTTAGAAATTAGAAAAGATGCAATGCAGAAAGCTACTAATAGGTTCCTGGTAATCAAAGAAATGTGGTCTGCAAAGCAAAATTGTTCAATAACCCAACCAGTTGGTTTGAAAGGGGAGCTACATAGCTCTGTGCTTTTTTCTGACTGCCGCTCCTATGTTATAATTCTGACCAATCTGTTACAGGAAAGGGCCCTGGGAAAAAGAGAGGACCAACAATCAAGGTTTCTGGTGTCCAGGTCAATGTTAAATCGATTCTCATTCATGAAGATGAGTTTGAGGCTTTGCATAAAGCCATTCCTATGGACCCTGAGGAAAGAAAAAAGTGAGTTTAGTAATTTGTGCTTCAGAATATATTTGAGGCATTCATATTTCTGTCACTGTAGTTTCTATACACTACTCTCATTAAGTTTGAGGTAATGAAGATGGAAGCACAATGCAATGTAAAATTGAATTCATTGTTCTGCTGCTGAGGTGGTACTGGAAACCATGGTGTCACACCCATATTAAGAAAACACTGGATGCAGAGTTTAATTGCATATCTTTTAAAAATAGTGATCAGTGAGGCTAGTTTTTTCTTTGCTGGTTTCTGATCCTGGTCAGTTTCTTTGCGGATTCCAAGTGATTGCCTTTCTATTTGTCGCACATTTTGAGGGTGATGTTTCAGGTAGGACAAATAAATGAGAAACCTGGTCAGCATGGACGAGTTGGACCGAAGGGTCTGTTTCCATGCTGTTTGACTCTAACGAAAATGTGTCACTCTTTTCCGTTGTGTTAAGTAGATTGAAGATAATCTGGCAACTACTGTCTTTTGATACTTAAGTCTGTGCTGACATTGCTGACCTCAAAGCAATATTTAAAGTTAGTGGAATTGCTTTCTGTATTCCTGTATTTGAGGAAGTGGGAATAATCCAACAAACTCATTGCCACTTGCTATATCATGAGTCGTCTTCCCACTTTGGGGTATGAAAAATGCATGGATGCTAGAGCTCAGTCTTGGGGTAAGCTGTGATGTTAACGTGCAGTCACAACGGCCTCTGAGACTTTGAACAGTCAAGGCTTCTACAGGGATGGTGGAGGTACCAGAAGCAAGCTGGTTCCTGTGGAATCCCAACCAAATGAGGAATCTATCATCTTGAATGGGATGAGAAAGGTGAATATTCAACTGTTGCCCGTACCTTTCTATTCCTGGGCATTTCTAACTTTTCTAATATTTGTCTCTTGCATTGTGTAAGCGCTCGGGCAAAGATGGAGTGCCCCGCAGCCTGAAGCAATCCGCTTGCTTGTGATACATTAAAACAGGACATTGTGTAGTCACTGAGGTTGGTCTGTGTGCTACCTCTAAAAAGTGCAGTGATTTACATGCTGTTTCCGCTGTGTAGGTATCGCTTACCCTGCCATGCGAAGGCAGTGCATTTCGACACAGATTGGGGTGTGGAGGAGGATTCCAATTTGCTGATAGGGATCTATGAGTGTGGTTATAGCAACTGGGAGCAAATAAAAATGGACCCAGATCTGCAGCTTACCAATAAGGTAGGCCATTCCATGTTCCATTTGATGAATATGCAGCTTGCTTTGCATCAAGTCATAATTGGGAAATGAGCCAATTAAACATTTGATCCTCGTCAGCACCTCACTCTTTACGGTAGTTTTCATAGAATCCCTACAATGTGGATACAGGCCCTTCGGCCCAACATGTCCACACCAACCCTCAGAGCATCCCACCCAGGCCCATCCCCCTATAACCCACCTAATCTACACATCCCTGAACACTACAGGGCAATTTGGCATGGCTAATCCACCTAGCCTGCACATCTTTGGACTGTGGGAAGAAACCGGAGGAAACCCACGCAGACACAGTGAGAATGAGCAAACTCCACACAGACAGTCGCCCGAGGGTGGAATCGAACCCGGGTCCCTGGCGCTGTGAGGCAGCAGTGCTAACCACTGAGCCACCAGTTTTATTGGGAAGATGATGACGTGATGGGTTCAGTACTGGAGTTTTATCTCTTGGACATGGCTCATAACTGCCCAGACTTATATTGAAGGAAGTATGCATGGAGTCTCCTGTTTGCTGGCTGCCAGGGTCCTGTGTGGTACAAGTCTGAGGAAACTAGGTGTGAGCCAACAGCTCAAAATTGTAACTGGTACCCAAAAGAGCAACAAGATAGTTGGCATTGGAAATGGTACCTTGCATTTCACCAGAGCTGTAATTTAACATAGGAAATACTTTGCCAGTAATTGGCTGATTGATATGGGCAAGTGTTTGGCTCCCCAGATATGCCTGTCCGATAACCAAAAAAGATTCTGAATGTGAGCTGTTTACTGCTGTCTAAGGTGCTGAACTTACGCTGACCATTAGGAGGCACACAAATGCTTAATTGTCCACACCTCTCATTTTGCACTTGTTCTTCCCACAGGGACACAGTTACATTTGGAATTTGAGATGTGTGTAACTGAGTCACGACGGTGCAAAGCCCACTACCATTTCCCGATTAGACTGCTGTCATGTACATCTAAGCTTTTTAAAGTCTGAGAATTTCTGCCAGTGTTGTACCTTCCAAGAATATCTGAAAGACATGAAACACTTGAAAATGAATAAAATCAATTATTATTCTGATGTCTTGCTCCATTTGCCTGGGAGCTATACCCAGATTTGAAGAGTCGTGGACATAGGAGCTGAATAATATCTAAACTGCAATTAAAATGCCCACAAGCGTGGAGCCCAGGGTAATTCCTTAAGGAAATTGTGCAAATGTTATTTTTTTTTTGGTGGTGCAGTGTCAGGTGTAACTGATTGCACATATCGAGTATTTCTCCTCTTCCAGATTCTTCCAGATGATCCCGACCGCAAACCGCAAGCCAAGCATCTCCAGTCGCGAGCTGATTATTTGATTAAGCTTCTGAAGAAGGACATGATCAAGAAGGATGCTTTGAAACAGGAAGAGGAGGTTAGTTAAATAGGTGTGAAGCAGCGCTTGGGTAAGAAAGCTCAGGTTCCCTGGACATACAGACTCAGAGCCACATGGTGCAGATGAGATTTACTGAGAATAAAAGAACCAGGAATAGGCAATTCAGCCCCTCGAGCCTGCTATTTAATATGATTGTGGCCGATCTCATCTTGGCCTCAACTCCACTTTGCTGCCCACTCTCCATAACCTTTCAACCCATTACTAAAAATCTGTGTATCTGCTCCCTAAATTTATTCCATGTCCCAGCATTCACCACACTGTAGGCTAGTCAATTCACGACTCTTTGAGAAAATTAATTTCTCCTCATCTCTGTATTAAATCTGTTGCCCTTTATCCTTGTTCTTGAGGAGGAGCTGGGTGAGCACCCGAGGGTAAAAGAGAATGAAGGGCATGCTGATGATGTGGGCAGAGGTTTATTTGGTGTATACGCAGTAGCATAGAACAGTCTGTTTCTGTGATATAGATTACCCTTTGTTTGCAGCATTACCATCTGGTTCACTAATGTCCTTTAGGGAAGGAAACTGCCATCCTTACCCGGTCTGGCTTGCATGTGATTCCAGACCCGCAGTAATGTGGTTGACTTTTAACTGCCCTCTCGGCAATAAATGCTGGCCTAGTCAGCAATACCCTATCCCATGAATGAATAAAAAAATGTTAAAAAGAAGAGTACGATTTACATTTGCATGGCATCTCATCATAACATCTGATATGTCGAAGGTCTTGAGATGGACGCGCTGTAATGGTTGCTAACATATGTGACCCTACAAAAAAGGTGTTTAGTCAAGTCTGTTATTTAGGAGGGGGGTGGTGGTGGTGCATGTTTGGCGGTTGTCACTGAGATCATCAGATTTATTCCACAGTCTTTCAAACAACGGCAAAAAATGAACAACATTCATTAGAAACTCTGGAAGTGGCAATAATGGCTTTGATTTCACATCTTGTCCAAAGCCTGATGCCTCCAATAATTTAACACCATTCAGCTCTACATTGAAATGTCAACTTGCTTTTTTGTCCTAATTATGGAACAAAGCTTAAACCTACAATCTCTTGGTCTGAACATGTCTGCGCTATCAATTAAACCAAACTGATACACAAATGCAAAGTGAGTCAAAGAGATTCCTTGGTTTTCAGTTTTTCTTAGCTCTTTAGGCAGAGAAGGGTATGGTAATGTTGGAAGTTAATCCTGCATATTGTTTTGATAGGCAGTGAGAATACTTGATTGGGAAATTCACTTATATTTAGATGCTGCAGAATGTTTTGAAAAGTTGCTTTTTCTTACATAGACGAAACCAAAGAAGAGGAAACCAAGAGTAAAGAAAGAGAATAAGGCACCCAGGCTGAAGGATGAAAGTGGCAATGACATCACATCCCCTCGGCTTTCTGACAATCCTTCTGAGGAGGATGGAGAGCTGAAGGTAAATTGTGGGAATCCGGTGCTTAAACAGGCGCTTCCTCTTGAAGTTGACTGGCGAGAAGGGAATAGGTGGAAAACATTATTGCAATTTATCCAGTTGTGTTTCTACAAGACTGAACAGTTTTGCCTCACATTTTTGTGAAGCAGATGCGCAGAGCGATCAAATGAATGTAGGCCATTTAGCCATTGGCCCCATTCTTTCAGAGTACGTGTTAGGTTAACCTATTTCAATCTCCTTCCTACATTACCTGTTGATCCCCTCTTTAGGTCTTCCCTACACTAAAAATATGACCATTTCTGTCATTTGACTTCTAGCCACTACAGCTTTTCCTGTTCTCACACTAAACAAAGCCCATCAATACCCTGACTTTATGCACATCAGTTCTCATCACTATTTCCAGTCCTCTTCCTTTGCTTTGCAAGTAGAATTTTTAAAAAAATCTTTATTCTCCATGTATGGGCACTGCTGACGAGGTCGGCGTTTATTATGCGTGAAAAGATGCTGCTGTGTTGAGCCATCAGAGTCTGTATGGTGAAGATGCTTCTGCAGTGATCTTAGCTGTGGAGCTCAAGGGTATTGATCCAGTGATTTTTGTTTTGTAACCTGTAGTTCAGTAGTGATAAACCAAGAGCTTATTTCACTATGTCTCTATCAGTCTGCTTCATTGAGTTATCTTCTGTCAAGTAGATTTAGACACAAATGGCCACAACAATCACTTTTGGCCCAGGATCATAGAATTGTATGACACAGAACGCAGCTATTGGGCTCATCATGCTGTTTGTTTGAAAGAGCAGTCTAATTAGTTCAGTTCATTTCCTCTCTTCCCATAGGCTGTGAATTTCATCCAGTAAAAGTTTTTTACACATTACACATAATGTTTACTCACTGAATAAGAGACATTTGTAACCCATTGCCTTTAAGTGTGGTAGTAGATGAGATGATTAATAATCTCCAAAAGGAAATGGGATGCAAGTTGGAGGAAATAAACCTGCAGGGCCACAGAGGGAATAGGACTAGACGGATGACTGTACAGAGAACCAGTATGGATTTGATGAGCCAAATGCTTGTCTGCTATGCCATTGATTCGTTAAATAAGCTATGATGAAGCTGACTACCAGTAAACAGGGCAGTGTTCTTAACTGTCTTTTTAAAAGTTTGATTTCAAATGCTTTGATGTTCCTGCAGGATGGTGGCTTGGATGGAGCTCCTGTGAAGAAAAAATTGAAGAAGAAAGACAACAAGGAGAACAAGGAGAAAGGTGATCTCAAGAAGGAGAAAGATGGGCAGAAAGGGAAAAAGAAGACAAAGACTAAGAAGGACAAGGTAGTGAGAGATGTTAACTTGCATCATCAAATCAAAGGCAGAAACTTCCACAGTAGTTCAGACCATCCTGACGTGAGTTACATAGAAAATAGGGGCTGAAGTAGGCCATTTGGCCCTTCGAGCCTGCTTCACTGTTCAGTAAGATCACGACTAATCAAACAACTCAGTACCCTGTTACTGCTTTCTCCCCATACCCTTACATCCCTCTATTCCTAAGAACTATATCTAACTTTTTCTTGAAAACATTCAATGCTTTGGCCTCAACTGCTTTCTGTGGCAGAGAATACCACAGGCTCGCCATTCTCTGTTTGACGAAATATTTCATCACGGTCCTAAATGGCCTATCCCCTCTCCTCAAACTGTCACCCCCGTTCTGGACTCCCCAGTCATCTGGAACGTCATTCCTGCATTTACCCTGTTTAGTCCTTTTAGAATTTTATAGTTCTGTAAGATCATCCCTCATTCTTCTCAACTCCAGTGAATAAAACTCCTAACCAATCTTCGTACATCAATCCTGCCATCCCAGGAATCAGTCTGGTAAACATTTGTTACACTCCTTCCATAGCCAGAACAGTCGTCTTCACATAAGGAGACGAAAACAGTACATTTGTTACTGCCAATTAGGTACTTTTAAAGTTTAGTCACATGTTATGACTAAAATAAATCATTGAGGTATCTCATTGCTCTGATTCTAATCTCTTAGCCAATGTTGATTTTAGATGTTCCACCAGGGGTGGCCAGGCCTTCAGTTGCCTTTTCTTAAATTTATTATTTCATGGGATGTGGGCACCGCTGGCTAGGCCAGCATTTATTTCCCATCCCTACTTGCCCATGAGAAGTGGTGGTGGGCTGCCTTCTCAAACCGCTAATAGTCCATGCGGTTTAAGTATAGCCGTGGTACTATGAAGAAGGGAGTTCCAGAATTTTGACCCAGCAACAGTTAAGGACAGCAATGTAGTTCCAAGTCAGGGTGGTGTGTGTGACTTGGTGGGGAAGTTGCTGGTGGTGTTCCCATGCATCAGCTGCTCTTGTCCTTCCAGGTGGTAGAGGTCGTGGATTTGGAAGATGCTGTCGGAGGAGCCTTGGTGAGTTGCTGCAATGCATCTTGCAGTTGGCACCTACAGCTATAACTGTGTTGTTGGCAGAGGGAACACTCCCCGTATGTTGTTAGTGTGGTATTCAGGCATGGTAATACCATTGAACTTCAAGGGGAGATGGGTTAGATTCTCTCATGTGTGAGATGATAATTACTTGATGCTAATCTTGCTGTACATTGACACACACTGATCCACTATCTGAAAAGTTATAAATGGTCTGAATGCCCATTTCTGACCTTATGGCTGGAAAGTCATTGATGGATCAGCTGAAGATTGTTGGACACTACCTTGGGGAACATAGGGCTCTTGTAGTGAAGAGGTAGTGTCCTCACCTGTGAACCAGGAGGCCCAGTTTCAAGTCTCACCTGCTTCAGAGATGTCATAGCATCTCTGAACAGGTTGTTTGGAAAATATCTATCATGAGGAACACCTTTGGTAATGTCCTGGGGCTGAGAAGGCTGGCCTCCAATAAACACAGCCATTTTCCTTTATCCTAGTTAGGGTTCCAACCAGGTTAAAGGATCCCCATTGATTCCAGTTTTGCTAGGGCATGTCAGTGTCGGTCACATGTAGCCTTGATATCAAAGGGCAGTGCCTGTCCCTTCCCATCCTGTGATTTGAGCTCTTTTTCCATTCTTGGATCAAGGCTTCAATGAGGTAAGAGCTGTGTGACCCTAGCAGTACCCAAACTGAGCATCAGTGAGCTCTTATAGCTGAATAAGTGCTGTTTGTTGGACTGTTGACAACATCTCCCATCACTTTTCATCACTGAGAGTAGTCTGATGAGGCAATAATGGGCCAGGTTGAACTGTTCCTGATCTTCATGTACATACAGCTATGTACAGGACATAGCTGGGTCATTTCCCACATTGCTGGTTAGGTTCTAGTTGTACAGCTGTATAGGACCACTTAACAAGGGGGCACAGCAAGTTCTGGAGCTTAAGTCTTCAGTATCATTGCCAGATTATTGTCAGGGCCCACAGCGTTTGCAGTACCCAAAGCCTTTGGCTGTGTCTTAATATCAAAGTGGGTGGAGTCAGATAGCTTGAAGACTGGCGTGTGTTGATATTCGGGAATTCAAGATGAGGCCGAGATGGATCATTCATTCAGAACTTCTGGCTGAAGGTGGTTTAAAATCATAGTATTGTTGAATCCCTGCAGTGCAGACAGAAACCATTCAGCCCATCAAATCTGCACCAACGCCCCGAAGAGCATCCCAACCAGAATCCCCCAGCCTATCTCCAAAACCCCTCATGAGGTTTTTAACCACGGCTAACCCACCTAACCTGCACATCCCTGGACACTACAGGACAATTCTTAGCATGGTCAATCCACCTAACCTGCACATCCCTATGGGATAATTTGAGCACCGAGGGGAAACCCATGCAGATATGGAGAGAAAATGCCTCAACCTTGCCTTTTGCCTGTAACTGAAAACACCCTCTTTTAAACATCTTTCCACCTCTAGCTTGCTTTACCTCTTTAAGATGCTCTTAAAACTTATCTGTTTGACCAAGCTTTTGGTCATCTGATCCAATATCTCCTTTGGTGGCTCAATATCATATTGTTTTACAAGGCTGCTGGGAAGCCCTTGGGATGTTTTGTTGCATTAAAACTGCTATGTATAACATGCATTGTTGTCCAAATATCTGAGATGCTGGGGCTGTGGAATCTGCCCATCAGCAAAGTGCAAACTCAGGCTAGTGACTTCAAACTTCTCTGACCTCAAGCATTCTGCAAGTTCCTTGTGAACAAAACTACATTGCCATCCTAAGGGATAGCAAGAACTGCAGATGCTGGAGTAAGAGATAACACAGCGTGGAGCTGGAGGAACACAGCAGGCCAGACAGCATCAGAGGAGCAGGAAAGTTGATGTTTCGGGTCAGAGAAGGGACCTCCAGCTCCACACTGTGCTACATTGCCATCCTAGTTTGGGCTGACTGACCCACTGTCAGAAGCATTGTCGGTCGCTGTTGCTGGTGGATTTGCGAGGTGCAGATGACGAAGTAGAACAAACAGCTGAGCCAGAAGCTCTGAAAGCTTAACCAACATACCACCTCGACAGAGTGTCTTCTCAACTGGTGTTTATTTTTGACATAAGCAAGTCCAAGAGGATTTGACACCAATGTGCTTTTGTGCAGAGATTGATTTTAGAGCTCTCACAGATTGCTTGGATAAAGGTTTCTGGGCTAGTATCTCTGGTCATTCTGGAGGAGGGTGAACTCTTAGCTCATGAAACCTCTGATTAGGGTTCAGATTTGGGAATCATTGCCTGTTCCTACTTTCCTGTATGGTTAATTTAATTCAAAACAAAATACTCCAAATAGACAGCAGATAATGTATCTGTGGAGAGTAAAAGTGTTAATACTTCAGACCAATGATCTTCCACCTGTATTGAAATGTTAACTGTTTCCCTTGGCACCAGTGCTGCCTGAACACATTTTCTGTTTATGTTGCAGAGCTCCAGCATTTACAGTCTTTTGCTTTGTGTTAGTTTAGGTTATTTTCTTACTTTGTCTTCCAAACAGATGAAGTCTGATGCCAAGGACAAGATTCGGAAGTCTATGTCCACAGGTCCAGTTCACATTACAGCAGGAAATGACCCAGTGCCAATTGGAGAGGAGGGTGAGGATGAGTTGGACCAGGAAACATTCAGCATTGTAAGTACCTATATCAGAATTAAGAGGGAAACTGTATGCCTGAGATTCTTGGCTAAATTTTTAAAGTTACCCTATAAAGAATGGCTGCAAGAATAAACCGTTACACAAAATTAATCTGGAAACATTAGGAGCTGTATGAGTGTTTGTTGATTTAATAATTAAGGAATGCTGTGGTGGTGAATGGAACATTCAGTTAGCATCATGCACTGTCATTGTATTTGATTATTTGTTCATTAGTGTTTTCTTCCCAGAAGGTAGACTTTCATGCATCTCCCCCTCTGTGTATCCTCAGCTGCTCTCACACATCCATCATAGAATCAATTGCATCTATTCCATCATATTCATTATTCAGCTCAATCAATATATAAAATACATGCCTTTCGTTACACTGACAGTAACTGCCCGTCTACTGTTTGCTCAACTGATGAGACTGAAGATTGTATACCTTTCTGTTTGATGTTATGTATTAATTTGCTATTTTCTCCAGTCACTTGCAGATTAGTTTTTTTCTGTCTTAAGTCCACAATCTGAATGAATTCAACCTAGCAGTAGTTCCAGGGTGTAGAACATAGATGACAAAACATAACACTTTGATATTCGATGTCTGAGATTCAGTTTTGTTTTAGATTGATGTGTGCTTTGTTCTGACAAAGGTGAGGTCAGCCTTAGGGTCATACTCTGTCTACACTGTCAGTTCAGGTTAGCTACAGAGAACAACTCCTGCACCATGCCGTCAGACACTCAAATAATCAGTTTTCATGCCTGAACAAAGGAGGGAAGAAAATCATCCATCCTGCTCCTGATGTCTTTCCACTGTTGATCATACGTTCATTGTATTGTTAAGATACACAGGTAATGGGCATTGTTCAATCAAGTACAAAGAGCACTTTTGAGCCCTCTTGTAGCATGGTGGTAGTGACCCTGCCCCTGGACAGGAGGCCTGGGTTCAAGTCCCATCTGCTCCAGAGGGCTGTAATAACATCTATCTCTGAACATATTGATTTGAAAAAGAGGTTAAATTTTTAAAAAAAACAACAGCACTTGTAAAGGAAGACTGCTCTTGTTAGTGTGCCTTTAAAGGGCTGTCTCCTGTTTAATTGGTCTCAACAAAATATTATAAAGAGTGACTGAGCCATTTAAGGAGCTATCACCTTGTTTATTTGGTTTAATTAGTTATTCAAAAACAGTAGAAAGAGAGGCTGTTGGGCAGTGAGTTAGTTTGTAGAAGGCAGACATTCATGATGCTGCATTCTTTAGATAAATGAGAGGATTTGCATCTGGTTTCATACTTCACCTTTTAATATCTAGAATCCTTGGCAAGGAAGTGAGGATGTCTGAATGCTTGGTTGAGGACAGATAGCACTCACCTTCAGGAGATAAGCCATGCATTTAAGTTATATCTTAGGCTGAGTAAGTGATGAACACATTTAGTGAGGTACCACTCAAGTTAGAACTCAAAAAAGGTCAAGGGTGCAGCTAGTCACCAAAACGGAGATGATTGGGTTTTGAAATTGTGTGGCTGATTGAGCATCTGTGAAGGAATATTCTTTGTCCTTTACTCTGTCAGTGCAAGGAGCGAATGCGGCCAGTTAAGAAAGCTCTCAAGCAGCTGGACAAGCCAGAAGATGGGCTGTCTGAGAAGGAGCAGCTCCAACACACCCGCAGCTGCCTACTGAAGATTGGTGACCGCATCAGTGAGTGCCTTAAAGCATACACTGACTCTGAGCAAGTCAAGATCTGGAGAAGGTACAGTGTAATGGTTTTCTTTCAATATCACATCCATTCGATGGCCGTGTTGGGTCTTATTCACTTAGGGTGAGATGAGTTCAGCCTTTTTTTGTGATATGCACAAAAGTGTAAATATTACTGTCAACTAGACTCGGCTGTGTATTCAAATGGATTTGTGGATTACTGTTTTCTGATTGTAATAGTGAGTGTAGATTCTTCCATTCTGGTGCAGGTGCAGCTACTGTAAATAATGTAAAACATAGATAGGAGAGCAAGGTTATTTAGAAACATCAAAATGGCTATCACAAGTTCAACTCCAAAACATTATCTAATCTTCGCTGATGACCTCAGTGCTACGTTGTCAAAGATACTATCATTTAGATGGGCTGTTCCAACCATGGAAATTGAAGGCATGGAAGGAGGCCATTCAGCCCATCGTGTCTGTGCTGCCATAAAAAGGACCATCCAGGCTGAACCTAACTTTTCAGTTAGTAGCATAACACTCTACAGCACTTAAAGTCCATATCCAAATATCCCTGAAATGCGGTGAGGGCTTCTGCTTTCATCAACCTTACAGCCAGTGAACCCCAGTCCCACTTGGAAAAATTTATTTTCTGTTCCCTGCTAATCCTGTATCAACTACTTCAGAAATGTTAAATGGGAGGGTTGAGTTGTCTCTTCAGGTTAAGCACAAAAACAGATGATTTTCAAACCAGGCATGACCTTGTATCTGATTTTTCCTCCTAGTCTGAACCATTAACCTCAGTATCTCAATTTAGGTAGATTGCAGGGCCATTTTAACCCAGGAAGTGGTACAGCTATTTCACTAAAGCATTTTCTTGTCTCATCTTCACAGAAATCTCTGGATTTTTGTCTCCAAGTTCACTGAATTTGATGCCAGAAAGTTGCATAAACTGTACAAGTTAGCACAGAAGAGGCGGTCCCAGGAAGAGGTAATGATAACCCAGTCACATTCACATTCACATTCACTTGATATTGCTCCACAGGAGTCCCATGCATTTCCTGAGTGTGATACTAGTTAGGAATGAGACTGAGGGACATAGTATTGCCCTACTTCCCTCTCCTGTCAGGAGGAGTTGGACAGACTTGGTACCATGCAATTTAGGAAATAGAGGATCTCAGACATTTAGATTACAGTCACGGGAATTCTTCTCTTGTTCTTGCTGAGAACAGAGACTGAAGTGAAAGGCAAAGCTTCCATCAGGAGTGTAACTGAGTTAGAATTGAGCAAACATGAAACATATTAGATCCTGAGGGAAATTGATCAGGGTAGATTTTGAGAACCAGGAGTCACAGTTTAAAAATAAAGGCTAAACTATTTAAGGTAGAAGTGAGGCGAAATAAGTTCTCACGGTGGGTGAGTCTTTAGAATTGCCTTCCTAAAGGCAGTGAAAGCAAAACCTTTAATTATTTTTAAAGCAGAGGTAGATAGGTTCTTAATGACGGACAGGATGAAAGATTACTGGGGAAATGCAGGCAAGTAGAGTTGAGATTAAAATCAGATCAGCTACGATCTTAATGAATGCTGGAACAGGCTTGAAGGGCTGAGTGTCCTTTTCTTGTTCCTAATTTGTACATGGACCATAAGAACAAGTGCGTTTCTCAAGATGTGTAGATGAACATAAGAAATAGGAGCAGGAGTAGACCATTCAACCCCTCAAGCCTGCTGCTGCCATTCTGTTAGATAATGGCTGATCTACCCCAGACCTCAGCTCCCCATAGCCCTCAACTTGACATTTCACAGATCTGTCTACACCCTATTTAAATAATTTCTGTGATCTAGCCTCCGCATCTCCCTGGAGTAGAGAATTCCAGACATTGACTACCTTCTGGAAAACAAAATTCCTCCACATCTCAGTTCTAAATGAGTGTCTTCTTATTCTGTAACTTACTCCCTAGCTTGAGATTCTCTCACAAGTGGAAATGGCGTAAGGGAACACCCATTTAAAACTGAGCTACAGAGGAATTTCTTCTCCCAGAGGATAATGAACATCTGGAATTATCTACCCAGAGAGTTGTGGTGGTTAGACCACTGAAAATATTTAACAAGGAGATAGGTAGGTTATTGAAATATCAGGGAGTTGAGGGCTATGTTGAACTGGTACAAAAGAGGAGGCAAGTCTTGGAGCAGATCAGCCATGATCTTATTGAATGACAGGCTTGAGGGGCTATAATTCTTGTGTTCTGATTGGTAGAGGGGTTACTGTGGGTCTTGCACCTAAGAATTGAGATTCAGATGGATGCAAGTTGGGGATATTGACTAACGTGTCTCCTCTTGAACAATACTCAAATTATTTCTTCTTCACCAAGCCTCTGTTGTTCTGATTTAATTATGTCCTCCTCCAAAATGCCGCTTTATCTAGGAAGAACAGAAGAAGAAGGAGAATAATTCAGAGAGTAAACGTCAATTTAAACTGGAGCCTTCGGGATCAAGTCGTGATTCCATGAATTCTCAGTCTCATGCGCAGCATGGTCCTCCTGCTCCTCACCTGCTCCCACCCCATCATCAACAACAAATGCATGGTCATCACCGGGAGCCCTACAACCAGCTCAACAAGCGGCCTTTCAACAATGCAGGTAACACATTGCCTTCACCCACACCCCCTCAGCCAACAGTGGGGAGGACTTAGTGCAGTGCTGGATACTTCGCAGCAACTCATTTGTCGCTGTAGGGCTCTCTACCCCATGTCAGGCACCTACCTTCATACAATTCCTGCAGTATTGAAACAGGCTATTTGGCCCATCGAGTCCAGACTGACCCCCTGAAGAGCATCCCACCCAGACCCACCCTTCTGCCCTATCCCTGTAACCCTGCATTTCCTTTCCCATGGCTAATCCACCTAGCCTGCTCATCCCTGGACACTATGGGCAGTTTAGCATGGCCAATCCACCTAACCTGCACATCTTTGGACTGTGGGAGGAAACTGGAGCACCTGGAGGAAACCCACACAGACAGTCACCCAAGACTGGAATCGAACCTGGGTCCCTGGTACTGTGAGGCAGCAGTGCTAACCACTGAGCCGCTGTGCTGCCCTATTTTAAATCATGTCGTAATTGCTAAGTCCTTCCGCAGAAGTAACAGTGTTTAGATAAACTTTTTATTGAGTCTTTTTCACCTGCTGTGCGGAAGCTGTGTTAACCGTCACTCCTGATATCTAAGCCTTGCATTCTCTCACTGGAAGGCCCGAGAAGGTTAGGAAGTAACACTGAACCCTGGCTCAGTTAACATGCTGCCCCAATCTGTGCTGGATGTGTAGGAAGCAGCCAGTACTCCCTTCAAAGCTGCATGCAGACGCAGTCATTTGAAGATTCCATGCTTGGCAATTAACATCAGCACATTGATTGCGGCATTGACTTGCAGTTCCGAGACTCTCTGCTGTGCACAGACCTTGGAGACCCACGCAGCTAGGAAGAAATTAGAGGGAATTAGGCTGGAAGCAGCAAGTCTGGCAAAAGCAAACGGGGTGTTGGTGCTGAACCAAAGGGGCCTCTGAGCTTCAGTTGGGAGCCTCGCAGGATTATTCAAGTCTGCCAAATGGCTTCCATCGAGGTGATAATTCTGTTGCTTGTTCTGCTTTAGATCGGGGAGACCGACAGAGGGATCGGATGTACAACTACAACAATAACCAGCAGTGGGGATCTGATCGGCATCATCCATATGACCAACACAGGTACAAGGACCATCATTTCGGGGACCGAAGGCCACGCGGAGATCCCCACAGAAACTCTGGCAATTACCGGCCAAACAACATGCACCGCAAGAGACCATACAACCAGTATGGCAATGAGCGAGACCACCGAGGTCACCGGGATTACTATGACAGGTGCCTTTCTTTTGCTTACTCGAGCAGTTGTGACAGAAACAAGTCTCTGGTCAGGTTTGTCAAAGGCAGCAGTGGCTGTGGCTTTGAGGCAGAGCCGTACTATGATAGTGCGCTAAAAGGCTTTGAAAACTGTTGACCCAAGCACGGATACCTCCGAGTACAAACTTTGCTGTGGAATGCACACTCTAGCAGCAGTCTCCTTTGATCTGTGCTGTCCCATTCATAATTTGAAGCACTTCAACTGTTTTAGCATAACACACCAACTTTGAAAATATTTTTTGTTTTGTACTTTCTCCTACCAGCCAGCAGTCTAGTGAATCTATGTACTCTCTAAACAGCAGCATACTTCCACCAGTGTGATGCCTAGTAGTCCACAAAGCATTGTAACAAGAGTTAAGGTTCGATACATACTCATCATTAATTCTTCATATTTCGTTCATGGGGTTTGAGATTTGCTGGCTATGTTGTCATTTATTGCGCATCCCTAATTGCCCTGTTGAGATCAACTAGAATCCAATTCAATTTTTTTTACATCCATTTAACGTCCTTTAAATTTATATTCACTAACCCCTCTGTGGTTCTACAATGTCGAGGTTCTCTCCTATTCACAGTATAATTAACATTCTAGCTCACTGCCATAGATGTTAAATTAACTGACCTTTAATTGCTTGAGTTACCTCTTTCCCCTTTCATGAATAATAGTTTCCCGTGTTGCCAATCTAGTTTGCTCCTCCATATTCACTTTTATTTGATGTTTTCTTCCCAGGAGGTTGATTACCATGGACTTCCCTTGAGTCAATCTCTGTTGCCCCCTTGTATGTCGCATAGCATCAGCTGTGTCCAGACCGTTCTACCTATCGTCCATTTTCTCCTCTTTCCCTCCCAACCAGTTTTTCAATTTTGTCTTCCAGTAACTACATCTGTCTACCTTTTGCCTTAATAATGTGACTATAGTTCTGTATCTTCTCTCTCACTGACGTTATGCACTACTGTCGTCCCCCCTCCAACTATTTTCCAGGACTGCCACTTCTAGCCTTTTTGTCTGCACATCCACTACAAGCCAGCCACAATGATATCCCTCTCGCCTCTCCGGTGATGGTCGAGAATCTGACTTTTGATTGTAGCTACACTTGGAACAATTCCTGGACACATTGATTTGGGTCATTTAAACCTTTATCCATTTCCTTTCCAGGCGTCATCAGGATCTGAAACGACGCAGATCAGATGAGTTTCGACCTCAGGACCACCACAGCCTAGGGCACCAACCAGATTTCCGGAGATTGCCTGATCACAGACCGCCCACGGCCTACCACAGCCAAGGACCTACTGAACACTATAGACCGTTTCACCTTGAAAAACTGATGGAGCACAAGGCACCCACGGGAGACCACCGTTCACCCCTCTCTCAGAAATCGCCACATGATTCGAAATCCCCTCTTGAGCACAGGTCCCCTCTAGACCGCTCACTGGAACACAAGAATACTCCTGACTATAACTGGAATGTAAGAAAAACGTAGAGTCTGTTCTGAGGGAAATGGGAAAACTGCTCCACAGTTCTCCAGTTTATGAATTCAAAAAAGACAACACACTTTTCCCTATTCTCACCACACAAACAAATTGAACGACTGCTGTGATATCAATTGCACAAAGAATGTGAAACAATTATGGAGAATGAGGAGAGATTTCTGCTGCTTGGACAAGAATGCTCGCAATTTGGTCCTTTCTTTATAAAAAGACAGCATCGGCATGGATATCCGATCTGTGCAATCATGCTCAATCAGGAAACCTTGTTGGTCAGGAAGGGAGGGGATACGTTTGGGCTTCTGGGGAAATGATAGCTGCTGCATTGTAGGCAGTGATTCTAACCATGTGGTAAAGGACAGTCCAAGGAGGATGTCAGCAGAGAGTGCAATTCACAAAAGATGTCATATCTCCTGTCAGCTTTGTCTGTTCATGGTCTCTGCCAAAATATTTCTATGTTTTATCCTAAATGTACGTGATGAATACTCTCTCTGTGCTGAGTAGTGTTGGGCAGGTCAATACTTTTTTCTAAGTAGTGTTCCAAAATCAGCAGTGGAACCAACTTGCGTTTCCACTCGCTAGCTAATATATAGAGAGCGGTACCAGTGTTGAGGCAGAGATGGGGGTGGCTGTACGTGTTACCCTGTCTTCCAGCACTACCGTTTTACATGCCCAAGAAATACCAAAAAAAGGGAAACGGGATGGTTTGAAATACTTCCGTAGATGCAGGTTTAGTGTCTCGTTAGGAGAGAAGGGAGGGCAACGCAGGGCAGGTGGGGGGATTAGCACTTTGTGTTAAGTACGTCTGCGCCTTTCTGGAATCTGTCTCTAGAATGTAGTGTTGGCATTTTACAGCAGAAGTATTAGAACTTTACAAACTGAAGAATCGCTAAAGAAAATATCAGTATCTTGGTTCTAATGGCCAGTCTTCACAATCCATAATCTAGAAGCTTTGTGTTGTACTCGGTCACAATGTAAGCACCTTGTTCTGTTTGTTTCCCCTCACCCTGCCTGCCCTGTCATTCCTTCTGCCTTGATTATTGTGGATTGGTCAATCCTCACAAGTAAAATAACCTATTTTTTTATGACTTTGTTCCAACCTGTGTTTGATGGGGTGGGGGTATAACTGTATCTTTAAAAAAAAAATGTGGAGAAAGGAGGAGTAGTTGAGCAGAGTGATAAGATTGGCTCTGTTTAGTTGGTGATTGGAGGATAAGTCTCCACGTGATGAGCTGTGCCATTGGATGTCAAGATGGCTCATCATCAGTGTTTAAGCTTAGGTTGTTGAATGCAGGGATGACTGCAGGATATCCTGAAGTGATGTCCTTTTCAGTGTTTCAAGTCATGGAGAATATGGCACTTTGTCTCTTTACACACCTTACGCGCACTCACACTGCCCCCTGCCCCACCTGGCTCAAACCAACACACTCTCCCATTATCTTGGATGAGGCATTTCTGATTAACAGATGAATCCAACTGAATGTTTTCACGTTTAACAAATAAAATCCTTTCTGATGGTTCCTCAGGTCCTTGCTTTTTCAAAAATGATTTTAACTGATTAAATGATTTTGAATTGGTATTTATTAAGTCACTCATGCTTTGATTCACAGAACAAGCTCAGGAATCTTCCTACTGTGCACACGTTTCAGCTGCATGTGGAAATGGTTAGTGTGGCCCATGTTCCTTTGTCTTTCTTCCACTGCAGCAGCATTTAAGAAACCAAATAACAGGAACAAGTTACACCTCAGTCATCAAAGATTAAATAAGATGTGCAGAGTTTGTTATAATCCCCAAATCACACTGCAAACAATAAAATGCCTCTGCACATATGATTTGAATTAAGTTATAATTAAAAATTCCCATGGAATTTAATTTCTTAAACTGTAATCAGACAGGTTTAACGGCTAGTGTATGCCAAAATTCCAGCTGGCCATTCAGCAGTTTCTTGGCCCTGAGGAAAAACTGCTGTGTTGAACACGGTGACAAGTGTCACAGTTGCTGCTTGTTCCCAGAGGGAAAGGGCCAGTTTTCAGGAGAGTAGGAACCCTGCATCAGCCTTCACTACAGTGCGCTCACACCTCGTGTGAACACAACCAGTATTCACGTGATCCTTTAATGTAGATTGCCCTGGTTGACAGTGTAAGGGACAACTTGTTTGGACAATCTGACAGGAGTTGAGCAACAGCTGTTCAAGATCATAGAATCCCTACAGTGTGGAAGCAGGCCTTTCGGACCATCGAGTCCACACTGACCCTCTGAAGAGCATCCCACCGAGCCCCAGCGTCGTTCCCCCCCCCCCGCCAACCACCACCACCACAACTCTGTAACCATGTATTCCCATGGCCAGTCCACCTAACTTGCACATCTTTGGACTGTGGGAAGAAACTGGAGCACCCAGAGGAAACCCATGCAGACACAGGGAGAATGTGCAAACTGCACACAGTCGCCCGAGGGTGGAATCTAACTTGGGTCCCTGGCGCTGTGAGGCAGCAGTGCTAACCACCTGGGCCACCATTTTCTCAAGTATGGTTAAGGATGGGAAATTCTCACCAGCAACATCCACATTCCATAGACAAATATAAAGAAAACCATTCACAGTTCTTTTGTGATATGGGCCTCTCTGTCTGCTATACTGAATCAGAAACATATTGATTTCATAGGCCAGTAGTTGTCTCCTGCTTGGTTTAATTATTTATTGGGCATTTTCCAAAATTAAGTAAAATGCCTACATTGGGAGACAGGCAGGCTGAAAGAATTTTCACCCCCTTCTGAATGGTGCGTTTATAGAATCCTTATCTGCTCCTAGGCCTCTGCAACCTGTCACTTCAACTCAAGTTGTTTTGTCTTTCCATTCTCAACAATTCTGCCCAGACAACAAATGAGTGGAAAACACTGCTCTCACACTGACACCCACCTGCCCAACTCTGTTTATTTATCTCAACAACCAGTTGGCAGATGTTCTAACACCATGTCCATTCAACATTTCAGTGAAGGCATGTAACTGATTTAATTACAATTCTGCCACTTTGCTGCATCACACCAAATAGTAAAACGTGTGCTTAAAGGCCACTGCCAGTTACCAGTTTACTACTGAAGGCATGTGTCCCTAGTAACACTTCATTTGAGGACCATTCTCTGCTCTGAAACATGCAAACCAAGTGCATCAGGGCATGGGGTCTACTGTTCCAAACCACTTCGTCTTGAGCCCCAGATTTTGTGCGCGCCATTCTGGTTTTGGGGTCTTTTTCACAGGAACAGAAGATTTCAAACGGAAAACTAGTGATTGGGGGTGGGGGGAGTTCACAGTAGGGGTGTCACTAGTTCCTTTAACTGGACCCTTTCACTTACAGGATTAACTGTAATGCTCTCTCCCAGTGTAATTATTGAGAATAAGATGACAGAACAATACCACATCCCATCTCTGACCATACTCCACCAAGTCGTTAGTCCAGAGATATGGGACAACACAAGTGCTGCTGTTGTCAAGGGCCAATGTTAGCTCAAAATGGAGAAGATTTGAGAGAGTCAAGATTCTGAATCTTGGTAGATTTTCATAAAAGAAGAATGAGAGTTGGGAAGTGTGTTACCTGTTGGCTTAGTTTATATTTACCTGCAATCATGTTGATCTCTGCCTTTATTTTTCAATGAAAGAATTATAATCAAGTTGAGAGTGGAAGAGGTTGAGCCGGTAGGACATGAGGTTTACACTTAAGGCTGTGCAGTAACTGTGCAACAGAACTGTAGCTGATGGCGTTGAGCAAGTAGGTGGGTATGCGATGAGCCTTTAGGTGGAAGAGGTGAAGGTGCCCTCAGTGGTCTGGTGCACAAAGAAATGTATGGATCTCACTATCATCAGTCAAGGCAGCACAAAGATCCCCTTGCTATCTGGCTTGTTGTTAGATCTTTTCTATCACGGGATTTGTAGCAGTGAACAGTGGGTACACTCTGACAAGTTTAGAATAGCAGGAGATGCTTCTGGAGAAAACTCATCAGTGATGAGGAAAACTTGGTGGCACACCTCAGCTGAAACTTGTTTTCCTTCTCATGGTGCTATCCCCGTGGAGTTGATGAAAACTGTACAGCATTTTGGTATAACATACACGCGCGCCCACAGAAGTGCAATAACTTGGATTAATTTTTATTGCTGAAAAGTTCTGAGACATTCTGTAGGGCAGACTTCCGTCGTGTGTGTCTAACCTCCTGCCCTGGAGATCTTCCACGTGTGTAACACACTGCTGCCACCCTTCCAATGTTTCCTCCGTGCATCAGATACAACATGAAGCTAGAGCAAGAACATGTTTCCCAATTTTAATTTTTTAAAAATCTTTTAATATATCTCCTGCCTCAAATTCTAAAGACTGCAAGAATGAAGGAGATGTTAAAGTGATGGAAGAAGACAAAAGAAAGTAGCTGCCAAAATAGTCCCACTAACGTTTTGTTTTGCTAAAAGGGTTGGTACAGAGTTTCTGTAAAACTTATGTGGACTTTTTAAAATGACTTTAAGAAAAAGTAAATATTAATTTATATTTGTGAAAAGGCCACTGTTAGTGCATTTTGGTGTAAATACTTTGTTTATAGTACGTATTAAATTTTCCTACACCTTAACCATTTGCTGTTCAGTGATTACTGTTTTCCTTTGTTTTAACATGGAGTATACTGGAATGGAGGACTGTCATTTATGGATTGTCTGTAATATCATTACAGAACTTGTATGGTGTTTTTGGACAGCCCAAGGCGCTTCACACCAACATTACCAAACAAAATTTGATACTGAGCCAAGTGATGACTAAAAACTTCAATAAGAAGTAGATTCCTCAGGTGCATCTCGGAGAGATGTGCAAATCTAGGGAGGGAATTCCAAAGTTAGAGCAGGGCTTTCCAAATGGGGTTGTCAGTTCTTAGGTAGTTAACCCCCTCCCCCCTGCCTTGATAGATCCCTTTCTACTTCCTCACTGTTGGGGCAAGAGAGTTTACAAGCCTTGAAATGGGGTCATAGAGGGGATGAAAGTTTGTGGGCCAGCAGTTAATCGGCCATATATCTGAATGCACAACCACTAAAGACAGAACAATCAAATGTGATGAGGTAAAAGATGTCAAAATTGAAGGATTGCAATGATCTCGAGAGGGTTGTTGGATTTGAGGAGATTAAAGAGAAATCATGAGGTGAGGCCATGGAGAGATTTGAAAACAAGGGTGAGAACTTTGCAATTGAGATGTTGGATTGGGATCCAATTTTGGATGTGATAGTGTCTATTGAAGTTGAATATCATGTGTTATATGCATATCCCTAGTTGATATGGGCAGGAAATGAACTACCTTCACTATAGTATTTGCTGCGACATGCTTAACATGATGTGGAAAGTGTCTACCAAGCCAGGAAAGTAAACTGGGAGTGATGAACCTAAATGAGAGATGAACTTTAAGAAAGAAGTGGCTGGGTCTAGGGAAAGAATACTACATGAGAACAGCTTTGCTGAGGTAAAGGATAGAAGTGTAAGAGGTTGGACCTAAAAGAAATTCTGATAATAAACAGGTCCGAAGCATCAAGAATGAATTCTTGATGGACTACAGGCTGTAACAAATTAGGAACAGAACAATGATGGTACTGCTGGTTGCAATGCAGTTGGATAAGAGGTAGATGCAACCTTCCAATGAACTGGACAGTAGGAGAGGGATTGATGGTCAATGGTGAGCTTAATGCATTAAATGAAGCGGTAAAATTGAGGAGGACATCAATAATCAATTTTGTCAATTATCAATCTCCTACCCAACAGGTAAACACGCTTTTGATATACTGAATTTGATTTGATTTATTATTGGCACATGTACTGAGATGCAGTGAAAAATATTGTTTTGCGTGCTAACCAGACAAATCATACCTTGCATAAGTACATCAGGGTAGTAGAACAGAATATGATGTTACAACTACAGAGAAAGATCAATTGTAATATGAGAGGTTCCTTCATAAGTCTGATAACAGCAGGGAAAAAGCTGTTAATCTGTTGGTAGATGTTTTCAAACTTTTGTATCATCTGCCTGACGGAAGAGAGTGGGACGGATCTTTAATTAGGTTAGCTGCTTTCCCAAAGCAGCAAGAAGCGTAAAGGAAGTTGGTGGAAGGAAGGCTGGTTCTCACGGTGGTCTGGGCTGCGTTCACAATTCTGATTTTTTTTGCAGTCTTGGGCAGAGCAGTTTCCATCTCAAGCTGTGATGCATCTGGATAGGATGGTTTCTAGGGTACATTTATAAAAAAAATTGTTGAGTTACTGTAGACATGCTGAATTTCTTTAACCTTCTGAGGCTGTAGCAGTGTTGGTGTGCTTTTTATGATTTTTCTGAATGGTTGTACTCTCGGGCACTTCTGTGCAAGCCTTGTGCCTTCACCTTCCAATGGTTGTGGTGGGACAAAGTGAGAAATTGCTGAATAAACTCAGCAGCTCTGGCAGCATCCAAGGAAAGAAACAGTTAATGTTTCAAGTCCAATAACCTTCTTCATACTGATCATAGCTAGGAAAAGTAGGTATCTAAGCTGAAGACAGAGCGTGGAAGGAGCAGTTAGGTGGATAGGGAGCCCAGAGACAGAGCAACAGTCAAAGGGATGAGTGACAGTATGCCAGAGAAAAAGAACAGCTGATATTGGGGACGATAAGTAAGTCTTCCAGCATCCACAGCTGTTGTATTTTAATGGTTGTGCTGGGGTTTGGTGAACTGTTACAGTAAGCTAAAATTGCAGTATTGGTTTTGCAGTATGATCACAGTCCAGTCTCTCTTGTGGGACTGTTATGTAGATGCTGAGCAAGCAGTGACAATGTGGGTAATTAGGAGTTAATATCACATTCCATCGTGTTGGGTGGTAGCATTGTTTGCCAGGCGTTCCATGCTGTGCTGAACAGCAGAGGGCAGATTGCTTCAGGTTACGTGGCAACCCAATCTCATTAGTCACAGGAAGCTCATTTCAAACTTTTGGAGTGTGAAAGACAGGAGAGGTTTCTTCTCTAGGCTTAGAGTCATGAATTGACAGCTACAAATCTCGTGTGGATTGCAATGATTCCCACAACATTCCCAGTGTCTGGACCACGCAGGGGGGAAATTTGCCAGTTTGATTGCCAGTCTGAGCCAAGAGCTGTCATGCATGATACAATTGACCTTGGGTTGTTGCCTCTATATCTCTTACTCTCTGAAACCCTCCTTTTGATCTGTGTTTGATCTAATTCTTGCCTCTTGTGCATTCCCCATTTAAATTACTTTGGTGATTGTGCACTTAGCTGCCTGAACCCAGAGCTTTGGGATTCCCTTACTGAACTCCTGCCTGCCTCCTTCAAGTTTATGGTCAACTACTACCTCTTCATTTTTCCCTGTTTTTGATAATCCACCAATACAGTTTGGACTATTTTACTTACATTAAAGAGGTAATGTAAACACAAGACATTTTACTAAAAGAGAAAAACTACCTCAATATGTTGCTCTCGAACCCTAACTAAAGAAGACCGTCTGACAACATGGATCTGTTCATTTCAGACAAAAATAAGATGAACGTCAACTGTGATGTTTCCAAGACCCCTCATATTTTTAATCAACCTGTTTAGACTTGTCATGACACACCTCTGGTGCATGTGGGACTTAAAGCCAGGCCACCCAACTCAGAGGTACAGACGTTACCGCTGCACCCAAGACACCCTTCCAAAATCTCATTCCGACTTGGATCACACCTCAAAAGAGCCTTTTGAGTAAAATGTTTCTGAGTGCCTCTGTGCAGAAAGAGCTCCAGGGCAAAAGTCAGGTAAGTCAACATTTTCTGGAAAAGGCAGGGGTGAAGGCTTCCATTAAACAACCAAAAGACCTGTGTTTCTATAGCACTGTTCATGCTTCATGTATCAAAGTGCTTTACATCTGTTAAGAGTTATAGGAATCGAAGCAAGCAATTTGTACAAAGCAAGGTCTCACAAAGCGCATTACCATAATGACCAGTTCATTGATGTGGAGGTGACGGTCTTGGACTGGGGTGGACAAAGTTAGAATTGCCACTTCACCTGACAAAGGAGCAGTGACCCAAATGTTTGTGATTTCAAGTTAACCTGTTGGGCTATAACCTGGTATCGTGTGTCTTCTGTCTTTATTGGTTTAATTGATAGAGTTTGAGGGGTAAATATCGGACTGGGGAGAATTCTACCGCGGTGTTTTTTTTGCAATAGTGCTGTAGTTTTTTTTTAACCTCTTAAATCCACTTGAGAGCTTTACTTTTAACATTCCATCAGAACACTGGCATCTTTGACAGTGCAGCACTCCCTTAGCACTGCACTGAACAGTCAGACTGCATTGTGTGCTCACATGGTTCTTGCAAAGAGACTTAAACCCATGAATTTCTGATGGGGTGGAGGAAGGAGAGGCAATTCCAGCCCCTCAGTGGTGCCTCGCTCTTA
The DNA here is from genome assembly GCF_021869965.1 of Rhincodon typus. Lineage (NCBI taxonomy): Eukaryota > Metazoa > Chordata > Chondrichthyes > Orectolobiformes > Rhincodontidae > Rhincodon > Rhincodon typus. The sequence goes on along the minus strand of NC_063364.1, from coordinate 26,210,304 downwards.
AGAACATTTTAAGGGGAGAATTCAATCACAACTTTAAAATAAACAACAGTTTTGTGTAGTTGAAATGCTTGGTGATTTTATGGATCTTTCTGATTCCCTTTGTTTCTGGTTCAGTGAACTAGGAAGTTTCTGTCAGTTCTGAAGAAGTCACTGGACTTGATGTTGACTCTGCTTTCTCTCCACAGATGCTGCCAGACCTGCTGAGTCTTGCCAGCAATTTCTGTTTTTGTTTTAGAAGTCTGCATTTCAGTACCCTGGGCTCAGCAGAATGGGTGCAAAATAGCACCAAACAGAGACAGTGGTTCTATAAATATCAGCTCATCAGTCAAACTCCAGTGGCTGAGATCCCTGAAGTATAAGGGATCAAGTTGATCTAAAAATACAGAGTGCTGGGTGTACGTTCAACAACACAGAATCTTTTATTTATTATTTTGCTGTAGTATGTTCCTCCAATTACACCGAGCGAAGATGCACTGGACCTATCAACTTCATCCTGTCCAGAAATACTGACTTCCATTCCTTCGATTTTCCAGTTTTTAAAAAAATTCTTTCTTGTGAATTGAATGTTTCTGGCAAGGATGTATTCATTGCCCATTCTAAATTGACACTTCAGAAGGCATATACCATTATATTCCCTTTCCAATCTTCACTTTTTTTTTCCTTAGAACTTCTGAATATGGATGAGACTGGGTAAAGACAGTAGGTGTACTTTCCTAGTGAAAAGGCTCGATTCAAAAGCTTGGATGCATTTCACCATTGCAAATGGATCATATCTTTGCTTATTTCTTCCAAGAGGATTATTTCAAGTAGCCATGACCTAAGTAGGTCTAGGACGGGAATGTGATTGCTTTTAAATGTGGCTCTCGCATAGCTCTTTTCCCCACGCATCTTAAAGGTGATTAGATGTCAGACAGAAACGAAAGCATTGGTGTGATAGATTCTTTGTTTCTCTCTCCACCACTACTTTGACTGCACTGCACTGACTTGATAGAAGTGTACAAAATGATCAGAGGTACAGATAGAGTGGACAGCCAGAGACTTTTTCCTCGGGTGGAGGTAGCTATGACGAGGGGGCATGGTTTTAAAGTGAGTGGAGGTAGATGTAGGGGAGACGTCAGAGGTAGGTTCTTTACTCCGAGAATGGTAGGGGCGTGGAATGCATTGCTGGAGAGGGTAGTGGAGTCAGCCTCATTAAGGGCATTTAAGCAGCTATTAGATAGGCATATGGATGACAGTATAAAGTAGGAGTGGAGATTAGATAGACCTTAGTTTTAGGGTAAAAGTTTGGCACAACATCGTGTGCCGAAGGGCCTGTACTGTGCTGCACTGTTCTATGTTCTATGTTTCTGGTGAACTGGATTTTGTGCTAGTAATGTTGATGAGCCTAAAAGCACTCAGTTATTATGGAGCTAGTTGCACAGTTATTTTCCAGTCTATGCACGTATGCAGTCAAATATAGCAATCAGGACATTGCCGCCATGAGCTTCCTAGTTTTTTTTCAGATACACAGAATTCAGGCACGTGGAAAAAACCGTGATGTTGTGGCACAAACTTTGTAAACGCAGACCAAACTTACCAAAGTTTCAGATTTCTGTAGTTTTATGCGTGCCTTCAAAGCTTGTCCATTCAATTTTAAGATTTTCAACAGTATGATAAGTCTTAATTACTTCCAAACAACCTCTTTGGCATTTTTTTTTTAAACAGATGTGGAGTCTCATTCTTCAATAATTGGCAATTTTAAAAAATGCTTTTCTCTTTATTTCTCTGTCAGGTTCATATCCTGTTCACTTTCTCCACATATTTTAACATTAAACATTCTAATTGATATTTCCTGCATCTGTCTCTATCTCATTTTCCAGTCTGATTGATCAAGGTGGCAGTTCAACTGTTCCTGAGGCTTCCTGATTCCCTGTAGAGAATACTGAGCTGAAAATAGCTATCTAATCAAAGTAGATCCTGGTGCAAAATCCCACAGAATGCCTGTGGTCATGTGCTGGTGGAATTGATCGATTCTCTGGCAAAATGTTACCATTAGTCATAGAGTCATAGAGATGTATAGCATGGAAACAGAGCCTTCGATCCAACTTGTCCATGCCGACCAGATATCCTAAATTAATCTAGTCCCATATGCCAGCATTTGGCACATATCCCTCTAAATCCTTCCTATTCAGATACCCATCCTGATGCCTTTTAAATGTTTTAATTGTACCAAACTCCAACACCACCTCTGGCAGCTCATTCCATACACACACCACCCTCTGCGTGAAAAAGTTGCCCCTTAGGTCTTTTTTTTAAATCTTTCCTCTCTCTCCCTCTAATTTTGGACTCCTCTACCCTGAGAAAAGACCTTGGCTATTCAGCCTATCCATGCCTCTCATGATTTTATAAGCCTCTGACACTCTAGGGAAAATAGTCCCAGCCTATTCAGCCTCTCCCAATAGCTCAATAGCTCAAACCCTCCAACCCTGGCAACATCCTTGTAAAACTTTTCTGAATGCTTTCAAGTTTCACAACATCTTTCCTATAGCAAAGAGACCAGAATTGAACGCAGTAATCCAAAATGCACCCAAGTCTTGTCATTGGAACTCAACAAAAGCCCCTAAAGCCATCTAGAGCCTTCACTGCTCAAAAAGAAAGAAGAGCCATTAATAATTTAGTGCAGCTGAGAATAGGGGTGTAGGAAGCCAATTAGCAGTGTTTGCTTGGTGCAGGAAATTTTGGGTAGTGCGGGCTTAATAAAGTTAACTGTGTCTGCAAGGAAGTGAAAAGGTTTCTCAAATTGGTCCTGGAACACAATCCCAAGAATTCACGGTAACAGATCAGGTGCTCAAAACTTGAGCGATCAAGGCAGTATGTGGCAGATCATCTGAGCGAGTTCCATGACTAAATTCTCTGTAAGTGAAGAATTAGCATTGTTTATATAGATAGGGTTTTAACAAGATTGTAAGACCCTCACAATTGCGCAATGTTTTGGAGTCATTCTCCATTCTACTAAGCAGTTTTGTTTGAGACAGTGCTACTTGACTCTGTTTCCCACTATTCGTCTGTTCAAAACAAGTTTCTCATTTATTTCACAACCTGACTCTTAAATTCCTAATTCTGGTTGCCTTCATGCTTGTTTCCCTGCTGACCTGCTTAACAGCTCCCCTATCTCCACCTTTAATGTCCTTGGTCCTGCTGAATGGTTTGTCATTGCTGGTGTATCCTCCTTCACTTTAAGATGGTGAGGTGTTGAGAAGTTGAACATATCCAGGGTGAAAATGTCAGTTGTAGAGCCATTGCAATACAGGGAAGGTACCAATACCCCTCTCCCAATCAATGTCTCGGCTAACAAACTAGTTTCACACAAACTTGAGCTTCAATCCTATGTTCTTTTACTGAATCATTTATTTCCACTCATTTCTCTCCAGAATCCCAATGTTGGTGAGAGCTTTGTGCTCTCTTTTGTCCTTTCCAAACTTGAGCTCTCCTCATCAACCTCCCTCACTCCATGTTCTATAAACTCCAACCTGTCCTGTGCTTTTATCCTGTACTGCTCATCTAACACCCCATTCTTACAGGCTTAAAGCAACACTTGTGAAAGTTGTGATTGGAGCATCTGATATTTTCCTCATCTTGTCCTACTGTTCTGTGCAGAATTCTCCCACCTTACCTCCCTTCCTGAATGCTCTCTTCCCAATCCTACCTTTATCCAATCTCTCCTGCTCTTCCCAGTCCCATTGCTGAGATGCTTCAGCCACCTTTAGATCTACTGTCTCGCATGTTCTTGTCAAACTTTTGACTTCCCTCTCGACCTTGCAAGTCTTTTGAAGAACAGTCCTGTTTGGGGGGACTAAACATTCACGGCATCTGATGACCCCTGGCCTGGTCTTTGTTTTCTTTGCACCTATTTCTGAGGTGAATTAGGATGTTTCATTCCATTTAAGGCATTAAATACTGTAAATTTCATCAACTATGACCCCTTAAACGCAGGACAATAAGAATCCCACCAGAATTCCAAAAGGCTCTCAAAAGTATCATTAGCGCAAAGCAGTGAGCTGATTGGTGGGTAGTGGATGAGATATTTTTGTCCTGTATATTAAGCTACATTAAGGAAAGTTAAGAATTGTAACATCTGGGAGACCCAGATAACATTCTGGGGACCTGGGTTCGAATCCACCATGGCAGATGGTGGAATTTGAATTCAATAAATATCTGGAATTAAGAACCTAATGACCGTGAATCCATTGTCAATTGTTGGAAAAACCCATCTGGTTCACTAATGTCCTTTAGGGAAGGAAACTGCCATCCTTACCTGGTCTGGCCTACATGTGACTCCAGACCCACAGCAATGTGGTTGACGCTTAACTGCCCTCTGGGCAATTAGGGATGGGCAATAAATGCTGCCTGGCCAGCGATGTCCCTCATCCCGTAAATGAATAAAAAAAAATCTGTTCAAAAGAACATTAGTTTTCCACATGGCTCAATTTTAGAGTATTTTTAAAGCTAAAGTTATGGCAGCAGAGTCCAGTGGTGAGTTCCACAACCTGCTACATGGAGGAAATCTTAGACCTCCAGTCAGTTTGGATGAGCAAATCTGCAGCTAGAGTCACCACTTGTGCACTAGATTTGTCTTTTTATTGATTCACAGAATGTGGGTGGTGCTGGCTAGGCCAACATTTATTGACCATCCCTAATTGCCTGGAGGGCAGTTGTAAATCAGATGCAATTGCTGTAGGTCTGGAGCCACATGTAGGTCACACCAGACCTGGTAAGGATGGCAGACTTCTTCCCTAGAGGATATTAGTGAACCAGATGAGTTCTTCCTGACAAAGAAAATCAGTAGATTTTAATTCCAGTTGGTCTTATGTTGTAATAGGATTTGAATCCAGGTCCCCAGAACATTGGCTGACTTTCTAGATTAATAGTTTAGCGATAATACTGCTAGGCCATTTGGAATTTAATTGTCAGCTGGAAGCACAACAGAGCATCTGTGAGGCTGAGCGGAGCTAGCATTGTATATTTTCATTCACGAGCACCCCCAGCTTAAGGAAGTTCCCATCAGTGAAAAGAAGGGAGGCAGGCAGTCAGTTAGGAAAGCCTCAGGGTGCATCTCACTAAAGGACAACTTTCTGTGTTAGAAAACAGTGAGAGTGATGACTGCTCTGAGGAGGGAAGTCAAAGCCCAGTTCACAAGGTAGGGAGAAGCAGACAGAGAAGATCTATAGTGGCAGGACATTCCATCATGAGGGGTACAGACAATAGTTTCTGCAACCACAGACTTGATTCCAGAATGGCATGTTCCCTTCCTAGGGCCAGGATCAAGGATGTCACTGAGCAGCAGCAGGGCATCCTGAAGGGGATGGGTAAACAGTCAGAGGTCATGATTCACACAGCTACCGACAACATTGATCAAAAGAGGTATGAGGTCCTGCAACCAGAATATAGGGAGATAGGTAGCAGATTGCAAGGAAGGAATTCAAGGGATACAATGTCTGGATTACTCCCAGTGCTATGTGCCAGCAAGTATAGTAATAGACATAGGAACAAGAAAAGACCACTCAGCCCTTCAAGTGTGTTCCACCATTTAATGAGCTCATGGCTCACCTGATTTTTAACCTCAATTCTACATTCCTGTCTATCCCTTGGTAATCTATCCACCTCTGCCTTAAAAATATTTGAAGATACTGCATCCACTGCCTTTTGAGGAAAGGAATTTTAAACACACTCAATCCTCTGCAAGAAAAATGTTTTCCTCATCTCTGTCGTTAATGAATGATGACTGGCAGATAGGGGTTCTTATGGTGCAGTGATAGTGTCCCTACCTCTCAACTCCCACCTGCTCCAGAAGTGTGTAATACTGTCGCTGAATAGGTTGATTAAACATGTTTATTCTGGACGTTCTTGCAGCCTTTGTTAGTGTCCCCACCTCTGAACCAGGAGGCCTGCTCCAGAAGTGTGTCATAACATCTCTGAACAGGTTACTTAGGAAATATCTATTAGCAGCAGGTAGAGTGGATTAATATGTGGCTGAAGAGTTGGTGCAGCAGGGAAGGTGTGAGGTTTCTGAGTCACTGGGTCCAGTTCTGAGGGTTGCTCCTATACTGTAACAGGGTCCACACCTTGCAGGCGTATTTGAGAGAGCAGAGCTGTTGGTGTGCTATTGACTAATTTATCAGGGGAGTGGGACACAGAGTGCAAGTAAATTATGGGCAACACACAGGCAACTGTGGAAGAAATTCCAAGCCAGTCTGGCAGGCAGAATGTATTTCATCAAGATAAGACTCCAGGAAGCTTAACAATGTTGGATGGCATTTATTTTAATGCAGAGAGTAGTGTGAGGCAGATGGGTTGAAGGTGCTGGTTGACACATGGATATGGTTGTACAGTATGTTAGGCCACGGCTGGAATATGCGGTTCTAGTCACCACACTAGGAAGGATGGGATTGCAATGGAGGGGATGCAGAGGAGAGTCACCAGAATGTTAGAAACAAAAACAAAAATTGCTGGAAAAACTCAGGCCTGGCAGCATCTATGGAGTGAAAGTAGAGTTAACATTTTGGGTCCTGCTTTAGAATAGTTTTGATAAAGGGTCACGGGACCTGAAAACATTAACTCTGCTTTCTCTCCACAGATGATGCCAAGCTTGTTGAGCTTTTCCAGCATTTGCTGTTTTTCTTCACCAGGATGTTGCCGGAGTTGGAGCGATTCAGCTGGGGTTGTTTTCCTTGGAGCAGAGAATGATGATGGGCTTGACTGAGATATACAAAGTGCTGAGGAGTGTAGATGAAGAAAACATTTCCCCTTATTAGGGAGACCAATAATTAGGAGGCATGGATTTAAGATGTTGGATCAATTGTTCATTTTAAATCTGAGATTGATACATTTTTGTTAAGCAATTAGATTAGCCATGATCTCACTGGAACAGGCTTGAGGGGCTGAATGGCCAACTCCTGTTCTTATTACTCTATAGAAACAACCTTGCTGTCTGTTAGGCAGGAGCGTTTTGGAGGTCGAGGAGGTTGTGTTAGGACCTGGAGATTCCAGCTCTTGCACCACTGCTAGCAGGTAGTTTGATGGCAAATATAGCCAAGTTTGGATTATCTCTAATCAGTTATTGGGATAACTGGTAATCATTGTGTGGCTATGGGAAAGTGAAGCTGCTCAGGGATCTGGGAAACGTTATCGGAGCACAGCACAGAGACATGCATTGTAAACCAACCTGCTGAGGCAGCGTTGCTATTCCACATAAAAATTAGGAGCAGGAGTAGGCCATTTGGCTCCTTCAGCCTGCTCTGTCATTTGATAAAATCATGGCTGAGATGATTTACTCTGTGGCTAAACTATTCTGCATTTCAATGGGGGAGTGTTTCACAGAGCATTGTCTAAGGAGCTTGATGCTGCATCTGAACTATGTTGTACCTGTGCTGAGTACACATGATGTTGAAAAATGTAAAAGGCATTGTACCACTTAGCACCAAGATCCCTGAACACGAGCACAAAACTACAGCCAACATGCTCAACTGTTAAAATTCTTACTCAAAACTTTTACTCAAAGATTTTTCAGTAATAAATAATTTACATTATGTACACAAAGAGATCTTGCTGAAAATTTCTACATATTGGAAAGAATGGAGTTGTTCTTTTCATTTTCCAAAAAAGCAATTTGACTGTGGAAACACCGCACCATCACGGCCATGTGTTCCCTGGGCACTGTAATACCTCCTGTCCCATAGTCTCAACAGTTCAAACAAAGAAGAACCACGTCACATTGTAACTAAGATAAAGTGCCATTCCTAAAAATCTCTCAGAAGGGGCTCTGTTGGCAACCAGGGCAAGCGAGAGGAGAATGAGGTGGGGTATTCAGGCAGGCAAAATAGAAAAGGCCCTAGTTCATGTTTAACTTTGCAAACAGAGCAGTATGTTGGTGATGTAAAGACTGCTACCCACCAACGCTCTCCCCGCTCAATGATGCCAACAAGGCCCCCTTCATTCTAAAGAAATCTTAAAGGGTCTGCTTTCACAAGTCCTTCTTCTGTCAACCTAACACAACCAAAGCACATTAACAGGTAAACAGAGCTGCTAGAGTTAACATTTTACACATTAATATTTAACGAAATATTACATTACTCCATATGTACAGTCACAAATGTTCACCATGGGTCTCTATATATTATCTCAGCAAAGATAAATTACACCCAACAATATACAACACTGTATTTACACTGTCGCAGCAACACCATGCCATGCAGTGAGCTCCACAATCGCACAGTACACACGGCTGTCATCGAGATAAAGTGCCTTCAGGCCACAGGGCACGGATCATTTTCATCGGTGTCTGGGTAATTACAGCATTGAATTGTCGTCACTGGATCTTGAAGCCTGTTGTTCTGTTCTGTCTCATTATTTTACGTATCTCTTTCCTAATTGACCTGTAAATTTACACATTGATAAAGCAGATGCAATTAGCTCTCCTCTCTCCTGAAGTGGGAACAACAGAGGGCTCCAACACTGTTCTGAGACTCCTGCTCCTGATCACCACCTGCTGGTCTCTGCTCAAACTGCGCCGTTGGGAAGAGGGTAAGTGGGTGCAGGATTGGGATACAAGAAAAACAACCTACTTCCACTCATACTCCGTCCTCAGCTTTGAAGGGGAAACCAACCCCGGTGAGGAAGCTGCTGGTGCTCTTCAGAGATCCCCAGACCCAAAGTGTGAAGGTTACCAAAGACGGGCAACAAAGTTGGAGTGGGAGTGGGAAGAGGCAGGGGTCTCGACTTAAGAAACCGAAAACGTGCAAGGCAAGAACAGAAATTCTTCAGCAATTCCATACTGAGATAGGAGCTATCCTGCTTTCGAGTCCCAGCCTCTAGTTAACAATCTTGCTTCCAAACTCAATTTCTCTCCCTGGTTTTGGCTCCAATACTATTCAGCTGCTATATGGAGAATTCGCTTCACCCTGTCCCCTTTCTGAGGGGGAGTGGGGGGAAGCCGTGCCTAGTAGACATTGTCTGCCCAGTTCTCGTTCAGCAGGAACAGTAGCTGCAGCATGTTCATGGCAATATTTCTTGCTGGAGACGGGATCTTATAAACCAAACAGGGTGGGGGAGGTGTTCAAGAAATAGCTTGCAGTTTTTTTTTAAACTCTTCATTTTGCTTCAAACACTTCTCAGACTACAACCTCCAGGTATGTCCAACATTGAGGGGTTACACAGCAGGGTTAACTCACCTAGTGCAGAGACCGGGTGAGAGGACCTCATCACAGGCCCAGCTAAAGCAGCCAGAAATGGGGTCCAGGCACATGGATGGGATGGAGTATGGGAAGGGGTGTCATTCCTAACTGCCTGCACCTCTTCCGCGGCTATGTTTGTGGCCAGGTGCCCTTGAAAAGGGAGCACTGGCTATCTACCACAACCCTCGAGGATTTTAGAGGGATATGGGCACTGCTACTGTTGGAATGTGCCATCTCTTCCTCTAACACTATTCTGATTCAGCTCCTTCCCTTATTTAATACCCCCCACCCTTTATTGTTACTGTTACACCACCCCCAGAGTGTAACACTCAGTATAAATAATAAAGCGAATGTTTTACAAAAAAACAAACTGTGTAACTTATTATTAAACATAGCTATAAAATCTGGTTCCTATCTTAAACTCATCTGATTGCCTTGGACATGTAGTTTTCTAAGGGTCGGATCCCCCAGTGTTGGAAAATTAATCTAATCACAGGGCCCTCTGCCCCACGTTCCCCCCGCCCCATTGCTGCTGTCTGCACTCAGACAAACTTCTCTCCAGAAAGGAACACATGTTCCAAACTTCTACACAAGGGATCACGGCTGTGCTGAACCAAAGCCACGGGTGGGCAAGCCTGGTAAAGTTGGCACCAGTGCAACAGGTGGGCATCAGGTGTTACTTAATAGGCACAAGCAAGTATGAAACTCCATGTCAAAGTACAAGAAGCTGAGTCAAACTGCACAAACAGTCCTGGTCAAGTAGGAAGATGGGTTCCATGATGTGCCAAGGCCTTATACACACGTGATTGCAGCATCTCTACTGCTCTGCAGTTCAAGCTGGTTAGCCTCAGTAGAGCTCAGGAAGGACTGGGCCTAGACCACAGTGATGCTGCCGTGTGCGAATAGCCTGTCAACATTCACCAGGCTTAGAGAGAAGGGCGAATCAGAGAGATCAGCGGGAGGAATGAGCCGTGTGACAGCACAGATCCTGAAAGCCGGTGGGTAGGTACCGCAGGAGGCTGGAACTCTACAGCCTTTACTGAATCCAATATTCCCCACTAAGTGAGAATCTTCACCGTTTGCCCATGCCTCCCCTGTGAAGGGGTTAGGGTCATCACTTTGATTCGGAGGGGTATTTGGGTGGAGACAAGTGAAATAGCAACAAGTGCTAAAGAGCTTCAGGACGTACGGCTCTCAGTTCGGGTAAGTGGGTAAGGTGATTCCCAGCCAGGCTCCTGGTTCAGACTGACATCGCATGCCTGCGCTATTCCAAATCCTCTACAAACACACAACCACAAACATCGACAGGATGGCACCAGTGACATCCATCTATCACCAGGCAGCGCCAGTGGAAAAAATGCGTGTCTGGAGGTGGGGAGGCAGAAAAAGAAAATTAGAAACCGAAATAATTTACAGACAAGCGCAAGCGAGGTACAAGATAGGTAGTTACCAGCGGTTCAAACCGAAAACAAGACCACCTGCTTGATAAAGTCACACATCAACGTGGCTATAGCTGTGCCAGGCAGTACCAAAGGCAGCAGACTGGCAGCAAGTGTGCAATGGGAAGAGTTGGGAGACTGGGTCTCCCAGGGGCAGAGTTCCCCTCTGGGTGGTCAGCTGTCCTCTGGTATATGTGCAGCTTGTCTTTGTTTGAGTGCAAGCTCTTGACGTCTTCGAAGGCGTAGTACGCCGCGAGCGTGAAGTTCACATCCCCGGTGGTCAGGAGGTCAAAAACGCACGATCGGAAGTACAGGTCGTCCACTGGCAATTTCTCTCTGCACTTGGTGGTGGCTGTTTCACGAGTGAAGGCTCCTTGGGGGGCCGCGGGCGCTCCTTTCCGTGGCTGAGGGAGCCGCCAGTCCATCTGCTCGTTGGTCGGGCAACCCTTCAGGCACAGCTGGAGGCCCTGGTTATCCTCAAAGGAGTTAGCCACCTCCTCGGGCATCCGGATGGCAAATGTCAAGTAGTGGCCCAGCTGCCGAACGACGATGGTGGTGCCAATGTACTTGGCCTGGATCTCAATGTGCTGCCCGGCAACTTTCTCCAGCACCCTCAAGCTGTTGGCACCATGCTTCTCACCGCCATTTCGCGAGCCATCAACAAAGGCAGCCGGGAGGTCGTCGGTCTCTGCTTGGTAGACTTTCTGATCAACGCACTCCTGAAAGTTCTTGAAAATGACCGTAAGCTGAAGAGACAGAGAAAGAAAACAGCGATCAGTGTCTCAGCCAAACTCAACGCTGCCGATAAAGAACCGGCAGCTCAACAGAACAAAGAACCAACCACGCACGCACACGCACACACACACACGCACATGCAATGAACTACGGATGCTGGAAATCAGAAGTTGCTGGGGGAAACTCAGCAAGGCCTGACAGCTGTCTAGTTTCAGGTGCTACCAGAGCGAGTCACAGATTTAATTCAACTAATCTGACCCCATTAAAATAACCATGAAACGCTTGAATTATTGTAAAAATCCAACCACTTCACTAATACCCTTCAGGAAACCTCAACGCAGACTGCTAATCAATCGCAAACCTCTCGTCACCCAGAAAGTAAATTAAAACCTACTGGTAACACTGCATTAACAGTACCATAGTTTCAGGGGCTGAGTACACAATCTAGGCTGGTATCATAGAATCCCTACAGTGTGGAAACAGGCCATTCGGCCCAAAAAGTCCACACCAACTCTCGGAAGAGCATCCCACCCAGGTTCACCCCCCTACCCTATCCTTGTATCCCTGCATTTCCCATGGCCAATTCACCCAACCTACACATCTTTGGACAGTTGGAGGAAATGGGTGTACCCGGAGGAATCCCACGCAGACATGGGGAGAACGTACAAACTCCACACAGTCACCCGAGGGTGGATTGGAACCCGGGTCCCTGGTGCTGAGAGATCCATGCCACCCTGTATAACCATGCAGTGTCAAAGGAACCCTACACTTTCACAAAAAAGGGGTCCTAGAGCGGGGCAATTAAATTAAATTCTGGTTAGTGTTAAAAAGTCCAGGGGTATCATTCAAAGAGCATTTTGTCCTGCCAATATTCCTCCTGTTCATCACCACTGAAAAGCAGGCTGCTTCATAGAAACATAGAAGGTAGGAGCAGGAGGAAGCTATTCGACCCTTGAGCCTGCTGCGACATTTATTATAATCATGGCTGATCGTCAAACTCAATAATCTAATCCCGTCCTCCTCCCTCATATCCCTTGATCCCTTTAAGGACAAGAGCTATATCCACCTCAAGACTTGAAGACAGTAAGGATTGCAGATGCTGGAAGCCACAGCCAATAAGTGTGGAGCTGGAAAAGCACAGCAGGTCAGACAGGATCCGAGGAGCAGGAAAGTCAATGTTTCGGGAAGGGTTTCAGTCTGAAACATTGACTTTCCTGCTCCTCAGATGCTTTCTAACCTGCTGTGCTTTTCCAGCTACATCCACCTTGTTCATAACGCAATGTTTTAGCCTCAACTACTTCCTGTGGTAGTGTATTCCATAGGCTCACCACTCTCTGGGTGAATAAATTTCCCATCTCAGTCCAAAGTGTTTTACCCTTTTTCCTTAAACTACGACCCTTGGTTCTGGACTCCCCCACCATCAGGAACCTCCTTCCTGCACCTACTCCTGTTGGAATTTTATAAGTTTCCACGAGATCCTCCCTCATTCTTCTAAACTTCAGTGAATAGAGTGCTCACCAACTCAATCTCTCCTCATACGTCAGTCTTGCCATCCCAGGAATCAGTCTGGTAAACCTTCACTGCACTCCCTCTATCACAAGAACATCCTTGCTCAGATAAGGAGAAAGAAACTGCACTCAATATTCTAGGTGTGGCCTCACCAAAGGCCTGAATAATTACAGTAAGTCTCATTTGCCATTCTGTTGTTGTTTATGTGACCATGAGGATAGAGAATGGTTCCTATATTTGGAATGAATGCACTCAAAAAGTAATTGTGACTTGGAAAATTTCAACAATGCAAGACAGTGTTTGCTGAACATTTTGACACGATGGCTATGGTAACCACGTTATATTTTCCTGCAATGTACAGAAAGATACCAATGAAGAGATTGAACTGCTCTCAGTGCAAACGCTGCTCTGAGTCTGGAACCTAACTTTGACCAAATTGTTAATTGCAGGTTAATTATGTTTACTTACATGTAGGTTGAGCACATGTAAAGAGAAACTTGTTGAAATGTTGCTGTGTTTGAGTTAGAAGGCAAATGCTTGTAATAGGTAACACCGTAAATAAATGTCCAAGTTGGTAAAAGATTAGCTTCAACGCTATCCTTGACCAAATAGTTATTCTGAATATACTACTGATAACTTTCAAGCAAACCCAGGTTACAAGGTGCTGCACTGGAGACTATCTTCAAATAGAAGCCAATTTCTGTGGTATAATGGCCAGCAATATAAAATCCCAAATATAGTGAAGTGCCCAGTATCTGGCACACAATCAGAGTCAGGGTTGCTGATTACATAAAGGTGCTGGTTGTGGCCAGAGTCATAAAAATACTGTCAATGAGGTCTGATCAAAAGAGAGAAGAGAGATAGACAGACAGACACTGCTAGAGAGAGAGACAGACAGAGACCGAGACACCAAGAGAGAAGACAGACCAAAAGAGAGAGAGAGGCCGAGAAGAGAGATGAGAGAAATAGACAAAGAAACAAACAGAGAGATTGGGGGGGGGGGGGGGGGGGGAGAGAGAGAGAGAGACAGAGATGACCAAACGATCAGTTCCCAGAGTGAGGAAACGCATTCCTGTCAATTGCTGGTTGGATGAAAACTACAGGCAGTGGAGATTTTGCTGATGAACATACTCACTGGTGAACTAGCTCTAAAGAAGAATAAAAAACTGTGAAATTGTTAAGAAATCTCACAATTCTTATTTTGAAACCAATCAGTTGAAGACAAAGAAATCTTTCACCTTCTGCACCTTTTCCAGAAATGTTAATAAATATTAATTCACCTTTAATTGCCAATTTTTCCTTCACAAAACGATTGTGATCCTTAAACCAGTTTAACATCAAATGAGAGATAACAAGGTGTAGAGCTGGATGAACACAGCAGGCCAAGCAGCATCAGAGGAACAGGAAGGCTGACGTTTCGGGCT
>NC_063364.1:26079162-26160988 GCF_021869965.1 Rhincodon typus | reverse complement strand
TTAGAGAGAGAAAATTCCTCATTGTAGAGAAATTAGAAGACCTGATAAGTGCAGTAACATCAGATTTAGGAACCACTGATTGCAGCACTCTACTCAGAACTGGACAATTTATTTCAGCCCCTTAAATCGTATTTTCAAAAATTGTTTTTGTCTAGTTTAGCCCTTTGGCTATTAAAAAAAAGACTGAATACTTCATGGGGCAAGTACAGCATTTGGGCTTGGAGTCAGAAGTTGACATCTCATGAACCGGAACCTGCTGGTAGGAAAATGAACACATACTGACAACTACAATTCATGAGGATCCTGGTTCCAACAGGGATGAAGAAGTCTACACTACTGCCCTGAAGCTTCAGTGTTTCAGCCCAACACACAGGGTGTCTGCACCTAGACCCATCAACAGACTGGATTCAGGCAGGGGGTTTAGAGAGAGAACAACATCCAGAGAGGGAGGCAGCAAAGTCAACACACAACCAGACCTAAGCTTTGGTGAACTGAACCACTGCAGTGTAACGGCCACAGCCTATCTCTTCCAGCACTAAAGGAGAGAGTGGAGAATGCTGTACAGATCACTTATTGAAACAGGGCTTGTAGTCTGCTTTATTTGATTGACATGAAATTGATCTTGTTTCATCAAAATGTTTGTTTCTATGAAACCCACGTACTTGGTCTGGATCTCCTCCTGGCGAATCCGACATGATCAATGACTCCATGTAATTTTTCTTCGGCATCCTGGGGGTCCGGCCCGGGATTCTAATGGGGCTGGGGTTTGGGTCCTTCAACCCAGAGCCATGAAATGGACTAACATGGACTTTGTCTTAAATTCTTTTTTTAAATTATACTATCGTGGAAGGAGTGTTATTCTGAACATTTTATCACTTTATTTTTCTAATTTATTACTATGATTTTGTAGTTTTGAAGGTCTGTAATGCCAAGCTTTTTATTTCTTTTTTTAAAATTTTTTTCCTAAGAATTTGCCCCGAAGCATCTGTACCTCGGTACTTTTGTACCTAAGATGGGGCTGTAAGTGGCAACTTGTAAACTTTGCACTGTACTCATGTGAGTACATGTGACAATACAGCTAATTCTAACTCTACTCTTGATCTACGCTTTAAGTACATTTAATGTGGTTTAAGTTGGATCAAAGTAAATTGGAAATGTGGGCATAAATATTTCATTGCAGCACGACAACAACCTGAATCATTATCAGTGAGAATACAGGCATGTTGTTTAACAGCTTCAAGTTTTTAAAGAGTTATTGAGGGTGAAGTTCTCATTTTCTTTGCAGTAAGTTTATTTTACAAATAAAAGCTGAAGTAGAGTTTAAAGGACCCGAAATATCATTCTTTGCAGCTCATTCACTCCATTATCTTGTCCTTTCCTGCTGTGCAGGCACTGCCTCAGTTTCACTGACCCTCAGAGCCCGAGTGCCCACTGATGAGCTATGGGGCCATGCTGATGGGATATTCCATCGTGGGAGCATCATTGCACAGCTTGAGATCCAATCACTGGGGAGAGTCTAGCTTGACATTTTTACTCCTTACATTCCCAGGGATACCCAAGCCAGTTTGACTGCTCCAGCTGCCATCAGACTGCAACGTTCACAGATGCGCCCTGATCGACCCTCGCAATGAATGGGTGCATCGAGGGATACAAGGGAGAAAATGGAAGAGAGGCAAAAGGAGAAGGGAACAAAGTCACCTGCAGATAATTCTTGTCACCCAGCAGTTTTAGCCAAACAAGCATATTGGATTTATATAGTAGCATCTCAAAGCAGTTTAGACAGGATCAGGTTAACTTTACAAGTGTGGACTAGCAGAAGTGCCAACCTAATTGCAAACAACAGAGGAAGTGGTAGATGCTGGTACAGTTACAACATTTAAAAGACATTTGTACAGGTACATGAATAGGAAAGGTTTAGAGGGATATGGGACAAACACAGGCAAGTTGGATGCGTTTAGTTTGGGAAACTTGGTTGACATGGACAAGTTGGACTGAAGAGTCTGTTTCCATGCTGTGTGACTCTATGATTTTGGCAAGCTCCTACAAACAACACTATAATAGTGACCAGATCCTCCGTCATCATTGTTGCCAGGGCAACAGAGAGAATATTCCTTCTTTTCTTTGAATAGAGCCATGGGATGTTTCACAGCACCAAGAGGATGGATAGGGCCTCAGTTTGATGTTCCTATCAAAGGACAATACCTCCATCGATGCAGTAATTATTCAGTACCGTCCTGGAGCTTCAGTTTTTCACTCTGTCCTCAAGTGGCTGGAGTGGGATGTGAACCCACAACCTTCCTACTCAAGGACTGATATTGAGATGTAAAAGGAGTATAGCTGCAGAAGGCAGTTTAAATTAAATAAAGTGGGAGTAATCTCACCAATTCTGCCCCATGACTATGGGGCAGGCACCTGGGCTGGAGAAACAAAAGAGGGGTGATTTGCGTGACTGGCTGGCTTCCTTGACGAGCTGGTTTAAGGTTACAGGACCAACATCATTGCAGTCCTGGAATCTGTTAAACCCAATTGTGAAAATGCGGAGCACAAATAAAGGTGGCACAAGATCAAGGGCAGATCAAACGGTTGATGCTGGCACCAGACCAGACACCCGCTCAGACTGTGCCAATACTGGTATCAGAATTCTATCAGTCCACTTCTTCAGCAAATTGGATTTGCCTTTGTTTTGCTACGATACTAATATGGGAGTGGGTGGGCTAGATTGTCCCTCCTCTTCCTTTGGTATTTGGTGGTCAATTTGTTATGTCATTATAGCAATGTGACATAGCCAGATAATGATGTGACTCCAGTCCTGTAATTCCGATTCCAGAAATCCTGTGCTTTCTACACAATACCCACAAACTTATAGAACAACTTGTGTTTAAACAATGCTATTCATAGAGTAGAACAACACAAGGTCTTTCACTTGAGTGCCATCTAACAAGCTGTGACACCAAGGGACATGAGGCTATTAGAGCAGAGACCAGTAGATTGGTTGAAGATTTTTTTTTTAAAAGAATGTCTTGAAAGAGGACAGAGAGGTTGGAGAGGTTTAGAAAGGGACATCTTAGGGCACAGGCAGCTGAGGGCATGGTCACTAGCAGCAGAACGGAGAAAGCCAGAGTTGGGAGCGCAGAGATGTTGGAGGGTTGTAGGGCTGGGGTGATCACATATACCTGAGCTGTCAAAAACTGGATGTGATTTCCAGTGGTGAGTCTGGTACCTAAGGAATCATATCTCGTTCACAGTGTCAAAACACATTATCTCACTAATTGTTGCAGATGCCCAAAGAAAGACAATATATTCTATTCTCTTTTTTTAACTCAAATTATTATAGCTTGCCTGGCTGTGGGGTTTGCAAGTGTTTTTTTTAAATGGCAAACACCAGGAAAATTTGGAGCCTGGGCTACATCTGAATTCAAAAATACAACAAAACCTCTCTGTGAACACTGTAGGTGGTCTGTACTTGTCACTTTAAATGCTGGGACAATCCAATTTGCTTTGCTATTGTTGTTTCTTCTTGCTGTCCTAAATATGATATCGTAAGTGAAGCTTCCTCAAATGAAGACAACATTGACTTGTGCAGTTCCAATAACAGCCTCAGAACATCTTACAACATTGCAACCTCCTTTTGGAATGCGTTAACCTGTGTAAGTAAATGTTGCATCCAATTTGAACACTGAAACATCTCACCTAGAATAAAGTGAATGAAAGGCCAAAGAGTTCATTCAAGCTGGTGCTGATTGCAGGAGGAATGTTGACCAAGACACAGAATTCAATAAAACCAAAAGAACTGCAGATGCTGTAAATCAGGAGCAAAAACAGAAGTTGCTGGAAAAGCTCAGCAGGTCTGACAGCATCTGTGAAGAATTCAATGTTTTTCTTCAAATAATCTCATGGAATCTTTTAATTCCATCTACATAGCATTGGTTTAAACTCTCCTCCAAGAATGCTACACTCCCCTCATTTCTGCAGTGAAGTGTCAGCCTAATGTCCATGCCCATATCCGTAGGAAACCTGGTATATATGCCCATTCTGCACTGGCAAATGCTGAGGAGGAAGTTAAGAAACAAACACAGTCACTCTTTAGTTGTGGAATATCACGGCAGAGATTGAACAAGGGAAAGAAATGCCAGAGTAGACAGAGAGGGAAGAAAATGTCACCAACTGTATGTATATCATCTCCCGGGCCTTTACATTCACTTTCTTCACTCCTATTGTGATTTCTTTCAGACGCACATCTCAGCACACGGTTTCTCATTTTTACTTACTCTTCAGAATTCCCCTCACACCCCCACTACCGTTCCACCATCTGAGGGCATTTCGTATCAGCTAGTAAACTCTCCCACCTTCCTTGGCCGAATTCTGTGCTGTGTCAATTCCCACCCTTCAAGAACACGGAGCTCAATGGGTCCGTATCATGACTTAGTTACAGTGTTAATCTCTGAGGTGCCTGGATGCCATCTCCAATAGCTGTCCAGCTGTGGAAAAACACAGAAAGTCAGGAATCATAACTTTTTAAATCGTCTGTGCAGACAATGAGTCTGAACATGCCAACTGTTTGCCTGTGGGTACCACATTGACCAGCACCAGGGCAGAGCCACTTGCTTCTTTGATAACCAGTCTGTTAGGCAAGTGCATTCCAAGGGGCATAGCAGTTACTGCTTGAGCTAAGGAGGGGGAAAAATAATCAGTCAGAGTTTGCACTCATGATCAACATGGGAAGATTTTTTAAATTCATTCACAGGATAAAGGTGTTGCTGGCTAAGCCCCAGCATTTATTGCCCAGGGTGGAATTAAGAGTCAATCACAGTGGGTCTGGAGTCACATGTAGGCCAGACCAAGTAAGGATGGCAGTTTCCCTCCCTAACAGGCACTAGTGAACCAGATAGGTTTTTGCCAACAATGGATTCGTGGTAATCATTAGATTCTTAATTCCAGGTTTTTTTTTGTATTGAATTCAAATTCCATGGCAGGATTCGAACTCAGGTCCCCACAACATTACCTGGGTGTCTGGATTAACAGTTCAGCAATAATACTGGTAGGTCATCACCTCCCCATTAATGATACATGGACATCAGGGGTTAAATTATGAAGAGAGATTATACAAATTAGGCCTGTTTTCCTGAGCATTTAGAAAGATAATATGTGATCTGTTGAAGTCTTCAAGATATTAACAGGAAAAGACAGAGTAGATAAAAATGAGCTATTTTGGGGATTCTAGAACTGGGGGGCATAGTCTGAGAATTAAGGCCAAACCTTTCAGGAGAGATGTTTGGGACAACTTCAATACAAAAAGGGTGATAGAGATCTGGAACTTTCTTCCACAAATGGCAGTGGATGTTGTTAATCTTAGGTCTGAGATAAATAATTTTTGTTATGCAAAGTATTAAGGTATATGGGGCCAAAGGCAAATCTATGGAGTTAGGCCAAAGCTCAGCCAATGATCTCATTGAGTGGTGGAACAGGCTCGAGGGGCTGAATGGCCTACTCCCATTCCTATGTGGCTTTCAGATGATGTCAGGACAAGACTCACCTCTGCTTGCCTTCTGCCACTGGTCAAGCTGCCACTACCTTGGTTGCCACATTAGATTGACCATTCAGATGACTAGCTGGCAACCTTTGCCCCAGGAATGGAACCAACATCAGAGGAGAAATAGGAAGAAAAGTTGAGTTGGAGTGAAAATGATAGGAATTGCATCTGGAATAAACAAATTTCCTCCAGACAACAGCTGGCGTTGGCTAATTGGTGATTCAATTCACAGTGAGTTGGCTAAACGCTCAGCAAGCTCAATGAATCTTCTGCTTCCTGTTCACTTGAGAGACTTGGCGACCTTTATAAAGAGTTCCTCCTCCTACATCAGTGTGACATTATTTGCATTAATAATGTAAAGCTTCCTCCACATGGCACATTCCCAGTGCAGGTACAACATAACAGAGAGAGTAAAGTTTCTTCTATACCACCACAACAATGTACTTTTATCTCAAGCTTAGATAGCAACTTTAGATGAATCAATTCCATTCCACGTAAAGGGGGGAAATTGTAAAAAATGACAAAATATCAGCCCTAATTGTAATGCGTTAAGAAAGAGGTCTGGACATCCTACAACACATACAGCAAATAAAGCACTTTTGAAGTGAAATTACTGTTGCAAAGTTGGAGAACTTTGGAGAGACACAAACTGTGTACAACAGCCTGATCTTTATGAGTTTTTTGTTCAACAGCTCAATCCTACATCAATGTGCATTGCTGGAAGTTCCTCCGCTTCCCAGGATGTTCCACTGAATGCCTTTTACACAAACAATTTTTTTTAAGAGGAAGTAAGTCTGGAGCTGGACTCTCCAGATGTGAAATATGGCAAGCACATCAGTTTTTTTTTGTGTGATCCTTAAGTACGTATCCACCAGCTTCAGAAAGCTGGGGCCTAGACAGCATTATCACTGACTACTCATTTGTCTACATTCAATCATCTTTGATGTTATTCATGGTCCATGGTCTATCCAGATTGACTGTTTTATCATTTGCAAACTTGGAGACTTTTTGTTTCTTTCTCTGTCCAAATCATTTATCGATGTTCCAAACAGCAACCTACATTCCAAGGCTGTAGCAGTTCATAAAGACAGCTTACCATCACCTTCTCAAAGGCAATTAAGGGGATGGACCATAAATGCCAGTAAAGCTTGAAGCCCATGAATACATTTTTTAAAAGCTTGGTTGATAAGTTCATAGTTTTTGATTAAACTGTTTTGCACACATTCCTTCTACATTTTCCTACAGAACTGGTTCCTTTGACCACGAGATCATGCAGAGTAGTTGGGGCATGTCAGTTATCATGTGCTAATGTTGGAAACAGTTCCTTAAAATGGTTAAGGGTGTCAATAATCTGAATTTGGCCTGATTATATCTGGGGTTGAATAAAGTTACATGAAAGCTGCATCAAGTAGAATATGGCCAATTATCTGAAGGTTACAGTCATGCTGTTCATTGCCTGTCTTGTACACATCTTCCTGATGCTGGAGAATTAATATGAGAATTAGAGAACTGGTCTATGTTCATTACCTAAAAACTTGGGTATGGAGCATCCAGACAAGTGGCATCTGCTTGTTGTTGGCAGTGTAATGTTGTTGGATAAGGAGGGGCCATTTTCTGAAAACTGTTCAGAATTTATCCTTGCCAATGTTCAAGTATATAAAGAAGTATTACCAACAACAACAAGCTGTATTTAGACAGTGCCTTTAAAGTAACAAAACATCCTCTAAATCAAAAAGTTGACACTGAGCCACGTAAGGAGATATTAGGACAAGGCAAAGACTTGATCAAAGACTTCTGTTTTAAGGAGCATCATGAAGAAAGGAGACAGCAAAGATTTATGAAGTAAATTTCAGTGTTTGGCCACCTGAAAGCACAGATTCTAATTGCTGAGTTACAAAAATTGAGGATGTGCAAGATGACAGAATTGTGGGAGTGCAGAGATCTTGGAGTGTTGTAGGGCTGAAGGAGGTACAGCGATGGAGAGGATATTAACCATGGAAGAATTTAAAAACAAGGATGATAATTTTATAATCGAGGCATTGCCGGACTGGGAACCAATGCTGTTCAGCGAACACAGAAGTGATGGGTGGATGGGCCTTGGCGCAAGTTGGTTCAGAAGTCACAAGTCATTTTAAACTGTTGTCTCCATCCAAGCCTCACTTAGAAGACCAATAGGTCAGAGGCTTCTAGTCTCATACAGTGGGCTGGTTGTAACCATTGTCAGGGCAGCTGCCACATTCATTAACGACAGAATCATGCTTTTACTGCATGAAATTTGACAAAGTAAATTAAAACAATTCTTTCTGCTTTCATTTTTGGAAAATTTGAATTCAGAACATACGGAACTTGAAAAAGAAGGCTATGATAATCTGAACCTTGCATCCAGTTCAACTGAACATTGATGTTGAAAGATTTCATAAACAGTCTGCAAAACAGTGACAGAGAGACGAGCTAGCTTTGAATTTGGACCGACTGTATTATTTATGTAGTTGTTGTTTTTCAATGTGGTTGACAGTTACTCAAATTTAGTGAGTCTTTGCGAACATTTAAGGAGATGTAGTTATTGAATCAGCTTGGAGCTTGGAGGTTTTAGCTTTATCATAGCTTTGCAGTGGGATGAAATTCAAGAGAAAAAGCTGCTTGTATCAAAATAATCTGTAAAGAACAGTCAACATTTAGTTAATGCTTTCCAAGAAGGTAGATGGAATGTACTGCATTACTGTTAATTAGCTGTATGTTCAATTTTTGTTAAACCAATGTATTTAATAATTTTAACCTAAACTTAATTCAATGGTTTATTGAGGAAAACAGACAAATTGTGTGAAGGCCAAAGGTAATTCCACAATCGAAAAACATTCATGGATTTATTCTGTTTATTTTCCTCCCATTACCAAGAGTTTACCTGAAACATGAAGGGTCATGAAGACATTTAAAATGACATTGGGAGTTGGAATTCACAGATTAAGGTGATTTAAAATACGAAGCTGAAAAGAAGTCTATGATCCTGTTCCAGCATTCAAAGAAGTCATGGTTAATTTGTATCTTAACTCTGTCCACCCTACTGTCAATGTGCTGACATTGTAGCCAGTCCCACGCAATGCTACAACTGCATCACAATATTACTGTGACATAGGCACTAAATTGGGCACACTGGAAAAGGTCATAATTTATAGCATGAGATTAATGAGCTGGAGAAATGTGGTTACATGCTGCTGTCAGGTGCTTGGAAGCTTCTAAAACTCCACTTTCTAGAGCAAATAGAAACTTGCATTTATGCAGTACCTTTCATAATTTTATGTTATCCCAAAGCATATTGCAGCCATTGAGAACTTTTTCAATGTAGGCATCGTCTGCACAGCAAACATAGAATTTCCAGCACAGAAACAAGCCACTAGGACTAACTTTTGTATGAAGGTGTCCATCAGAAACTCCCTCCTGGCTCCCTCCCTCCCTATCTAACCCATCAAAACATTTCATGTACCCTCACATACTAACCTGGTGTCCCCCAGATCATTGCTTTCCATCTCCGTTACTCTATGTGGTGGGATGTTCTACAATCTAATTACCCTCTGAGTATACAAGTTTCTTCTAAGTTGCTTTCTGCATCAGTTAGTTACTGTCTCATACTCATAATGCCTACTTTGAATTGGGACAATTTTGTTCAATGTAAAACTGTTCCCTCAATGGATTCACATATCAACTGGATCCATTTCATTGGTCAATAAGGGCTAACTGATAAACTCAAAAATAATTGTTCAAAAAAACAGTGGAATACAATAGTAACCTTGGTAATCTGTAGTTTCTTCATCAAGCTCACCCTACATGTTCAAAGAAATCATAACCTGATACAGTATAAATTTAGTAAGAGATTTGTTATTGGAAGAAGGATTAATCTAATTTTTTAGATCAAATTTTAATGACTTTTTTCCTACGAGTGTAATTCCTGTTTGGAGAGTTTGATCAACACACAAACTAATGTATTAAAATAATTGGATAAAACCAGGTAATCTTACTGACACAGTCTAAAGACTGAAATAAAAACAAAAATTGCTGGAGAACAGCAGATCTGGCAGCATCTGTGGACAGAAAGCAGAATTAACAATTGAATCCAACAACGCTTCTTCTCTCCACAGATGCTGCCAGACCTGCTGATTTTGTCCAGCAATTTCTATTTTTGTTTCAGATTTCCAGCATCTGCAGTTCTTTGCTTTAATTAAGGTGTAAAGACTGCCCAGGGAGGCTCTGTCCACTGTATTAATTCCTCCGTCTCAGCTGTTCCAATTTTGTTGACTCCTCTTCCTTCACAAAATGTTTGATTAATCGCTCAAAACTCTTGACTAACAGTGGATGCCTGGGTGCACTGTAAGTGCTCTACAGTAGTCCAGCAGTGTCAGGCCTGCTGAAATTAAAGACATCCAAGATGGACCTGCAAAGAACTTTAAATGATCTGGGATTTAAATTCTCTACACGTTAATTCCCCTCAAACACCCTCACCTCCCAATTAGCCCAACAAAAGGACAAGTGCCTACTAGTCACAAATAGCAATGAATCTCTATTGTTCCATGGGCGAAGTAAGTCCGATGGTGACTGGGCTGACAGAAAGAAACTGCCCAGGTAAAGCAGACGAAAATGAGTTGGGGGTGCTCCTAATTAGGGGAACAGCAACATGCTCTGAGACCCATCTCGCCATTCCTGTCCATCCCGTAAGGTGTCGCTGTTCGACACTGGGAGGCACGGCTGGTTTGGACACAGTTTCTACTGAAAATTGTCAATCTTCTGGTTACGTTTCTGTTAGAAATGAGGAACAAGTGGAGGAGAGAGAGAGAGAAACACAGAAAACAAGCAGAGCAAGAACTGTTCGCTGAGCAATTTAAATCAGATCACTCCAGCAATTATAACACACAGGAGGCAATCATAACACCACCACCCCTTTAATATGCAACTAGCAAACCACAAATATTCTTCCCAAACACAACACGAAAGCCTTATTCTGATGTTGATAATCATACAACGGCGGGTGATTTACAAATGTCATCTCCGCCAATCCACATCAGGATCAAAGTTTGATGTGTGTCATTCTTGTCTAAAAAGCAACTGTCGCTTTAACGTTTAATTTTACAAATAGGAGAGAAAAAAATGTCAAATTTAACCTTTAGAGGCCTTGCTACAAATAGAAAACGCGCCAGGAAATTGCACGCCCTTCCCCGTTCCACAAGTTGCAAAAATGCAACATTTGCACCAGTTTCAGCGAACACTCTGTAAAGACTGACAAGTTTCCCGTTCAAATAATTTCGGACGAGGCCACATTCCGATTCATGGAAAACAAATCATTTGCAAACCGGGTGGGGACTTGACCGCGGTGGGGAAAAGCTGCAAGAAATTGTTACAGCTGGGGTGGAAAGAAAAAGGAGGGGAATGGACACTGCCAAAAATAAATGCAAACCGCGATCTTTAAAAAGGCTGGAGATAATTACATATAAAAACCCACATACAAGACTGAGAGATGGCGTTAAAATTCACGGGAATATACCGAAATGCGTGTTATCCTGGACAGCCGTCAGACCGGCTTTGTTATCATTATTGCTAGACTGCTGTATTTACACAAACCATAAGCTGAGCGCCTCTTGTGTCATTTACTTACTCCGGGTGAGACTGAACTTGCAGCCCCGCTCCCCCTTCGCTTACCTCGGCCGCTGCATGTAACTGTTGTCCGGCTGATGTGATGACAGCTCCCGGTCCTTCCTCCACTTTACTCAAAGCCCCTGAGCTGCAGGAAAGGGAAACTTGGCTTGTGTGAGATTTTTGTTGTTGCGTCCTTTTCAGTTTTATGTGTGTGTGTGTGTGTGTCTGTGCTAGAAGGCTTCCACCTCCAAGATCATCCCTTTTCTGGCCAATGTTGACCCCATCGGGTCCTGGCTGTGGGAGAGGGGAGGGAGGAGAGGGTTGATTTGCACACAGCCTGTGATACAGAAGCGGCAGTGAGATGAAGGAGTGAGCGACGGAGAGAGACTTTCATCGATATCCACGTGTTAAAAGCTTTGTTAAAATGCAAAGCGGGAGACAGAGTGAGAGTAAAGGAAACTGCAGCACGTACTGGGAGTGCAATACACTTGATCCAAGAGTAGCGTGTGTGTCTGTATGTGAGAGAGAGACACGAACAGGAGAAAGGGAGATGGGAATGAATTTTAAAACATCACAGCCTGACAAACACAGCAGAGGAAAATTATAATATTCACTTAGATGGATTCACACTCACACACTTATAGTGGCATCGACAAAATTCCCGCGTGGGTGTAGCCGATTTTCCACTTGTTAAATTTGACAATAGGATCAAGGTCTTTTTTAAAGGGGAAAAACTTCTTTATTTTTGAAGGATCTGCTTTTGAAGAAGTTCATAAATTGAGCGGAAAATGCGTTGTGTGAAAAAAAATCGATATATTGATATCAGTTTCTTAGATCCCATTATCAACTAATGAATTTTCCAAATGAGATGATTAATTGTTGCGACTGGGTGTTGGTGTCTGCTCAGCCGGTTGGTCCAGAATTGTGACATGTCTTAATTTCATTACATTTTATTTTTAAAGTGTCAGCTGGCATTTCAGGAATATGGGAATTAGAGTAGAGCCCTGCAAGTCACACTTGATCCTGACTTTGAGGTATATTCGCCATTCCTTCACTGTCACTGGATCAAAATCCTGGAACTCCCTCGTGGATGTCTCTACAACCCCCAATAACTGCATTGGGTCAAGTAGGCAACTCATTGCCACCTTCTCCAGAACAAATAGGAGATGGCCCAGCCAATGATGCTCATATGCCATAAGTTATTTTTAAAAATAAAATCAGCCGCTGGAGTATGTCCCATTCCACAGAGGGAAGCATTCACTCTGCAAGAAAAGTCTTGCCTTTATAAAGCACATTTCACAACCTCAGAAAGCCCCAATTAAAGTACTTTACAGCCAAAGCATTTTTGAAGTGTATGTTTATTAATACACTGTACATTGGCAATGCTACTGAGCTACATGTTCCATACTATATAGTGCCAACCTCTTAGAGCTACACTAACACAGGAACCACAATGGTATCGGTGACATTATGGTTTACCTCAAAGGCTCAAATTCATATTCATTAAAAGCTATCTGTCACCATTTTGTGCTATCTCATTTTGGTCATTATTTCATGTTGATCACTATCATGTGTTGGTCACTATTTTGCACTGGATCACTATCTCACGTTGAATCTCTGCTTTGCATTAGATTACTATCTTGTGTTACTCACTATCTTATCTGGTCAGTGTAGACAAGTCAAACCAAAGGGTCTGTTTCTGTGCTATATGACTCTATCTTGCATTGGTCATTATCTCATGTTAGATTGCTAGCACGTGTTGCTCTCTATCACGCGTTGGTCATTGTCTTGTGATATCTTGCTGAAAATTACAAGTGTTAAAGGGATCAGGATAAGGCTGACTTGCAATGGCTGACATTTAATGCATATCTGTTTTGGTGAGTTAGCAAACTAGTCAGTATCCATGGTCCAGACTTTGATTTGACTCTAAGCTGCCAGGAAAAATGGATGACTAAAAGCTTCAGCACACAGCAAAGACCTTGAGAAGACTTGTCCTTTTGATTTGGAAGAACACAAAACCAGAGACCCTGTTTTGTTAGGGGCCTTAACTCCAAACAACAAACTACTTGCTTTTACTGATGTTATAAAACATGACACCTGAAGAAGATTTGCTTAAGAATCACACTTGCACAGATAACAAAATGTTTATTTTGAACAACATGGGTGTATTACTCTGCCATATTCCTTTCCTTAATGTGATAACACCTTCCAACCCCAAGTGTGATACAATGTTGCCCCATAACAGGCAAGCAGTGGCCATCTCCTCTCTCTTCTGCAAACTCTATCTCCTGAGCTTTATTTCTATGAACAAAACTTTCATTTCCTTTGAGGGATATGACTGAGCTACATCCTCACCTTCATCAACTTAGTTGTTGGGAAAGTAACTACCCAATGACTGATATTCTTTTTTATTAGAAGCCCCACCACTGACGCAATACATCAGATTTCAGATTCAGGAGACAGTTTGGTCTCTCACTTTGTACATTGTAGATGCCAGAAAACGAAACTGGTTCAAAAGAAATTCAGCAAGTTGACAAGAGAAATTCTAACTCTGTAACTAGCACACACACTTGATCTCAGGTTATCTCACAAGGAGAACTGACTCAAATCTCTCAGAATTTATGGCTATAATACCTGAATCCTGTTTATAGCTTGGGGGTGGGGTGGCAGGTGCAGGGTACTGGTGGAGAAAAGATGTTGATTGGAGCTAAAGTTACAACATCAGAGACTCTACCACTGCTAGTCTAAGGGACTATAACACTATAACTCCAATGTTCAGCACACCTTTGAAGTATAACTGATTCTTCATTTTCACAATGGGCTGCAGAGATTATAACCCTGATTCTTGCTGAAGGTCAGGCTATAACATGAAAGGTCTGATTCAATCGATGGACTTGTAAAATTGGTACAGTATGAATTCCAACTTTCATTGCCATCTTAGGCAAGTCTCTGCACTGAAAGTGGCACCTTCCCCAAAGCTGCCTTGTTTTTAGTTTTGCGGCAAATTTGTGCTCAGCTATTTGGAATGGATTATTTAACATAGCACTGGGGGGTCAAGGTGAGGAGTTATTTTCTTTGACAAACAATGGAGGACAAACATGCATTGAATTTAACAAAGGATACAAAAGACATAAAAGCATTCACTGAAATTGGCAAATCAACTTCATACACGTTGACAGCCGCCAAGCACCTCAACTGTCTGTTTATTTTACTTCTTTCATGACAACAATGGCTGAAACCATGACCCTGGGTGGGAGCACTGTATTGGAAGAGGGAGTATAGCTACAATGATAAAAATGAACGATTGAAATGTGTATATGAAGGACTTAGGAATGCAGCATCCCCTTGTACTGGACTATCACAGTAAAGATGTGCTGCAACATTGAATGAAGTGATTAACTGCACTTTTTTTACGCAGACAAAGTGGTGGGGAGAGGTGCGTTGACTAACATAGCTTTATTTGACACATTCATAGTAACACAACTAACATGGTTGGAATGTCATGCATTCGTAAAATACTTGGGTAAATATTATTAATTGACAGTTTACATTGCAGGCAAAACAGTTTAAGTCTGCCACAGTATCAAAGCAGTAACTAGAATCCCCTTGATTACAGGTTCAATGTTTAAATGGCTTAGCAAGGTTACATTTGTAGCTTATTATTCAAGGTATCATTAATAAGCTTGCGCTTGGGATCAGGCTGTTCTCTGTATTTTACGTGCAGGCACACTACCTTATTTGTTCAGTAGATTAGCATTCCATGTGTAACTTCAGCTGGAGTCCTCAGCCTCACTTCTGAGACTGTCTGTGGTCAGTTATTGTCTGCTAGCCATCGTTTTCTTCAGTCACCTTCTAGGCTGAGTTTAGACAACTCCAGACTTCTGGCAATTGTTATAGGGTTATAGCATTTCCCTTCTGTGCACTGTGATGATGCACGCCATTAGTGTGTCGCCATTAAGTTAAAACGTTTCAGCTTTCTTGAACTTCTAACTTTTACTCACAAAACCTTCTTGCTTGTATCCAAAGCTCTTACCAGTTCTCGTTAACATTCTTTGTTTTTCTAAGGCAATCCAAATCTCCTGTCTGGAGATAAAATTATTTGTGACCAGGCAAGATGATTCACTGAAAACAACAAATGCTGGAGATCACAGCAGGTCAGACAGCATCCATGGAGAGAGAGCAAGCTAATGTTTCGAGTCTAGAGGACTCTTCATCAGAGCTGAAGTGTGAGGCGGGGGGGGGGGGGGGTGGGGGGCATCAGCATTTATGCTGTAGTTTGGCGTTGGGGGGTTAGTCGGTGTAGGGTGCTGGTGGAGAAAAGACATTGTTAGTTCAGATTAAGTGATTGGAATGTGAGAACGGCAGAACAATGGTGTGTCTCCTGCCAGACTTGAAAGGACAGACAGTCCCACTGGGATGGGGGGAGGGGAAAGAGGACATGATAACAGAATGTAACAAGCTAAAAGGGAAGAAATGGTTCATAATTTGAAGGTGTTGAACTCAATATTGAATCCACAAGGCTGTGAAGTGCCTAGACCGAAGATGAGATGTTGTTCCTCTGCTGTGATTCGCTGGAACACTGCAGCATTTCGAGGATTCACTGTGTCACTTGGAGCCATTTAAAGGTGTTATTCAGTTAGGCAGATGCTTGTCAGGGCCAATAATGGTATTATTTTAGTTAATTTAATGAAGGCCATGCTTTTGACTACATCCATCATTGTTTTCCTCTCCTAAACTGAGATAACAAGACACCCCAATTTGACAGAAATCATTCTTTATAATTCTCCTATCAACTTAGATAGAATGACCCATTCATAGGGGTCATACAGATGGCACGGTGGCTCAGTGGTTAGCACTGCTGCCTCACAGTGCCAGGGAGCCAGATTTGATTCAGGCCTTGGGTAATTGTCCGTGTGGAGTTTGCACGTTCTCCCTGTTTCTGTGTGGGTTTCCTCCTGCAGCCCAAAGATGGGCAGGCTAGGTGGATTAGCCATGGGAAATGTAGGGTTACAGTAATTTGGGGTGGGGGGGGGTGTTAGTGGCGTTGTGGTGGAATACTCTTCAGAGGTTTGGTTATTGAGAATGAAACCTTCTTGCTCTGCAGCAACCTCCAGTTGCCATTCTGTGATCTCTGGGCCAGAGTTGTCAATTAATTCAGAATTTGGGGCAGTTTTGCTCTGCAGTACGGGGCACTTAATTGAGCCTGCTCAAAACTCATTTTACGTATTACCTTTGAAGACACATCTAACCCATCCATCAAGGCTTGGTGTGAACCCAAGTCCTAGAGGTGAAGGTCAATTGCACAACCACAGTCCCCAGAAGAGTAGTTCAGTACAATTTTACAGTCAATTAATGATGCCTACTTCTTTGAACAGCTTTCCATCTGCTCCTCTCAATGAAACATCCACCTGTCTCTTTCAGTTTATTGAGCCTCCCCAATTTAAAGGCCTTGTACAGAAGGCATTCTAAACTTGTTCCTTCTAGAAAACCACCTTACGATAGATGGCACCTCACTTCTGCAAAATGCCACTCCTTATTTTGCAAGCACATTGGAGACAAACCTTAAGTGGGTGGAGCCAGCAATGAGCCCAACACAGTCTTGGCCAGGTATCAATATTCAGCAACTGGAGGAACCAGCAGATTGGGTGTACTGTATGCACCTCACAATGGTAACTCCAGAAACAACAATTGCTGTTGTCTCCCATGGCAACATCACAGAATAAATTATGGCCACTGTGGTGTAGTAGGAGCAAGGCAGAGATGGGTTTCAGGTAAAGTGGAGATTTTTCACTGGAGACTTTCGTGGAAGTTCTCCTCTGTTAAATACACTGAAAAATGTTGCAATCAGGAAAGTCTTCTGTCCTTGCTGTGACAATAATCATTACTCAATAGGCAATCGTCACGCTGATTCTTTTAACAATTGTCAAGGAGGAATTATTGCCGGAGAATGGGATTTTTTCTCATGCTCAGTGCCTGGTGACAGCATCAAACTCTCCTGACTCAAGGAAGGTAAAACTGTGCTTCCCAAACATTTTCCCTCTGGGATTCGATTTCAGTGTTCGATGATCGTCATGACTTCTCATTAAGAACTGAGAGAGTGGGTTTGGTGGGGAAACTGTGAGAACCTATCAGAGAGGGAGCACAGCTCTTACAACTCAGTAAGTGATCCACAGCAAGCCAATGATGTCTCAGACCAAAGGACACCACAGTTTCAGCTCAAGACCGCACTTAGTGTTGCAAATCCCAACTTTGAGAAGCCCTACAGTAAAAGGTTAGATACAGAGTAAAACTATTTTGCTGCAGCAACATGCCTCAGCTGCAGCCTCAGAGAATTATGCCTTTCCCGTACCAGAAAAAGGAAATGAAACAGTGTTTGGAGAGAGGAGAATGAGAGTGAGGAACATCACAATATCCTCGACATGTCTAATGTCTTTATTGCGAGATAAACTGGGCACATGCAGGAAAGTTGGTATGTGAAAATTCCCAACTGTTGTTATTGTTTCAAATAATATACTTAAAGACTGCCAAAGATTTAACTGAAGCTCCTACAGCAGACGTACAGGTCACGTGATTGCAAGCCAGCTGGCACACTATACAACTACATTTCTCTAAACACCTCCTTTTTCCATAGAAACGTCAAAAAGTATCTGTATTAACATTAACGGGTACAAGTTTTTCAAGTTACCCAATACGCATGACAAAAAAATTATTCATCAACAATAATTCAATAACAAAACTGTGTTCTATATCAAGCTCTGATAGGACTGGTAGTCAAGCCCTGATATTCCACAAGCCACCATAAACATACAAATGATCATTCCAATCACTGAGATGGTAAATTTGCCTGACTGACTACCACATAAGATGAGAAAAAAAATTCACATCAGGTTTCATCAATGAACAAGAAAACAAAAAAGTATTTATTGTAATAAACTTATCCATTAGCAAGTGGCTAAATGAATGATTAATTTCTGACATGCAACTTTAAACTATATCCCCTTTACATCCAAAACCACACACATTTATTCAAAATAGGACAGAAAAGACAGGAAGTTCTATAGAAATATCATGAAGTGAAATCATAGGCAAAAAGAAATAGATTCTGTGGGCCAAGAATCCAAACAATGCAAATGGAATGAGACAACATGGTCGCTGTTCTTTTGTTTTGTTTTTTGCCATGAGATCACATTGTTATTATCCAGAAGAACAGCCATTCAATAGCCAGTCAGTTGGATCTAGGTCTTTACTTGAATTAGAAGTTCTTTTTTCTGGAGTTTTTGAGTGCCTTTTTTTTGTCACTCAGGTTGAAAGAAGTAGAGCCATGTTCAGTTGCAGGCTTTTTGGAAGCCTGGGTACAACTGTTCTCTCCGTTCTGAGTCAAACTGTAATTTAAATTCCAAAGCCCCTGTTGTAAGGCAACTTTTCAATCCAAAGGTATCTGATGCCTGCATGTCTTTCAAAAGTATCAAATCTAACTTCTCCAAACGCTACTTGACCTGTGTAACCAGTAAGTAAATGCTGCAACTTTCCACTTTTGACTCTCGATTTGTGAAAAACAACTAACAGTATCGCACTCCCCTTGAATCCTGATGCTGGGATTCAAAGTATGTCTTCTATACCTTTGAAATCTCTTGTGTCTGAGTTCGCGACTCCCCAGTGACATCTAGGGTGTAGCACTGCTTGTTAGCACTGTTTCCCCAGCACAGATAACAGAGCTGCTGCTTTTATGCTTAACTTTTTATTTAATTCTGCAAAAATTTCATAGTTCTATCACTGAGAGCAACCAGTTTTAACTCACATTTCCTTTCTTTTCCATTGCAACATGGAATGGAAAATTCAGAGCTATCTGACACTCCCACCACCTCAGAGATGCAGTGTATGGTTTTAGGTCTTGTTGCTTGTTTTTTATAGTACGCTTACACCTTTAAAATGCGCTCAAATTCTGCTTCATAATTCTGATGCCATGTTTCAAGTAAATGAGCTAACCAAAATTAAAACACGTATAGTACCAATAAAGATCACATGATGATAGCAACCTGACCAGGCTACTAGTCTAAACAGTTATCTTTAACAAGGGACTGTATGACTGGAAAATAGGTTTCGCAAAAACTAATATATAAGCTAGAGTGTCATTGATGGAGGAGATATCCCAGGTACCAGTTGATAAACCATACAATTCTTGAGGCCACAAGTCAGTAATTGCAATAAGTGCATAGAGTCATGGAATCATACATCACAGTGGGAATCATGCCTTGTGCTGGTTGTCAATTAGTCCCACTTATCCTCTCTTTTCCGACAAACCTTCCCAACACATCCTTACCAAGAATGTATTCAATGCCTTTATTGAAATGACTCTATTACCCAATGCATGTTACTGCTTGAGATAGTAGAATCATGAAATCGGTACAGAATAGAAGGAGGCCAAATCGTGCCTCCAGGAGAAATTCACTTGGACACAGTGTCCCATCATTTTCCAGAAAGCCTGAAAATGTTTCGTCTTTGGATAATGGCTTATTTCTTCTGGGTAAACCACGATTGAATCTGCCTCTGAATGTGTCAGGTAGTGCAATTCAAATCCTAACCAGTTGCTGTCTTCCCCAGATGTCACCATTTCTTCCCTTGCTAAGTACCACAGGTTGGTGTTCTCTGTTTCTCAATTATTCCACCAGTGGGAACAGTTTCTCCCTCCCTACTCCATCCAAACCCCAAATGATTTGGAACATCTCTTTCAAATCGCATTTCAACTTTCTCTCCCCCAAGGAGAATAGCCTCACCTTCCCCCCATCTATCTAGAAACGTATAAATTACTTTTATTTTCCTTCCACTGAAAGGCTCTCTCTGATGGTATGGGCTGGATTTAATGAGATGCTATGTCTCCTGTTCCCTCAACCCGAGAACACTGACATTTGTTCAAATCTCCAGGGGAGGCCCAGGCAGGTGACAAATGGCTGTCCCCAGTTTCGGTGGAGGTGGGATTTCTACCCCTTGAGCACAAGTTGTTTTACCTCAGAGCGGTGGTTGGTACTGTGCTCAAGATTTGATGAAGTGGCCTTGATGAGTTGAGCTAGTTTGGATCGCAATGTCAGTGGTTGGGGGTCTTGCTGGCTGCAATGCTAGCTGGACGTGACTAGGGTGGGGGGCACGAGGCCACGGGGAGAAGAGAACCTGGGGGGTTTGGGGGGTAATCTTCCAAGGGCCTACCGATGGTCCATTACGAAGGCTCCATCATCACCAACAGCCCACTCAACAAGCCAGATTGTCCTTCTTAAATTCTGTCAATGATGGAGTGATTTCTCTTCACAGATGCTGCCAGACGTGCGGAGCATTTCCAGCTACTTCTGTTTTTATAGCAATGTTAACTTAGTCATCAAAAAAGCTGGCTGATAATTATTATTAATTTAATGGGGTTGTGAAATTTATTAACCATTAGACATTCTCATTCTTTCTGAGGTGTCTTCAGGAATGTGAGCATTTGCGGTTGTAAATAGATAAAAGCTCAAAAACAATGTTTCTTTGGGTAAAGAAAAAACAAGACATTAGTTCTGAAACTTTTAAAAAATGGTATGATGTGCAATGAGGCAGAATTGATTAGGGAGGTTAAGGTGATGGAAACCCTAGGGGCAAGTGACCAAAGTATTATTGAATTCACCCTGCAGTTTGAGAGGGAGAAGCTGGAATCAGATATATTGGTATTATAATTGAGTAAAGGTAACTGGAAAGACATGAGGGAAGACATGGCCAGAGATGATTAGAAGGGAAGATTAGCAAGGAAGATGTTGGAACAGCAATGGCAGCAGTTTCTGGGGTAAGTCGGAAGACACAGCAGAAATTCATCCCAAGGAAGAAGAAACATACTAAGGGGAGAATGAGGCAACTACGGCTGACAAGGGAAGTCAGGGACCGCATAAAAGCAAAAGAAAAGCATACAATGTGGTGAAGATTAGTGTGAAGCTATGAAATTGGGAAGCCTTTAAAAAGTAGTAGAGGATTAGTAAAAAAGCAATGATGGTAGGGGGTGGTGTGGAGAAGATGAAATATGAGGGTAAGCTAGCTAGTAGTATAAAAGATGACTGCAAGAGTTTATTATAGATGTCTACAAAGTAAGAGAGAGGCAAGAATGGAAATTGGACCTCTAGAAAATGAAGCTGGAGAAGTAGTAATGGGGAACAAAGAAATGGCAGATGAATTGAATTAGTAATTTGCATCAGTTTTCACAATTTGAATTCACTAGCTGTCTGCCAGAACTTCAAGAGAGTCAGGGTTGAGTGTAGCCACCCATCACTAAGGAGAACGTTCTAGGGAAGCTGAAAGGTCTGAAGTTGGATAAATTCCCTGGATCAGATGGACTACACCCCAGAATTGTGAAAGAGGAAGCTGAGGAGATTGTAGAAGCATTGGTGATGATCTTTCAGGAATGCTGGAATCAGGCAGCGTCCTAGAGGATAGGAAAATGATTAATGTAACTCCCCTGTGCGAGGCCAATGACAAAAAACGAAAAGTTGGTTAGCCTGACCTTGGTTGTTGGTAAGTTTTTGGTCTCATTATTAAGGATGAAATTGCGGAGTACTTGGAAGCGCATGGTAACATAGGGCTGAGTCAGCATGGCCTCGTCAAGGGGAAGTCATGTCTGACAAATGTGTTAGAATTCTTTGAGGAGATAATGAGCAAGCTAGACAATGGAGTGTCAAAGAACGTGATCTATTTAGATTTCCAGAAGGTCTCTGACAAGGTGCTGCTCAGGAGGCTGCTAAATAAGATAAGAGCCCATGATGTTGGTAGAAAGATACTGGCATGGATAGGGGATTGGCTGACTGGTAGAAGGCTGAGACTGGGGATAAAGGGATATCTTTCAGGATGGCAGCTGGTGACTGGTAGAATTCCACAGGGGTCAGTGTTGGGACCACAACTATTCGTCTTATACATCAATGATCTGGCTGAAGGAACTGAGGGCATTGGTGCTAAATTTGCAGATGACACAAAGATAGGTGGAGGGACAGATAGTGTTGAGATGGTGGGGAGGTTGCAGAAGGACTTGGACAGGCCAGGAGAGTGGACAAAGAAGTGGCAGATGGAATACAATGTGGGAAAGTATGAGGTTATGCACGTTGGTAGGAAGAAAAGAGGCATAGACTTTTTCCTAAATGGGAAAAGGCTTTGGAAATTGGAAATCTGAAGCACATAGGGACTCAGAAGTCCTACTTTAGGATTCTCTTAAGGTTAACATGCAGGTTCAGTTAGCATAGAGAACATAGAACATAGAACAGTACAGCACAGCACAGGCCATTCGACCCACGATGTTGTGCCGACCTATTTTCCTACTCTAGGATCGAACTAACCTGCAAACCCTTCATTTTACTATTACCCATGTGCCTATCCAAGAGTCGCTTGAATGTCCCTAATGTATCTGACTCCACTACCACTGCCGGCAGTGCATTCCACACACCCACCACTCTCTGCGTAAAGAACCTACCTCTGACATCTCCCCTATACCTTCCTCCAAAAACCTTAAAATTATGCCCCCTCGTAATAATCATTTCCAGTTAGGAAGACAAATGCAATGTTAACAATCATTTCAAGAGGGCTAGAATACAAGAGCAGGGATGTACAGCTGTGACTGTATAAGGCTCTGGTCAGACTGCATTTAGAATATTGTGAGCAGTTTTGGGACCATGTCTAAGAAAGGATGTGCTGGCATTGGAAGAGGTCCAGAAAAGGTTTACAAGAATGATCCTGGGGATGAGGGGCTTGTCATATGAGGAGCGGTTGAGGACTCTGGATCTGTACTCGTTGGAGTTTAGAAGGATGAGGGGGGATCTCATTGAAACTTACAGAATACTGAGGGACCTGGATAGAGTGGATATGGAGAAGATGTTTCCATTATTAGGAGAGACTAGAATTCAAGGGCACAGTCTTAGAGAGAAGGGACGACTCTTTAGAACTGAGATGAGGGATAATTTCTTTAGCCAGAGGGTGGTTAGCCTGTGGAATGCATTGTTACAGAAGGCTGTGAAGGCCAAGTCATTGAGCATGTTTAAGCCAGAGCTAGATATGTTCTTTATTAGTAAAGGAATCAGGGGTTTTGAGGAAAGTGCAGGAGAATAAGGTTGAGAAACATATCAGCCATGATGGAATGGTGGAGCATAGTCAATGGGGCGAATGGCCTAATTCTGCTCCTATATCAGATGGACTAATGGTCTCATGTCACCAGCTACACAATATCTATTGTTCATTCCTCATTGCTGTGAAAAAGTGGTGGTGAGCTGCTTTCTTGAACTTCTGCAATTAAGTGTAGTTAGGAAGGAAGCTCCATATTATACACATGTCACTGCATTACAAGTGAAATACTTCCTCTACACTCTTATTGGTATGTGAAATGTTAATTACCCATTCTCAGATACCATGAGGGCATTGAGAGAACTGTGTTGTCCAAATTCCATTCAACCATTTGTGCCTAAACTCGCTGATCTGCATCTGGCAAAACCTTGATTTAGAATTTTCAATTTTCTTAATCCCTGTAACTACTTTGAGATCTCTGCACTCCTCCAATTCCCATCTCTAACACACAATGATGGCAACTGGTTTACCATTGGTAATTGGAAATTCAGCTGTCTGGTAATAAGCCCTAAATATCATAGGTTCCCACCTTTAATTGGCTATTTAAAGCCCACAGCGCTCCTGCAGTGGTGTTTTGAACTTTAAGCATGATTTATGTGCTCAAGGTGGGATTTTGAACCCACAGCTTTCAGAGATGTTAGTGCTGTCATAAATCTGAGACACATGTACAAATAAATCAGCCTCACATGTCATCAAATTTATCACAAGCTATTTTGACTGCAACATACAAAAGAAAACAAAGTGTTGAATTTATATCATAGAGTCTCTACAGTGTGGAAGTAGGCCATTCAGCCTTTTTAGTCAACACTGATCCTCCAAAGCACATCTAACTGTATCACTGCATTTCCCATGACTATTCCACCTGGTCTGTGCACCCCTGGTGACCATGGGCAATTTAGCTTCACCACTCCACCTAACCCACGCATCTTTAGACTGTGGGAGGAAGCCCACACAGACATGGGGGAGAATGTGCAAACACCACACAAACAGTTGCCCATTGCTGGAATTGAACCCATGTCCCTAGCACCGAGCCACTGCATTAGTGCCTTTCTTTTCATTCAAACACCAGAGGCTGAGAAGTAACCTGATTGATGTTTACAAAATTATCAGAAGAATGGATAGAATGGATATCGGAATCTTTTTCCCAGGGTAGAAATGTCAATTACTAGGGGACATAGGTTGAAGGTAAAAGTGGGTAAGTTTAAAGGAGATGTGAGAGGCAAGTTTTCTTTACACAGAGAGCAGTAATGTGCTGCCAGAGGAGGTGGTAGAAGCAATACAATAGCAATGCTAAGGAGACATCTTGACAGATACAAGAATAGAGATACAGACTGCATAGAGACAAAAGGTTTTCAGTTTAGAAATGCGTCATAGGTTGGCACAGGTTTGGTGGGCCGAAGGGGCTGCTTTTTGTTCTTTTACTCATGACTTTAAGTCCCAAAGCGTTTTACAGCCAATGAAACATTTTTAAAATGTGTCAATGATTGCTGTATTGATTGTAATAAGGTCAGCCAGGTGGACCTCACAGAATATGAGTTCCTTGATTGGGATTGTTAATCTGGTCCAACCAGGGAGCCCTGGCTGACAGATGAGAACAGGATTGTCAGACTTTCTGCTCACTCTGAGAGGTGGCTCTGAGGAAGCTGCATCAGTGTTAAGGACTCCCCATGCGTAAATAAAGGGTGACTCGGTGACAGGATGCTGGCCTATGTGGAGTTATTTCAGTGGTGATGAGGGAAAAGCACACTCCTGAAGAAATTCGCTTGCAACAGTCGTCTTTGAGTTGGAGTAAGCATTTCTGGCATCAAACTGTCATTTGGGACACGACATATTCAATCCTACCATTGAAGACTGGGCCCAGTATGTTGAAAAATGTGTTACTTTTTTCTGGGCAAATGACATTGGGGCAGATGAAAAATAATGAGTAATTCTCCTGACAGTTTGTGGACCTGCAGCTTTTTCAATTATTAGAGCCTAACCTGCCTTGAGGCATAAGATACTAAAACCTTTCAAGAGTTAAGCATTTATTCAAGGAATATTATTATCCAAGCCTCCTCTAACTGTGAAATTGTACAGTGTTGGCACTCTATTGACATGTGATGCCTCCCTGTATGGCATCAGGTGGCCTAATGGACGGAATGCCCAATTGCACATGCATCCAGGACTTTGGCTAATGCATAGCATAAATATGCCAAGATACAGAAGGAAGGTTTGGTGGTCATATTTGGAGTCAGGACATTTCACCAATATCTTTACAGATGTAAATTTATAGCAATTGTGGCCTACATACCCTTGCCAGTTCAACTTAAAGAGGACAAGACAGTGATGCCCATAGTTTCAGGCCAAATTCAGTGCTGGGCTCTAATACTAAGTGCGTATAATTGCAAGTTGGAACACCATCCGGGAGGCCAAGTAAGAAAGTGGATGCATTGAGCTGCCTCTCACTGGCAGATACACCATTAGTGGTACTGTCGCTGGTTTTAAATTTTCTGAATACACTTCCAGTCATAGCTGACAATATCATTCTTTGAACGCAGAAAGATCCGATCCTGGTAAAACTGGTGGTGATGGGGGAAACCAAAGGGTCATCACAACCAGAACTGAAACCTTTTGGACCCGGAGAGACCAGATCACAGTAGAGGACGGTGTATTATTATGTGGATCAAGAGTG
Source organism: Rhincodon typus (assembly GCF_021869965.1). Classification (NCBI taxonomy): domain Eukaryota; kingdom Metazoa; phylum Chordata; class Chondrichthyes; order Orectolobiformes; family Rhincodontidae; genus Rhincodon; species Rhincodon typus. The sequence continues at coordinate 26,135,051 of NC_063364.1, read as the reverse complement.
CTTGTCCTAAGCAAACATTGCTGCCAAATACTGGCTGGACTCCACCTGGGTCCTCCAGGGGTTTCCAAAATGAAATGTTATGTCAGCTGGCCAGGATTGGATGCAGACATAGTCATGTTGGTGGGGCAGTACCCATAGTGTCAATAAGGACAAAAATTATCAGTGGCAGTTCCCCCACATTTGTGGAAATGGCCAGGTGAACCCTGGACTCGGTGACACTTTGACTATGCAGGTCCTTTCATGGGCTTTATGTTCTTAGTCATTGTGGTTGCCCACTCAAAGTAGCTGGACGTGTATAGAGTTCATTTGCCAAATACGGAAATGATGATAGAAAAACAGTGTGCATCCTCTGCAATACATGGACTCTTGGAAGTATTGGTCACAGATAATGGGCCATCGTTTACCAGCAGCGAATTTGAGTATTTCCTAAAGTCAAATGGTATTCAACATATAAGGTCAGCTTCATACCATGCATCATGCAATGGTCTGGCAGAAAAAACAGTCCCAACTTTGAAGGCAGGCTTAAAGAAACAGCCTACAGTTTCACTAGATACCAAGCTGACCTAGTTTCTATTTGATTACAGGACCACCCCTCAGGCAATGACAGGGATAGCTCCAACAGAGTCGCTAATGGGGAGAAGACTCCGCACCAGATTAAACCTGATCTTCCCAATCCTGGGGGTAAGGGTGAAATGGCATTAGGAATGCCAATGCCAGACACAAGACTCTACTAAGCAAGAGAGACAGTTTACTTCAGGGGTTGAAGTTTTGTGAGGAACCATGGTAATGACCCTGCATGGGTAAGAAGCATGGCTGATGTGAGGTCAGGTCCAGTGATGTATGAAGTTAGAATAGGTGCGATGATCCTGACCAAGCACATGGACCATATGAAAGCTGTTAAATCTCAAACAGGAGCAAGATGCGCCTTGCTCCTCAACTGCCTTTCTGACTGTTCCAGAACATGTGGGTTCTTCCTCTCAGTCGACCATTGAAGACACCTAGGAATCAGAGAAGGATACAGTGGATATTGTTGCCTCAGTGCTTTTGTCACCTGAAGAGGAGATTGAATTTCCTCAGATGCCTGGGTGCAAGAGGCGAGCTACTGTGCATTACATGCTGCCTGTATCAGAGGCAGGGTCAGAGGAACCTAACCCAGTGCTGAAACTCCCCATGAGGAGCTACAAAAAAGAACCAGCCTATGTCTTAATATCCAGGGGTGGCGGGAGTAATGTAGTATTTATAACGAGGTCAGCCAGGTGGGCCTCATAGAATCTGAGTTGCCTGATTGGACCAGATTAACAGCCCCAATCAGGGAGCCCTGGCTGACAGATATAAACAGGAGTGTCAGAGGTTCTGTTCACTCTGAGAGAGCTGGATCAATCTCAAGACAAATAAAAGGTGACTTGGTGACAGGATACCGACCTCTGTGGAATTATTTTGGTTGTGACATTGCAAATGCTGTAGAAATGAGTTGCCTTGAATTTCCACATTCCTTTCCACTGTGGGCTTGGTAATTGCATTACTGTCTTGATTGCAACTTTGCTATTTGGACCTAGAAGGTTTGAGGAAGGACAACGTTCTGACTTGTGCTGAGATGGTTGATCAAGTTCAAAGCAGAGCTCGAGGGTCCATAAGCCTTAATACCCAGACTGAAGGTGGAAAGAAAGAACAAATCAAAGGGTTTCCACATTACTCAGCAGAACGTTCAGTTGAATGAGTTGTGTGTTAAGACAAGAAGAGTGTAAGACTTTACTTATAAGTGTCCTAATAGTTGAAAACCGATATCAGCTATTGAAATTTAAAAAAAAAGGAAAGCCTAATGAGTGCAGGCACCCTGGGAAGTAGCAGAAGTTACAGAAACTTCAGGAGAAAATAAATGAATTGCACCCGAAACTAATAGGTGCCTCGGTTTTAAAACTAACTTCAGTGTAACTGGCTCCTTCTCGCTTCAGTGATAAAGAATCTAATAGCACACATATGCAAATAATAGATCATGGGATAGAAATTTGCTTCAGGTGTGTATTATTAAGACAACTGGATAAGGGTGGGGCAAGCAGACAGGACGGTGTCAACAACCTGTTCCATCCACCTTCAGGTATTGCTGTAAGAACTTGTGTGGGAAGGAAGTGAGATGCACGGAGGATTGCTAATCGTTTGTCTTCACTTCTGCACAGATCTTAGGACTGTAGATCACCAGAGGTATAGCCAACCTACACCAGCCAATGATTGAGCCGCTATTAGACTCCTGCATTCAAGTGTGGTATCTTCATTATTGCACACTCCAAGTTCAGATGATACTTGTTGGCCGGAAGGACAAATAGGGAATTATTTTTGTGCTCCACACGGCTTTCTATCATGGCAAGTGTGCTTATGGTTTTGATAAGCTCCCCCAGTAAACCAAGCTTACAAGAAAATAACTGCAGATGCTGGAAATCTGAAACAAAACAGATAATATTGGGGAAACTCAGCAGGTCTAGCAGCACCTGGAGAGATAAAAAGCAGAGTTAACAGTTCGAGTCCAGGGACCCTTTGTCAGAACTGAAAGGGTGGTATTTATGCTGATTATGGAGAGGATGGGGTTGGCAGGGGAGAAAGAGTGAATAGTGTACATGGAGCGTCCCCAGAGAGAGCGAGAGCAAGAGCGAGAGAGAGAGATGAGGATTGTTGATGATAAGCTGAGGGAGGAAAAATGGTGGATTGGGAAGTGTAAATAGTTGAAAATGGGTTGGCTGTACTGAGAGCAACCCATACAAAACAGGACCTAGGGTGTAGGAGTAAAATATGAACATAGAGGAAGGTGTTCACATTCTGAAACTGTTAATCTCAATGTTGAGTCCTGAAGGCTGTAAGGTACCTGGTGGAGAACGATGTGTTGTACCTTCAGTTTGTGCTGAGTTTCACTGGAACACTGCAGCAGGCCTGAGACAGAAATATTGGCTTAGGAACATGCTAGTGTATTTAAGTGGCAGGCAACTGGAAGGTCAGGGTCAATTTTCCCGACAGAGCAGAGGTGCTCCACAAAGTGGTTGCTCTGTCTACAGTTCATCTCCATGTGTACCGGAGACTACACTGTGAGCGGGGAATACAGTGGGCTAGATTGAGTGAAGTGCAGGTACATCACTACTTCTTCTAGAAGCTGTGACTGAGGCCTTAGTAAAGTGGGAGGAGGTAAATGGGCAAGTGTTGCACCTTTTGCTATTTCATGGGAAGGTGCTGTGGGGGTGTGGGGACATGTTGTGAATGGAGGAGGAGTGAACCAGGGTGTACAAAGGGGCATGGCCCCTGTGGAATACAGAGAAGGGAGGGGTGGGGAATTTTTTTTATTTGTTCATGGGATGAGGGCATTGCTGGCTAGGCAGCATTTTTTGCCCATCTCTAATAGTCCAGAGGGCAGGTAAGAGTCAACCACATTGCTGTGAATCTGGAGTCACATGTAGGCCAGACCAGGTAAGGATGGCAGTTTTCTTCCCTACTTTGAGTCTGGTGATGGAAGCCTGCTGGAGGTGGCAGAAGAAGCAGATATTGACCCTTTGGATGCGGAAGCTGATAGGGTGGAAAGTGAGGATCAGGAGGACCCTATTGTTGCTATGAGAAAGGGTGAGGGCAGAGGTGTAGGGAATGGGTTGGACATGGCTAAGCATGGTAGCCGGGAATCCTTGGTTTAAGAAAAGGATGAACATTTATGAGGACTCCTGCAGAATGTGGCATCATCAGAGCAGATACGATGGAGACAAAGATATGGGAAAATGGGATGGAGTTCGTACAGGAAGTAGGGTATGAAGATATCTAGTTTATGTATACATATGTATGACTGTGGGAGTCAGTGGGTTTCTAGTAGATATCAGAAGCCAGCCAATCCCAGATATAGAAATGGAGATCTATTGGAAGTGATATAAGTTAGAAATGGACTGGGTGAGAGTGAGAGCGGGGTGCAAGATTGGAAGCGAACCTGGTCAGTCTTACCAATTCCAGATGAAAGACGAAAGAGGCATTGACAACGTCATTAATATACCAGCGAAAGAGTTGTGGGGAGAGACCTGGGTTGGACTGGAGCAAGGAATGTTCCAAATACCAATCAAAGAGACCAACATAATGGGGACCCAAGCAGGTACCCATGGCCACAAGTTTGATCTGAAGAAAATGACAGGAGTTAACACAAATACATTGTCATAAAATTTAAAAGGTTCCTGTTTGCAAGACTTGCCTTTTGAGATCTGTAGATTGTTTTGATTGATAATGTGGGATATTTGGCAGGTCCAGATTGATTTGAAACAAAAACAGAAATTGCTGGAAAATCCCAGCAAGTCTGGCAGCATCTGTGGCACGAAATCAGTGTTTATGTTTCGGAACCAGTGAGCCTTCTTTAGAACACATTGATTTGAATATGTGATCAACAAGCAGATGCTTTTATTAACCTGTAACCTGGCTTGGCTCAGTTTAGTTGGTTTGCAATAATCTGGGCTGACGACAGCAGAAGGTGCTGTGAACCAGTCAATAACAGCCCTGTTAAAAACCATTCCCATATTATTAACCCCTCTATTGTGAAGTGCATGGTAAGGCTAAGACCAGAATTGAAAGGGCCACACATTTAGGGCTGCCAATCAACCGTGCAAGAGAAAGAAGAGTCAATTCATCTTCAGCATCGTGCTCATTACCCACATGAGTAACCGGGAATGGTGAAATGAATTGTACCCAGTTATGCTGGATAATCAATCTTGTATAAAGAAGAGAAGAATGGCCCATGCTTGCAGATTATTGCAGTCATTCTCAAACTGGGAGCCTGCAAGATAAAATGTAAGCAAGAGTAGGCTCTCGTGGTCCTAGCAGTGGGTCAGGAAATTCTGGGTTCAAGTCCCACCCATCCCCAGGGTGTGTTGCAACATGCCTGAAGAGGATGGTTGAAAATTATTTTTCCTTTTGTAAAGACTAGCTGGGAATTGAGTAAAGACTTCACTTACACAGTGGAGAATGGGCTGGCTGTCTCACCTTAAGAGGAGATTGCTCATGAGCAAATACTGGGAGTAGCCTTGAAGTAAATATCGGTTTTCTTAAAATTTTAATATCCAACTTAGGCAGCGTAGCTATAACTTATTCAGTTAGAAGAATGAAGCAGATCTCAGGGACGAAAGGAGAACTGAAATTATTCACTGTGTCCCTGATCTATCGTAAGGAAAGTTATGCTAGTGACACTGGGAAGAAAATATATGTAGACATTGGGCAGGGTAGCAATGTGCCATACTGGAGCTTTGCCTGTTATCTCAGGCAGTCTGCTCATGCTCACTCTCAAGTTTACTTTACATTTGAACTCATACGAGCTGAGAGTCATTATAGTAGAGAAGGAGCAAACTTAGTGTATTGAACTCATGCTGGATCTGTGTAAAGCACACTGGTAAGTCCCCTTTCTCCCTCTACCCCTGTAGCCTTGCAAACTTATTTCCCTCAAGTGACTATCCAATTTCCTTTCAAAATCATTGATAGCCTTCACTTCTCCCACACTTTTAGGCAATGAAATCTGAGACATTAACACTCACTGTGTAATAAAGTTCTTTTTCATATTTCCCATGTATCTCTTGCCCAGACCTTTCAATGTGTGCTCCCTGGTCCTTATTGTACCATTGCGTATGGAAAAAACCTTTCTTTGCCTTTGATATTTAGACTCCTAATCCTGCACACCTCTATCTGATTTCCCCTCAATCTCCGCTGCTCTGAAGGGAACAGCTTCAGTTCTGGTATTTTCTGGGGGAATGTGAATTTGGCAGGAAGAATAGGAAAGCAGCGTAGTACTTAAATGGAGAGTGAGATTGCAGAACATTGTGGTGCGGAGAGATCTGTGTATCCTGGTACATGAATCACATCATGTTATAATGAAGGTGAGTGACTAGGAAGGAATGTTGCGAGGAGATTGTAATTCAATAGCAAAGACGATTTGTTACAGTTGTAGAAGATGTTGTTGATACTGTGTCATTTTGATCTCATTATTTAAGAAAGGATATAATTGCATTAGAAGCGGTGCAGTTTCACTCAGCTGAACCCTGGGGTGAAGGTATAGACATATGAGCAAAGGTTGGACCAGCTAGGCTTGTATCCACATGAGTTTAGAGGAATGGGAGGTGGTCTGATTGAAACAAATAAAATCCTGAAGGGGCTTGACAGGTGGATGAGGAAAGATGTTTCACCTTGTGACATGGAAGAAACCAGAACTAGGGGACACTGGTTTAAAAATAATATGTCTCCATTTAAGAACAGGTTAAGGAGAAATTCTCTGTCTCAGAGAGTTGTTAGTCTGTAGAATTCCTTATTCCAGAGAGCAGTGGAGACTGCTTTACTGAATATCTTTTAAGGCTGAGTTAGAAAGATTTTCGACTAACAAGGGAGTCAAGGGTTATTGGGGTAGGTAGAGAAATTGAGTTAGGGTCACAATCAGATCAGCAATGTAATAATTCAGGAAACCTGACTGGAAAGGAACACTATTTATTGCTGAACACCAAAATATGACCACTACTTGTGGCATACGTGGCTAGTCCCCAGTCCGGGAAAGTCAGTTCTGCAGACCTATCCCTGTGTCTGCTTTACAATGCCTGTAACCAAAGGAACTCGTAGTCAATGTGCTCCACAAGGAGATTAATTAGTGATTTCCTGTGGGCCTTGTGGGGGTTATCACAAGCAATGATATAATCAAATGATAAATGCTCATAATTTGTATTTTCATAAGCAATCCAACCACAAAGCTAAATGTCTTCACCCTTGGAACCGTTTGGGTAAATCCCCTCTTCATATTATCAAACATCTTCACATCCTTCCTTAAGTGTGGGGTCCAGAGTTCGATGAAACACTCCTTTTGTTTTCCTTCTTCTAAGGAACATGGGCATTGCTGGCAAGGCCATTATTTGTTGCTCAACCTTAATTGTCCTTGATAGTGACTAGCTTGCTCGGCTATTTCAGGCAGTCAATAATATTGCTGTGGGTCTGGGGTCACATGTAGGCCGACTGGATAAGAACAGTACATTTCCTTCCCTAAAGATATGAGTGAACCCGGTAAGTTTTCACAAAATCCACCCATGTTTTTGTGGTTACCATTGCTGAGACCAACGGTCAAGTCCAAATTTAGTTATTGGATGTAAATTCCACCTCTGTCATAGTGGGATTTGAACGCATGTACCAAGATTACTAGCTTGGGTGTTGGGCTTAGCTCAGCCAATGATTTTATCACTATGGTGCCAGCATGGTGGCTCAGTGGTTAGCACTGCTGCCTCACAGCGGCAGGGACCCAGGTTTGATTCCACCCTCGGGCGACTGTCTGTGTAGAGATTGCACATTCTCCCCGTGTCTGCGTGGGTTTCCTTCGGGTGCTCTAGTTTCCTCCCACAGCCCAAATGTATGCAGGCTAGGTAGATTGACCATGCTAAGTTATCCCACAGTGTCTGGGGATGTGTAGCCTAAGTATGTTAGCCATGGGAAATGCAGGGTTATAGGGATGGGGTGGGTGCGTGGGTCTGGGTGGTATATGCTTTGGAGGGTCAGTGTGGACTCAATGGGCCAAATGGACTGCTTCCACATTGTAAGGATTCTATGCCTCCGTCTGCTTTTCTGTCACTGTACCTGTGCTTTATAAACATGAGACATCCTACCCTTCAGGTGAAGAGAAATTTAGAGAGTGAGAGAGCACATCTCACTCAAAGCTGAACAAGAATAGATATTTGTTAGTCTCAAGAATTGTTGGCTCATCAACAAAATGTAACTAGCAATGGAATGAGGACAAATTTCACTCCCAATTTTACTTCAATTGGTAGCTTTAAGCAAATCCAGTTGAGATGCTTAAGTACTTTAATTCATAGCTTGACTGAAAATAACAGCCTGGGTTGTGCCAAATCTAGTTTCCTGGATTGGTGAAGCTTGCAATTGCCACTGTACTGGTGTTTTAAAATACTAACATATGTGTCACATAATGCAGAATTAACACAGCAAGGCGACAAACTGTACCAATTGCACAGTCTCAGCAGGAGGCACAGATCATTGGTTGGGATTTAGTGCTCTGTGCACAATGTTTTGGGTTGGATAATTACAGGGATAATTAACTTCCTTCTCCCACTAGTGAGAAGACTAAACTGGACTAGCCGTATAAGTAGAGATAACAAGGTGTAGAGCTGGATGAACACAGCAGGCCCAGCAGCATCAGAGGAGCAGGAAGGCTGACGTTTCAGGCCTAGACCCTTCTTCAGAAATGGGGGAGGGAAGGGGTTTCTGAAATAAAGAGGGAGAGAGGGGGAGGCGAATAGAACATGGATAGAGGAGAAGATAGGTGGAGAGGAGACAGACAGGTCAAAGAGGTGGGGATGGAGCCAGTAAAGGAGAGTGTAGGCGGGGAGGTAGGGAGGAGATAGGTCAGTCCAGGGAAGACGGACAGGTCAACGCGGCGGGACGAGGTTAGTAGGTAGGAGATGGGGGTGGGGCTTGAGGTGGGAGGAGGGGATAGGTGGGAGGAAGGACAGGTTAGGGAGGTGGGGACGAGCTGGGCTGGTTTTGGGATGCGGTAGGGGGAGGGGAGATTTTGAAGCTTGTGAAGTGCACATTGATACCATTGGGCTGCAGGGTTCCCAAGCGGAATATGAGTTGCTGTTCCTGCAACCTTTGGGTAGCATCGTTGTGGCACTGCAGGAGTCCCCAATTTCTGAAGAAGGGTCTAGGCCCGAAACATCAGCCTTCCTGCTCCTCTGATGCTGCTTGGCCTGCTGTGTTCATCCAGCTCTACACCTTGTTATCGCAGATTCTCCAGCATCTGCAGTTCCTGCTATCTCTAGCCGTATTAGTAATTTGGCTCCAAGAGCAGATCAGGAGCAAGGCATCTGTACCAAGAAACTCACCTCCCGATGCCCCAAAGCCTATTCAGCATCTGCAAAGCAAATCATAGAATCATCGAATCCCTACAGTATGGAAACAGGCCCTTTGGCCCAACCGGCCCACACTGACCCTCAGAGCATCCCACCCAGACCCATCTCCCTATAACCCACCTAACCTACACATCCCTGAACACTACAGGCAATTTAGCATTGCCAATCCACCTAGCCTGCACTTCTTTGGACTGTGGGAGGAAACCGGAGCACCCAGAGGAAACCCACACAGACACGAGGAGAATGTGCAAACTCCACACAGACAGTCGCCCGTGGGTGGAATCAAACCCAGGTCCCCGGCGCTGTGAGGCAGCAGTGCTAACCACTGAGCCACCGTGCTGCCCCTAATGTTAGGAGTGTGATGGAATAGTCTCCACTTGCCTGAATAAGCGCAGGACCTGTAAAATTTCCAAGACAAAGCATCCCCCTTGTTTGGAATCACATCCACAAACATTCGCTCCCTCCACCACCAATGCTCAGCAGCAGCAGTGTGTATCATTTACAAGATGCACTGCAGAAATTCTCCAAAATTCCTTAGACAGTAAACCATTACCACTACCATCTAGAAGGACAAGGGCAGCAGTTACATGGGAACACCACCACCAGCAATTTCCTCTCCAAGCTGCAAACCATTCTAACTTGGAAATATGTCACCATTCCATCAGTGAGTCTGGGTCACAAACCCTCCCTAAGGGCATTGTAAGTGTTCCTACAGCTAATGGACTGCAGCAATTCAAGACTGTTTCTTACCACCACCTTCAGGGACAGGTAATAAATGTTGGTTCAGCCAGCAATGCCTACATCCCACAGATGAATCATGCACCAATGGGATAATAAGTACCATGTGGTGAGCTTCTTGTCCAATCAGAAAATTTGCCACTTAAGTCATGTGTTGCCTGAGGTTGCGAGCCAATCAGAGATGGGCAGCCTCAGGGAACCTGAAAGCTCTGCTGGAATACCAGTCTATGGAGAGTTACAGTGATCAGCAGGGATGTGATTATTTTTTGGACAACAATTGCAGAATAGGGCCTATGAGGTGAGTAGGAGGGAAGAGATGTTAGGGATTCATGGATGAGGGCATGAGTATGGCTTTCAATGACCATGCACTGCGGTCCTATCCCTGCCCCCAGTTGTTGCCAAACTGGGGAAAATGGAGGCCACTCTGAACCCCACAGGGAGGCCACCTTGGCTTCCCTGTCAGGAATGTGCTCCTATTTCTGACTGCTGGAGAGGCAGGAGATTGGGCTGGTGGTGGATTGGGAATGTTGTCAATGGACGTTCTCAGCCAGAACTTAATTACTGAGGTGGTGAGAAGGGAGGATCTCTCCAGGTCCGACCCACCCAACTGTCTGCCTTTTAGCCACCTACTTCACTGCCTCCAAAGAGGGGAAAATCATGCCCAGACAGTCATTTACACCAGAGGAGGAAGCCATTCAGTCCATCGAGTGCACATTACCTCTCCCAGGGACAACACAGTCAGACTCACTTCTCCTCTTGATCTCCATCACCTCCCACCTGCACACACCCTACTCCCCCCAACCTCCCTCCCCCAGTGGTCCATTTCCTTCAAGCATCAAACCAATTTTCTTTTGAAATCATTGCTTCATTTTGCTTTCACAACCCTCATGGGAATTAGCACGTTTGTAATATACATGTGCAAGGGGATGGAAGGACCGTTTCAGTCTGTTGTGTCTACTCTACTGTAGTGTTAATGTGTGAGGGACTCGGTGCATTGTGGTAATGTCACTGGAATTGAGAGAGGTTCAATGAGACCTCGGTGTCCTTGTGCACAAGTCATTGAAGTAAATGTGCAGATGCAGCCAGCAGTAAAGAAGACAAACTGTACATTGGCCTTCATAACAAAAGGATTCCAGTCCACAAACAATGATATGTTGCTGCAATTACAGGGCATTGACGAGGCCACACCTGGAATATTGTGTGCTGTTTTGATCTCCTTTCCTGAGGAATGATGTTCTTGTGTTGCGGTAGACGGAGTGCAGCAGAGGTTTACCAAATGATTCCTGGGATGGCAGGATCAATATATGAGGAGAGATTGAGTTGGTGAGGATCGTATTCAGTGGAATTTAGAAGAATGGGTGGTGTGGAATCTCATAGAAAAGCATAAAATTCTAACAGGACCAGAGAGGTTCGATGCTGGAAAGATGTTCCCAATGGTGGGGGTGTCCAGAACCAGGTGTCATAGTTTAAGCATAAAGGGTAAACCTTTTGGGACTGAGATGAGGAGAAGTTTCTTCATCCAGAGAGTGGTGAGCCTGGAATTCACTACCACAGAAAGTGGTTGAGGCTAAAACATCCCATTTACAAGAGGAAGTAGATATAGCTCTTATGGCTAAAGGGATCAAAGGGATAAGCTGGAGGGCAGGATTAGGGTATTGAGCTCGATGGTCAGCCATGATCATAATGAATGGCAGAGCAGGCTCAACGAGTTGAATGGCCTACTCCTGCTTCTATCTTTTATGTTTCTATGACTAGTAATTGAAAAGCTCTGACTAAGCCTGTGAGTACATAGGATCCAATCTCACAATGTCAGCTGGTAAAATTTAAATTCAACTAATTTATAAAAAAGTTAGAATCGAATTCACTAAGCAGGAGAGATCATGTTGGTCTGTCTGAGATGGCTTTTACAAACTCCTCAATTGAAAACCAATTAGTCTGGGTAATAAAATCTGACCTTTCCAGTGTTGCTCACATGCCATGTAAGAATAAACTAACAAACAAGCTCAACTTTAGTTGTAACTTCCCTCTGGCAGCAGAGGATCTGTGAATATGACTCAAAACATCAACCATCTGATTGAGTTTTGGACATTCACAAGGACATATTACACTGCACAACTTTTTCTGCATTGAGGGGTATTCTGTGATGGAGTCAGTCAAAAGGAGCAGGTGTCACATGTAAAGGATTCTGCTCTCAGCATTTGTGTAAAAGAGATCAACCCTATTTCCATAGTGCCTCCAATTCATCCTGGCCTCTAATGATTCATTGCAACAACTCCGTTCTGACCTCTGGATTTTCTCTGACATGAAAGGTTAATGGTTGGTAGCCCTGAAAATCCAACAGCATAGCACCCACCTGTTAACAGAGATGGTCAACTTCAAATTCCAGGTGTGGCTGAAACTAGCTATTGATAGGAGGAGATAGCTGAAGCTCCCAATCCTGAGGTGGAGACAGATCAGCAAGAGGTCAAAATAAACACATTTTTCTTCCTGTGACTCAGAAGACTAAAGACAGTGGTAGAGTTAGAAACCTATGACTGAAACCATTCCATCTTCCCACATAATATTGCAAGGCTTTTAAGAACCTCAGAATCCAAAGTATGAGAAGACGGCAATTAACATCATTAAACATATTCCTTCTACTCACCATATGTAATTTACCCCATAGACTGTACCCCACCCATTTAATTGCTTTACTCTGTAAAGCTTTATTTTGCCTGCCCTAGAAAATAAGCCAGGCAATATTGCTTCAAATGCTGCATTATGCGGTTGTGACTAGCTTTGTGTTACAGCATACCTATCTGCATCCTATCTTAATTAGAAACTCAAATAGAGTCGTAGAGTCATGCAGCATGGAAACAGATCCTTTGATCCCACCAGTCTGCGTTGACCAGACATCCCAATCTGACCATGTCTCATTTGCCAGTAATTGGCCCATATCTCTCTAAACCGTTCCTATTCATGTACCCATCCAAATACCTTTTAAATATTGTAATTATACCAGCCTCCACCACTTCCTCTGGCAGCTCATTCCATACATGCATCACCCTCTGCATGAAAAAGTTGCACTTTAAGCTCCCTTTTATATCTTTCTCCCCTCACATTAAACCTGTGCCGTCTAGTTTTGATCTCCCTTAACCTGGGAAAAGACCTTGACATTTGCCCTATCCATGCTCCTCATGATTTTATAAACCTCTATAAGGTCACCCCTCAGCCTCCGATGCTCCAGGGAAAATAGCCATTGCCTATTTAGTCTTTTCCTATAACTCAGATCCTCCAACCCCGGCAACATCATTGTAAATCTTTTCTGAACCCTCTCAAATTTAACAACATTCTTTCTGTAGCAGGGAGAACAAAATTGAATGCAGTATTCCACAACTGGCCTAACCAGTGTCCTGTACAGGTGCAACATAACCTCCCAACTCCTATACTCAATGCACTGACCAATAAAGGCAAGCGTACCAAACGCCTTCTTCACTACACTGTCTACCAGTGACTTCACCTTCAAGGAACTATGAACCTGCACCTCAAGGTCTCTTTATTTGGCAACACACCTCAGGACCCTACCATTAAGTGCATAAGTCCTGCCCTGGTTTGCCTTTCCAAACTGCAGCACCTCACATTTATCTAAATTAAACTCCATCTGCCTAGCCTTGGCTCATTGGCCCATCTGATCAAGGCACCATTATACTCTGAGATTAGCTTCTTCAGTGTCCACTACACAACCAACTTTAGTGTCATCTGCAAACTTACTAACCATTCCTCCTATATATTCACATCCAAATCATTTATATAAATAACAAAAAGCAATGGACCAGCACTGATTCTTGTAGCACACTGCTGGTCATAGGCCTCCAGTCTGAAAAACAGCCCTCCACCACCACCTTCTGTCTCCTACCTTCAAGCCAATTTTGGATCAAAATGGCTAATTGTCCCCAGATTCCATGTGATCTAATCCTGCTAACCAGTGTACCATGTGAAGTCTTGTTGAACACTTGATGAAGTCCACATAGACCACATCCACTGCTCTGCCTCCACCAATCTTTTTGTGACTTCTTCAAAAATCTCATTCAAATTGTGAGACACGATTTCCCACGCAAAAAGCCATGTTGACTATTCCTAATCAGTGCCTGCCTTTCCAAACACATGCAAATCCTGTCCCTCAGAATCCCCTCCAACAACTTACCCACCACAATGTAAATCAGTCAAGTGTTGTGTGCGCACATAGGGTCCAGCATTAAATGCAATTTCATGATTGGACAACATTTACTAAAGAATTCTAATTGTGGTTAGAATTATGCTATCAGACAATTTAGGATTGTCATTTGGGATTGCAGTATGGTACACATGTGAGTACTAGAAGCTACATATATCAGAAGGGTTGATGGCATAGTGGTATTATTGCTAGACTCTTAATCCACCCATGGGTTCAAATCCTGCTATGGCTAGATGGCAAAAATTGAATTCAATTTTTTAAAAAATCTGGAATTAAGATTCTAATGATGACCATGAAACCATTGTTTCTTTATTCATTTACAGGATGAGGGCATCACTGTCTAGGCAGCATTTATTGCCCATCCCTAATTGCCCAGAGGGCAGTTAAGAGTCAACCACATTGCTGTAGGTCTTTTGTCATATGTAGGCCAGACCGGCTAAGGATGGCAGTTTCCTTCCCCATAGGGCATTAATGAACTAGATGGGTTTGTCCGACAATTGACAATGGATTCACGGTCATCATTAGACTCTTAATTCCAGATATTTTATTGGATTCAAATTCCACCATCTGCTGTGGTGGGATTCAAACCTGGGTCCCCAGAATGTTGTCCGGTCTCTGGACCAGCAATAATACCACTAGGCCATTGTTGATTGGCAGTAAAATGCATCTGGTTCACTAATACCCTTTAGGGGAAGGAAATCTGCAGTCTTGCCTGGTCTGGGCTACATATAGCTCCAAACAATTTGATTGCCTCTTAACTGTTCTCTGCACAATTAGGGATGGGCAATAAATACTGGTGTGGTTGACAATGCCCACTTCTCATTAATGAGAAAACAAATGAACATCATCTGGACTCGAGGTTTCTCTCCATGGATGCTGCCTGACCCATTGTTATCTCCAGCATTTTTTGTTTTCAGTTCAGATTCCAGTATCAGCAGTAAGTTTCTCCTGCCCAGAGTCCCATTGTTCGCAGAAAAAAATAATATGTACACATATTGCGCCGGTTTTAACTGAAGAAAATAGATGATAGCCATTTTCTGATTGATTCCTTTGGGGAACACCTTGATCAATCAGAGTCAATCTGTGTGGTTTAAATTTAAACAAAGCTTGGCATTTAACTGTCTGTTATCATCTAACTGGTGCATTTTCCATTGCAATATCACTACCTATCAGAGTCCATTTGCCAACCAATCAGCATGTTCTTCTCATGCGCTATAAAAATGTTGTTCCCTTCTACATTGATATTCTTGTGAATTGCCCTGATGAGTACAAGGTGAGAAGCTTCAACAAAGGGATCTCAAAGTTAAAGTTCTAAACTGGGGAAAAGCCAATTTTGATGGTATGAGAAAAGAACTTGGGAGGATGTTCACAGGTAAAGGGATGGCTAAAAAATGGGAAGCTTTCAAAAGTGAGCTAACAAGAGTCCAGAGACAGTATGTTCCTGTTATGGTGAAGGGCAAGGCTGGTAGGTGGAGGGAATTCTGGGTGACCAGAGAAATTGAGGTTTTGGTCAAGAATAAGAGGGAAGCAAATGTCAGGTATAGACAGCAGAGACTGAGTGAATACCTAGAAGAGTATAAAGGCAGTAATAGTATACTTGAGAGGGAAATCAGGAGGGCAAAAAGGTGACATGAGATAGCATTGGCAAACAGGGGTAAAGAGAATCCAAAGGGATTTTACAAATACATAAAGGACAAAAGGGTGACTAGTGAGAGAACTGGGTCCCTTAAAGATCAGCAAGATCATCTGTGTTTACAACCACAGGAGATGGGAGAAATACTAAATGAATATTTTGCATCAGTATTTACTGTGGAGAAGGATATGGAAGATAGAGAACGTGGGGAAATAAATAGCAATATCTTGAAAAATGTCCATAGTACAGAGGAGGAATTGCTGGATGACTTGAAACACGTAAAGGTGGATTAATCCCTGGGACCTGATCAGGTGTACCCTAGATCTCCGTATGAAGCGAGGGAAGTGATTGCTGAGCCCCTTGCTGAGACATCTGTATCATCAGTAACCACAAGTGAGGTGCCGGAAGACTGCAGATTGGCTAATGTGGTGCCACTATTTAAGAAAGATGGTAAGGAAAAGCCAGTAACTATAGACCGGTGAGCCTGACATCGGTGGTGGGTGAGTTGTTGGAGGGAATCCTGAGGGACAGGATTTACATGTATTTGGAGGGGAAAGGACTGATTAGGGATAGTCAACTAGTCTTCGTTCGTGGGAACTCATGTCTCGCTAACTTGATAAAGTTTTTTGAAGAAGTAACAAAAAGGATTTATGATGATAAAGCAGTGGACGGGATCTATATGGACATCAGTAAGGTGTTTGACAAGGTTTCTCATGGTGGACTGGTTAACAAGGTTAGAGCAAATGGAATACAGGGAGAACTAGTCATTTGGATACAGAACTGTCTCAAAGGTAAAAGGGTGGTGGTGGTGGAGGGTAGCTTTTCAGACTGGAGGCCTGTGACCAGCGGTGTGCCACAAGGATTGGTGCTGGTTCTACTGCTATTTGTCATTTATATAAATAATTGAGTGTTGCTGAACAAAGAGACCTTGGAGCGCAAGTTCATAGTTCCTTGAAAGTGGAGTCACAGGTAGGATAGTGAAGAAGTCGTTTGGTATGTTTGCTATTATTGGTCAGTGCATTGAGTATAAGAATTGGGAGGTCATGTTGAGGCTGTGCAGGATATCGGTTAGGCCACTTTTGTGCAATTGCGTGCAATTCTGGTCTCCATGCTAAACGAAAGATGTTGTGAAACTTGAAAAGGTGCAAAAAAGATTTACAAGGATGTGGCCAGAGTTGGACGGTTTGAGCTACAGAGAGAGGCTGAATAGGCTGGGGCTATTTTCCCCGGAGCATTGGAGCCTGAGGGGTGACCTTATAGAGATTTATAAAATCATGAGGGGCATGGATAAGATACATAGGCAAGGTCTTTTCCCTGGGATGGAGGCATCCAAAACTAGAGGGCATAGGTTTAACGTGAGAGGGGAAAGACTTAAAAGGACCTAAGGGGCAACTTTTTCACGCAAGGGGTGGTGAGTGTATGAAATAAGCTGCCAGAGGAAGTGATGGAGGCTGGTACAATTACAACATTTAAAAGGCATCTGGATGGGTAGATGAATAGGAAGGGTTTAGAGGGATATGGACCAAATGCTGGCAATTGCGGCTAGATTAGTTAAGGATATCTGGTCGCATGGACCTAAGGATCTATTTCCATGCTATATATTTCTATGACTGTGTGACTCTATGACTCTAATGTATTTTTGTTCTACTATTCTCTTTTCTCTATATTCTATCTGAGTTTATTCTAATTTGGCTGTAAGTTTGGCATGACATAGTTTCATATATATCAAATATGATTCTTTCTTTTATCTTTTGCTTTTGCATAAACAGTTGTGCCAATTCTTAATTTCCATAAGACGGCAGCACGGAGGAGAGTGCATGGGAGAGATCGAGCCCGCATAGACAGTGCAAGCCCTCATAGACAGTGCAAGCCCTCATGAGGAAATCCTAGTGTGGAGTGTCTGCAGAACCACAGCTAAAGAAGGACTGCTATCCTGAACTTTTGGCTTTACTTCTTGACTTGGGGTAGGTAATGGCCTAGTGGCATTATTACTGAACGGTTAATCCAGAGACCCAGACTAATGTTTTGGGGACCTGGGTACAAACCCTACCGTGGCACATGGTGGAATTTAAATTTAATAAAAAGAACTCTGGCATTAAGGGTCTAATGAAGACCATGAATCCATTGTTCATTGTATGGAAAAACCCATCTGTTACACTAATGTCCTTACCTGGTCTGGCCTACATGTGTCTCTAGACCCACAGCAATGTGGTTGACACTTAACTGTTCTCTGGGCAATTAGGGATCAGCAATAAATGCTGGCCTAGCCAGTGATGCCCACATCTCATGAATGAATTAAAAAAACTTTTCTTACAGTAAAGAGAACTGTTTAACTTTTAACTTATTTCTGTATTTTTCTACTCTGTATGTAAGATTTTGTACTTTTGTACCTAGGGTGCTGCCAGGAATAGCGACATTGTATACTTTTCACTGTACTCTTTCATCCCTGTACTTGAGTACACATGACAATAAAACCTAAATCTAATTCTGAAGTGTATAAAGAAATCAGTATCCATCAATAGGTTTAAAACAGAATAACATTATGGGTATGGTAATACAATGGTTATGTTACTGGATGAGTTATCCAGAGCCCTGGACTAATACTTCAGAAAAAAATGAGCTCAAATTGCACTATGGCAGCTGGGAAATTGAAATGCAGTCAGTTAAATAAATCTGGAATAAAAAGCTATTATCAGTAAAGATGGCCATACACTGAATTGTTTGGAAAACCTTTGTGGTTCGTTATTGTTCTTCAGAGAAGGGAGTCTGTCATCCTTTCCCAAGTTGGACTACATGTGACTCCAGCAATTCTGTGAACTCAGTTGCTCCTGCTACCTTACCAAGGCCAATCATGGATGGACAATAAGTCTGAACCATCCGCAATCCGTGAATGAACAAAAAATAAGTTTCAGCCAATCCCCAGCGATGGAGAGTTTGAAGAACTATAAGTCCAGAGCTAGAGAAGTTAAGGGCTGCGGAAGAAGGAATGCGAAAACCAGGGCGACAAAAGAATCTCGGAAATGGGCTAAGGTCAGCAAGAGGATTAGTGTAAAATGTACATAGAAGAACGTGGCATGGAGGGTAGAGTTGGTGGACATCACACAGTGGTGTGGGATGACTGAGATTTATCTGATGAGCAAATACAGCTGGTTGCATAGCAGAATGATCAAGAGATTTTGTCAGGTTGTTGCACAGTTTACACAAGAAATCACAGGCAACAGTTGCTCATTCCAAAACCGCTAAAAAACCAGGAGGAATGCAGTTCAAAGCAGCCATCATTGATTCACATTCACCTGTTATCAATGAGTTCTTAATCACCGTTTACACTAGCAGATTGGAATTGGGAAATCAAGTGTATAGAGACCATGTGAAGTTAATTCTGGGCAAGTCTAAACATTAAAGAATTTATCAAAAAAAAATACATCAAAGAATTGTGGGTGTTGCTGGTTCACTCTGGGCTGACAAGCCATTATACACACTTGAAATGAAATCACTGCGGAACAGAATTTGAGACATTAGTATTTGACCTGCTCTCTTGTCCCAGATTCCTTCCCTCTTGTCCTTGAAAGCACTAACTTTATCAAAGGTGATTGTGGCTGCTAGCAGCAACTTTCCAGAAACGTTTCTGATTGGCTATTGAAAAAAACCCATAAATTACAGGAGAAACACAGCAGGTCTGGTAGCATCTATGGAGAGAGAAACAGAGTCAATGTTTCGGCCGTTGATCAAGTGTGATCCAATGAATCTTGGCAGGCCATCAACCATGGACAGTTAGGGAAGTTGAGAAGAGGGGGAATTGAAGTGGTTTCCCATTCTCAATTGAACATTACCACAGTGAATAATTACCAAGATTTTCCAATACATTTTTCAACTATGTTTCCTAATCCCTCCTTGGACAAGCCTCACCATATCCCTGTAACTTCTTCCAACCCCAAAACGGTCTGAGATCTCTGAGGTCCTTTAGTTCAGGTTTCTTCAGTATTCTTAATTTCTTATCATTGGTAAAGCAACAACCAGGCCACCACATCTCCTATATTTCAACAGTGGCTACACCTTTAAATAAAGTACTTTCTGGATTACAAATTAGTTTACTGTCATGGCAGGCCTAATAGATAATGACAAGTTTTTCCTTTTATCTTTGTAGGAAGCTGTATTATATCCTGGAGTGTTTCTCTAACTTGACCAACAGTGTTGATGGGTTTCATATATCATTTATTATGTGATTGTTCTCACTTTTGTAAACATAACCCAAAATTGAGACAGCTGAGATTCATCAAGGATTGGAGATCAGTATTTTCACAAAGGCTTCAACACGATTCTCTCAGTGACAGATTCAATCAAGAATTTGAAGTACAAATTGGTAGCGTAACACATTTCAGCTTCTGCATACTATTTATTTATAGGCATGAACTGTTGAGAATTGTTGGATGCAATCACATTCTGTGACAATAAAAGCCCAAGGAACCAGTATCATCTCTTTAATAAACGGGCAGCCAGGTGAAGAGTGACCCAGGTGGCCTTTCTGAAATGAATGCTGCACTTAAACAAAATGGTCTTTGTTTGTTACTAAAAAGTATCCAATCAATTGAGCTCAACCTCAAGCTGTCACCAACATAAGAGTTTCTATTACCGCCAGAGTTACCAGGAATGAAATAATTCGACAGAGGCCAGTACCCCATCACCACATCATCCTCTATTTACACATGGCCAGTCCTTGACTGTAGTACTGCCTCATACAGAGTCAGGCACCAGAGTGTCAGTATCTCTGACACTCAACCTTTTTATCTGTCAGCCAGGGCCCCCTGATTGGACCAGATTAACAGCTTCAATAAGGGAACTCATATTCTTTGAGGTCCAGCTAGCTGACCTGGTTATAACCACTACAGTGAAGTTATGTAGACCTTCAATAACTTTAAATAATTTAATCTCCTTGTCTTTCAGCCTTCCCCAGCATCCTCCAATATTTTCTTGTGGGTGCAGGAGGTGAAAGGATTTTGGCAGGACCATCACTAGCTCTGGCCCGAGTGCAGGTCTTGTTTCACAATTAATTGTTTGTGTATCAGCAGTTTGAGACCTGAAGGCTTGATTTGTGAAGAGACCCCCATGAACCTGAGTGAGGGGTGAGTTCATCATTATACATTTCGGTTGGATTTGGAATTTAGAGAACTGTCTGCAGGTGACCCTTTCATACAATGTAGATTCTAAAGCCAGTTTGACTCTGAGTTTTGTTCCATCCTCGATCTGACTATAACCTGTTGAATAGTCTGCTAAATGGGATAAGTAAGTTGAAGTCCAAACCACTTATCATTCCCATCTTCTGCTTGCTCTGCTGGGCTTCAGGTAGAGAGGAATTTTGTTCATTTAAAAATGTTCATCTTCACCAGATTAGCCTCTCTGAGAACTCCAATATTCCTCCACTGTTTAGCAAAGCTCTTTTTGCAATCTCCAGAGCAAGCAAGAAAAAGCTTATAATTTTACCAGGTGATCATTCTCTCACCCAAACCTTCTCCTTTAGTTCTAGCTCTTTGTCATAAGCTTTGTTATGTCTATTATTATTGAGGTCAATGTATTGTGAGCATTCTTCACATTGTTGTAACTAGGCCACAAGAACACCATCCTCCACAAATACCACCTCTGCATTCTCGGTCTGTTGAAATCAAGATTCCTCGCACCATCTCCCTTTCCAATGCATTCTTTCCAGAAGCTCAAACTGTCCTTCCTCTTGTAATCTACGGGCTTTAAAACTGCAACATCAAAGACAAATAAACAAATTCCTAAATCTTCCCCAACTCCCTTTCATCCTCAGTGGAGTCCTCTGTGAAAAGGTGTTTCCTTTAGTCCAGGTTTCTCAGTAAGGAGAAGACAGGGAGCTGAAACTTATAATTTTTTGATTATGTGTGAGTCACATTGAGTTCGATGGAGTGATACTCACCATTGAGTGAGTTCTCCCACTGTGTTGTACGAAAATCACTGCATTAATTAGCATTTCAGCCCTTATGGTGAGTATCACATCCAATTTCCAACCCATCTTACCGTGTGCCATTTCCAGATCAATTTGCCATTCACAGGATTGCGTGGAATTGACTGGCATCCCTGGCATCAGCACCATCTTTAAATGCTTGTTGTGCAGCCAGATAATTACTTTCAGTCCAGAGCTGCCCTGCATGGTTCCTGCCATTTAGCCCAGATGTGGCAGACAGGGGAAATTGGCACCTCACTTGTGGGCATGTTCCTGGAGATTCCGTTCGATGGGGTGATGCACTGGTAGGATTTCCTCTTTCCCCAGGAACAGCAATGAAAACCACAACACCGGACTGTGCCAACCTGCCGCGAAATTGCCACCCATGTTGAAGCAGTCTCAGCTGTCTTGAGGAATGACCAGCACTGTAGGAAGGAGGTCAATGCCCTTCTCCACTCTGCCAGTGTTAAGTGCTGCCATCTTCTCTCTGATACCCCACACTTACTCTACATCCACAGCACCCAACTCCTACTAAGGTTCATGCACTCCCACTCTCTCAATCACCTGCAGCATCTCCCTACATTCACTCTCACTCACCCAAACCTCTGCTAACACTAGCTCTGCATGCCCTCTGTGCTGCATACTCAACTCACTCAGGACACTTGCCCACCTGCACAAATAGTAATGGCTGTGTCACCCACTCTCAATTTTCACAATATTTACCTCTGTCTCATTCCAGGAGGAAAAGAGTCCACATTAGGATAGAAAGAGTCAAGGCAGATGGTGCGCTGCCCATCATTCAGCTCCTCACCCCTCGTATGGATGGCATTCTGGCTGTGTTTGATCCGAGTAGGTCATGGACTGGTATTAGAGGCTGCTCTTGACTTACTGTGCCCGAAGCCCCTGAGCAAAAGGTATCACCCTTGACTAGAATGAGGCTTGCAGACAAACATTGCAAGCTTCCTGGTTCTGTGTCTGAGCTAAATGGCACAGAATGACAGAGCTGTACTGTTGGCCTGGTATCGCTGGCTAAGGAGAAATATGCAAAGTGATAATAAAACGCAGGGGTTCTGCAAGCATCCAGGAAATCTCAGAATGATTGAGCACTATGACATGAGCAAAGAGCCTGTAGATACTGCCTATTCTGGTCATAAGCTGATAACCAAGTGTGGAGCTGGAGGAACACAGCAGGCCAGGCAACATCAGAGGAACAGGAAAGCTGACGTTTTGGGTCAGGACCATAAACTGACTGTCTTTCCCTGTGCACACAGTGTCCTTGCTGCAGCATTGCAACCTGAGGTGCAACATTGACATGTAGAAGATTCTTGTAAGTGGATCAGAGATGTGCCATGAGGGTTCTTAGAGTCTGGCACATGATAGATGTCAATGCTTGTGGACATGGGGTGCATGCCTGACATGTTGAGGCCCACTGTCCAACATGGGGGTCTTTTGGAACAAACAGCAGATTGAACCCACAAAGAACCCACTCTGGTTTATTTGTTGAGCTTTCCTGTTGGCTAGCTTGCATGGCAAGTTTGGTAAGATTGCAATGAGTGGCATGTTAGGCTGTTAATAAAGTGTTTAATCAGGAATAATGAGCATCAAGTCAGAACTCGCCAATGCCTCTTGAGAATCTTTCCATGCCGTTTGGGAAAAACACACCAGGTGCAGCAAGATGATTCTAAAGTTGATATGGTCCTCACCAAACATCTCATCTAATGTGCCACACATCTCGGCATAACCCATGGCATTCAGAGCCCAATAAGATGCTGCCTGGGTAGTAAACTTCTCAAATAATGATGTTACATTCTGTTCATTTTGATTCAATGTATGAGAGGTTCTGTGGCTAGTAAGACCAGTGTTTATTTTTAAAAAACCAACAAAAGATAACAAGCCAAATAATAAAGAGGGAGAAAGGAAACCCTTTAGGATAAACAAACAAGTAGTATCAATATAGACACCAATATCATCTTTAAAGGTATAAAAAGAAAGAGAGAGGTCAAAGTCTGCACAGGTACCCTGGACAATGTGATTGGGTAAATAATTATGAGGAACCAGGAAATGGGAGAGGAATTGAATAAATACTTTAGAACAGTCTTCACAGCTTAACGGGCGGCACAGTGGCTCAGTGGTTAGCACTGCTGCCTCACAGCGCCAGGAACCTGGGTTCGATTCCACCCTCGGGTGACTATTTGTGTGGAGTTTACACAATCTCCCCGCGTCTGCGTGGGTTTCCTCCAGGTGCTCTGGTCTCCTCCCACAGTCCAAAGAGGTACAGGCTGGGTGGATTGGCCATGCTAAATTGCCCATAGTGCTGAGGGACGTGTAGATTAGGTGGGTTATAGGGGGATGGATCTGGGTGGGATGTTCTGAGGGTCAGTGTGGACTTGTTGGGCTGAAGGGCCTGTTTCCGCACTGTAGGGATTCTATGAAGATACTAAAGAGTCAAGGTTCAGAAGGAAATACGAAATTAGTACAGTAACTGAGGGGGGAGGCAAAGACCTAGTGGCATTATCACTGGGTTGTTAATCCAGAGATCCAGATAATGTTCTATGAACCTGAGTTCAAATCCACCATGGCAGATGGTTGAATTTAAATTCAATTAAAAAATAAAATCTGGAATTAAGAGTTTAATGATGGCCATAAATCCAATGTCAATTGCCAGGAAAAACCCATCTGGTTCACTAATGTCATCCTTACCCTGTCTGACCTACCTGTGACACCACACCCACAGCAATGTGGTTGACTCTTAACTGCCCTCTGGGCAATTGGGAATGGGCAATAAATGCAGCCTAGCCAGTGACACCCTCATCCTGGGAATGAATAAGGAAAAAAAATCTATTGCCAGAGAAAAATACTAGAATTGATTATTACTAGGGAAACTAACGGGACTAAATGCTGATATTTTCATTGGACATAATAGTTTCCATCCTAGGATACTAAAGGAAGTAGATACAGAGATAGTGGAAGCATTGACAGTAATCTTTCAAGAATCTTTCATCTTCAGAAGTCCCAAAGGATTAGAAACCTACCAATACAACACCCTTATTGAAAAAGGGAAGGAGTGAAAACAAAGACAATTATGGGCTAGTCAAGGCCCATCATTGGGAAAATGTCTAATATAAAGGATGTAATTGCAGAGTATTTAAAAATATGGTCAGTAATATGGTCAAGCAGAATTGGTAGGAAGGCTTCATGAAGGGGAATTTGTGCCTGATAAATTTATTAGAGTTCTTTGAGAAGGTATCAAGCAGGATCGATACAGGGGAACTAATAGATACAACATTTTTGGATTTCCAAAAGGTGTTCAATAAATTACACACATAAGGCATGCACACAATGATACACATAAGGTTACTTAATGCAATAAAAGCCCATGGTTTTGAGAGTCGTATAGCATTAATAAATTATTAACTAATCAATAGAAGCCAGAGATTTGAGGTGATGGGGTCATGTTCAGGAGGGCAACCTGTATCACATGGAGTGCTACAGAGATTCGGGCTGATTCCACATTTATTTACAATACATATTAATGACTCAGAAGAGGGAAGTGAATGTACTATCATCATGTTTGCAGATGATACATAATAGGTAGGAAAGCAAGTATAAAAATGTATTCTTATGGAATATTAACAGAGGAAAGCCTTGCTAAAACTATACAAGTTAGACCACAGCTTGAATACTTGAACAATTTTGGCCTCCTTATCTGAGGAAAGTCATACTAGCATTGGCAGCAGACCAGAGAAGGTCCACTAGGCTGATACTAGGTGTGGAGGGATTTTCATATGAGGGGGGCTTGAGTAAACTGAGCCTGTACTATTTAGAAGAATGAGAGATGAATTTACTGAAACATATAAGATTCATAGAGTACTTGGACAGAGTTGATGCTGAGAGGTTGTTTGTGAGAGAGTTTGACCAGAGGTCATAATCTCAGAGTAAAGGGTTGCCTAGCTAGGATAGACATGAAGAGGAATTTATTCTCTCATGGTGTGGTCAATCTGGAATTCTTTACTGTAGAGAGTTAGAACATAGATCATAAAAGGTGGGTTACTAAATATATTTAAGGTTGATATAGATAGATTTTTAATTAGTAAGGCAATCAGTGGTTAAGGGGAAAAGTCAGAAAAGTGGAGTTAAGAATTATTAGATCAGTCATGATCTCATTGAATAGTGGAGTAGACACAATGAACTGAATAGCCTACATCTTCTGCTATATCTTATGGTCTTAGAACAGTCAGAGACAGAAAAGAAGGTAATGGATCCCATTGATTTATGTTCACAAAAAAAAACGTTTGAAATTATGTCTTATTGACTGAATTAATTGGATAACTCTTTAAAAGAGCCAGCACCAGCAAAATGGACTGAATGGCCATCTTCCATGCAGTAGCATTTTCATGATCCTACCACTGTATAATCAGCACACTCAGTTCCCCAGTTCCTGTAGGTAAATATGCAGTAGCTACATGAATTACATGGTTAAAGGGTCAGTGGAAACATGAATACGGGTTTGTCCATGAAATAACTTCACAGAGGCCAGTATCCTATCACCAAGTCACCCATTATTTAAACATGCATAGCACTTGATACTGATCCAGCTTCCTCAGAGCCAGCTTTCAGAGTGAAAAGAATCTCTGACACTCCTGTTTATACCTGACAGCCAGGGCTCCCTGATTGGGCCAGGTAAACAGCCCAATCAAGGAACTCATATTCTATGAGGTCCATGTGGCTGACATCATTACAATCACTGCAGTCTACAGAGACAAAAAGCAGAGAATATGGAGAATTACTTGTAATTGGGAATGGAGGTCCCCAGAGGTCACTATTAGGACAGCTGCTTTTTTTTTGATATATATTAATAATTTGGACCTGGGTATAAAGATGTCATTTTGAAACTTGCAGATGATACAAAACTCAGAAATGTGAAGCAGTTAAGAATGGATTTCAGGAGCTTGTGGATGGACTGGTGAAATGAGAACACATGTGGTCGATTAAATTTAACACAGAGCCATGTGACGTGATACATTTTGGAAGGAAGAATGAGGAGATGTAATAGAAACTAAAACGGTATATATTTATAGGGTGTGCAGGAACAGAGGGAACTGGGGGCGTCTGTAAATCTTTGAATGTGACAGGTCACATTGAGAACACTTTTTTTAAAAAAAAATGAAGCCGGGTTTTATAAATAGAGCTGGAAAGCACCAAACAGTTGCTGTGTGTCCTCTGTGGACTATACATTTTTCAGTTCATTTCACTGAGTGTCAGTCAGCATTGTATGACGAGCCCTTCCGGAAAATAAAGAAACTACAAGAGTTTAATCCAAACACCAGAACCTCATTTTAAAAGGTCGCCGTGTGTTGTTTTACTTTTCTGATCCTCTCTTTTATGAAGCGAACTGGGAGGACCCACCCAAAGTTTTTTTTGACAAAGTCAGATCCTTAAAACAACATTTAAACAAGGTTTAATTCCAGACAAACTTGATACCTTGAAATTCAAACAGAACAAATAAAAACACTGCCTTTGTTTGCAAAAGCTGTTCCTATTGACAACTCTGTAGGTATTGGGCTAGATTACAGAATCTCAAAACCTGCCGAGAATAGTATCCCATGAGGTTACTGTTCAGCTTGATAATCAGCATTTCTTTCCTCATTGCACCAATATGAACTGATTAGAATAAGTTCTGAAAAATTAACTCTTCCTTTCATTCAACATTGAGGATAGCCGTCATCCATCAGTCCCCTGATATACCATTCAATTTGATTCTGGCTCACCTGTATCTTATCCAAATCTCCAATCCATATCTCTTCTATATCATCCCTAACAAAAATGGATCCATTTCACTTTTGAAATCTTCAGTTGACCCCAACTGTTTTTTGAATAAGGTTCTGCTAGCTGGAAATCATAGGATCCCTACAGTGTGGAAACAGGCCCTTTGGCCCAACGAATCCACACCAACCCTCAGAGCATTCCACCCAGACCCATCCCCCTATAACCTACCTAATCTACAGGTCTCTGAACACTGCAGGCAATTTAGCACGGCCAATCCACCTAGCCTGCACATCTTTGGGCTGTGGGAGGAAACCCACACAGACATGGGGAGAATGTGCAAGCTCCACACAGACAGTCACCCAAGGGTGGAATTGAACCCAGGTCTCTGGCTCTGTGAGGCAGCAGTGCTAACCACTGAGCCACTGTGCTGCCTACTCTCCACTGCTGATGATCCTTCTTCCCACAACTCCTGGTTACCTTTTGTCTCTATTCAATCTAAGCACATCAAACTGATGCATGAGGCAAAGCAGTCGAATTTAGATGAGGCCGTTTTATAAGGTGTTCAGCTCTGGAAGGATTAATGTTGAGAAGTGCACTAAACGCCATCCAATATGATGATATCATTATCTCTTAAGTGGGGTACATTTCTGGGTCTCAAAGTAGACAGACCCATCATCTAAAGCATTTACCCTATCAGCTTCCCTCATGGGCTTTGTAACATTGTCTATGATACCAATATAACTTAAACCTAGTTGCTATCATGCAATAGACTACAATTTATTTAAGTCCAGATTCTCTTCTCTTTGGTGGATTACCTAGTGGTTTCCCTCTGATATGTGAGAGTAGCTTGCACCGTAGATCTCTAGCTAAGAGAAGACTGGAGACAGCAAATCTAACCAACGATGTGCCAGGATACCTGAGTTCAAGTCCCACCTGTTCCTAAAGGGTGTAATAACATTTCTGAACGGGTTGATTAGAAAATAGTTGCCCAATGATGAACAATAATCTAGATTGTCCTCACAAGAGGGTGAGCAATGGTGAGGGTTCATCTTATAGCAGATGCCAAGGCCTCAAAAATTCCAGTTTGCAAGAGGGCCAGGAGGATGGGACTTGGGGAAGGGTTGAGTGGTAAACTCTGTCTTTGCAATGGGTGACTCTCCAGTTGCCAAGTGGCAGTTCTGTACAAAAGTCAAAATCAACTCCAGTGCCTCCCTGCTGTTTAAATGCCAGTGATCAGGGTCTAAATTCCATGACAACAGGGCCTGGGAGAGAAAGGTCCAAAGAAAGGAAACAGGTGCAAATTCTCAATGCTGCCATTTACTGTGGAGGCCTCCAGCTTTTTAAATACATCACAGCTGATTTTCCCAGAATAGAATGGTTTCCAAACATATTCCAGGCTATTCCAAATTAAGACAGAACAAACAAAACTCTCCATTCTGACTTGTTTGAAAAAATGACGGGCAAATTTTTCAATTTATTTTTGAAAGACATTCTCAGGTCCAACATTTGATATAAATAACAGAGTTTGTCAGTCGTGCGGAAGACTGTAAAATCTACAAGAGAGCCCATAACTCATGGCATCATTTGTATCTGGGACTCAAACCTCCTTTCACATGGAACAGCTTCATGTTCCTGAATGGAGTTCAGAGTCACAGAGAGAGAATTTGCAGCAAATCATTGAAACAGGAGTTTTTATTTTCCCCGTGACGGTTTAGCAGAGTAGAGCAGGTTGCTTTGTTGATTGTGGTATTTGTACAATTACACAGTCCAAACATTATCTCATGATATCCTGCTTTAAACTGCTGGTCATAGCAGACAAGGAAAATCACAGTCTTTCTGCTTGACCTTTAAGCCTAGTGGAAACTGGATAGTTTATACATCTGTTACAACTGCAAATATCATGAGACTCCTGCTCAGCGGATCAGTGCTCCAGCTGTGCAACTTGTTTACCCATGAAAATGCAATTCTCAGCTGTCAGGAAATTGCCATTTGTCTCATTCGGTTTTTGACCATTGCTGGCTCTGTTACCTTCTCTCTTTCCATCTGCTCTCACACAGGCTGCCTCCCTTGGTGTCCCAAGGTGCTTCACTATCTCTGACTTCTCCGCAGAAGTTCTGAAGAAGAGTCATAATGGACTTGAAACATTACCTCTGTTTCTCTCTGCAGAGAAGCTGAGTTTCTCCAGGATTCTCCCTAGAAGTAGTTTGTTAAGGTTGTTGCTCCAAGTGTGAAGCAGGTGCCTAAGCCTCCAATAGGGGAGTCAGGAAGTGCCCACTTGTCAGGTGTCAGATTGGGAACTTCTACCATACCGGTGGAGGCTGATAAATAGAGGACCTCACTTATCAACCCTTGTAAGTCTCTTTCTCTTGATCTCATGGTCTCACAATTTCTCCACACCTCCTTTCTGTTACCCATTTCTTGTCTCTGTTGTCAAGCTGGAAATGGAGGGTTTGAATTATAAGGAGAGGTTGGCCAGGCTGGAACTTTTGTCACCGCAGCGTAGGAGGTTGAGAGGTGACCTTATGGATGTTTATAAAATCATAGATAAGGTGAATGGCAGGTGTTTTTCTTCCTAGGGTGGGAGAGTTCCAGACTAAGAGGCATACATTTAAGGTAAGAGGAGCAAAATTTTAAAAAGACATGAGAGGCAACTTTTTTACACAGAGAGTAGTTTGTGTGTGGAATGAACTTCCAGATGAAATGGTGGGTGTGGGTACAGCTACAATTTTTAAAAGAATTTGGATAAGTACTTGAATAAGAAATGTTTGGGGGGAATATGGGCCATGCACTGGCAGGTGGGACTTGTTTAGTTTGGGATTTTGGTTGGCTTGGACTGGTTGGGCTGAAGGGTCTGTTTGACCATGTGACTCTATATGTCTCGATCATTCCAGCAGGGAGTTGTTATCCATTTCCACAGGAGATGAATGATCTCCCTTTCTGTCTGAGCTTGCAGGTGGCAATGCCCATGGTCAGTGCTGAATTCATTTAATGACCGTTCCATAATTAATCAGGCTGTAACAGGATGAAGATATTACAGGCTTTAATTTCCATTTGTTATGGTAAATGATTTTGTGGAAGGCTCTGCTTCTCCCAGCTGTTGCTGATCTAGGCAGTCACAAATCATTCTTTTGGTGAAGCATCTATTTTCTGCTGTGCCAAGGATAAAGGGGATAGAGGTGTGGACACACACTGCAAAGATTCCTCCAAGTGAGTGGTGAACTGGAGGATGTGGAGGCCTTGCAATTTGAACTACTAAGCTTCATTTCTATAGGTTTTCCTGGAATCACAGCCACTGTCCAGGGCACGGGTCTTTGACTCTGGAGGGGCATGTATGAACAGTTACTGGTCATTGGATGAATTAAACTGAGGGGCTCTGGAGATATTTGAAGGGGGTAAAGGGGTTGGATTGAGAGAGGGACAAAGTAGGCCCAAGGCTTTACCATGAAGCTGAGGAGAGCCCCTATCCCACATAGCCCATAAGACAGCCTCAGGCAAAAATTAAAGTGTACCTATGGGCCTCCTCTCGACCGCAATCCCCCACCTGATGGGGAAGCCATCACTCTTCTTCTCCTTAAGCCTTCACCTGAAGTTACTGATTCCTGATGATGTGATTGGGTCACAACCGGCCTCAACAAAGGATCTCCTTCTCTTCTTATGAGTGTCCCATTTGCCTACTCAAGAGCAGGTTAATTGTGGAGACTCAACATCACACATGAAATGAATCCACGCCTACCAATCTGCTTGTAAAGGATGCCTCGCTCCAAGTTGGTGCAGTCAATTTCGCGACAAGCTGGGTCATGTGAATAAGTATAGTTTAGTACCTGACCATTATTTTAACCACCTGCCCCATCCCTTTCCCATTGGGCTGACCAAGTTAAAATTGGCCTGTTATTTTGTTTTCAGTGACACATTGTAGTTTGCCTGGTGTGTACAACATGTGGTTCTAAGAACCAAGCCTGTGACTCACTTGGCCTGAGTTTAAACAGTCCAAATGGGTATGTTTTGAATTGGTTAAAACCTGGCCCATTGTCCTTAAATGCACAACTGAGGACCATGCAGCAGCCAAAAGATATTAAGTGCCAGCCTATTCAGTCCCTATATTGTACTTGCTCTCCTTTTATTCTTGCCTAACACCTGTTAGCCCTCTCTCCTTGGTTCTTGGCAATGATTGGCAATCCATCACGATGCCAATGAAGTCTACCATATACAAGAAGCAGTTTTGTTCCCTCCATTTTTAATTGTATGCAATCCCTTTATATTTCACACACAAATAGCCTTCTGTTCCCATCACTCGCGTAATTGCTGCACCCAGCCATATCTGGACAAGAAGCTCGGAATAATAAAGCGAATAGCCTGGCCTCGCAAAATTTCAGTACTCTTCTGAGATTCACACCAGCTGTTACTATTTTGAACTGATTTACAGCACCACATGAAAATTGGCCCAATAAACTTTAACTCTATACTCCCATTAAGCTGCCGACACTAACAGATCATTAAAGAACATGAGAAGTGAGTGGGAGTGTAGGGTCAGACTAGGTGGCTCAAACAGAGAACAGGACACACTTGATGGGCTGAATGGGTGGGCAATTTCTGAGCTGTAATATTCTTTGACTTCATGAGACTTTTATGTTTTTCACAGAATCATAGAAACCCTACAGTGTGGAAGCAGGACATTTGGCCCATCAAGTCAACACCGACCCTCCGAAGAGCAACCCATCCAGACCCACTCAAGCTCTGTAACCCTGCATTTCCCATGGCTAATCCATCTAGTCTACACATCAATGGACACTATGACCAATTTAGCATGGCCAATCCACCTATCCTGTACATCATTGGACTGAGGGAGGAAACCTGAGCACCTGGAGGAAACCAATGCAGACACGGGGAGTATGTACAAACTCCACACAAGCAATCAAACCCAGATCCCTGGCGTTGTGAGGTAACAGTGCTAACCACTGAACCGCAATGCCAGTTTTGTTGGGATATATTTAAGATGGGGTAACAAGGTCAAAATAACCCTTTTAAAACCATCAGACTTAATTTTTAAAAAAGACAAACTAGTGATGATAAGGAATGAACAGGCAGAATACGATATCAGGGCTGATCTTTTTTTATATTCATTGCATGGAATCTGGGCATCATTCCCTAAGCCAGCATTTATTTACGTTCCCTAACTGTCAACAATATTGCTGTGAGGCTGGAGTCACATGTAGGCCAGACCAAAATTTTCAAAGATGGCAGATTTCCTTCCCCAAAGGACATGAATGAACTAGATGAATCTTTGCAACAAGCGATGTGGATGCTATTGGGGAAGTCTTTATTCCAGATTTTTATTGAATTCAAATTTCACCATCTGCCAGGGTGGGATTCAAACCAGCGTCTCCAGAACACTACCTGAAGCTCAGGATTACTAGTCCAGGGACATTATCCCCACTATTGTCGCAGACAGGGTAAATATGTGTAAATCTGAGGAACTGCAGATGCTGGAAATCAGGAACAGAAACAGAAATTGCTGGAAACACTCAGTAGGTCTGGCAGCATCAATGGAGAGAAATTAGAATTAATGTTTCGGGTCCAGTGACCCTTCCTCAGAATTGAGGGTAAATGTGTATTGTCCTAAAAACTGAAACAAGGACACTGATGGATGGAGGCACAGTAACATTTTCAGTTTTTGGGAATTATCTTATAGAAAGGACAACAGAGAAAATGCAGATCAAGGATGGGAGGATGAGCTTAGGACATGAAAAGTGACAATTAGTGCTCACCAGAGCACAGAAGGCTGAAGGAGAATCTCATAAAAATAATCAAATTTACAAAAGAATTTGATGCCAAATTGTGTAAAGATTGCTTCTGCCGATCAGTGAAAATAAACCCAGAATTGGTGCTGGTGCAGGAAGGAGAAGAGTAGAACATTCTCCATGTATGAATTTCTTAGGATATGGAAAGCATAAACAACTGTTGAGCAAAGTTAATCAGAGGATTTGGGAGAGTATTAGGTTAAAAATATCAAGGAGTAAAATATAGTGGTGCAGACAGAGCTTCCAACGTGGAGTGAGCAGGATGAAAGAGCTGCCTTTTCTGCTGAAATGTCTGTGAATTTTGTCATTATGTATTTGCTTTGATTAATTTGAAAAGGAACAAAATTACAAACGTACAAACCTGCAGCTATGCTCATTTTCACAGCTAAAAGGCCCTTTTTTTTGACTTGGCCAGACATGGTGAATTTATTTCACACATCCAGATCAACACATTAACTTCCGAAATTCGGTTGCTCAATGTGCAATTGGGCCAATTAAACTCACATTGCCAGGCACCCACCGCTCAGTCGCCAGAAAGAAGCCTGACATGTAACAAATCTTTCAGACAGGGCTTACAATGTTGTATTGCAACCGTAGAATAAGGGAAATCAAATTCAGATTTCCAACAAAATGCGCTGGCGTACTGCAGAAATCGACCTTTGATAGAAAACATGGTCAGGCTGCTTTGATATGCGGTGTGTGAAATGTGATGCACGTAATTGAGATCACATTTTTCAAAGTGTTTGCCTGACTGAAACAGGAATTGCTGAATTCTAATGTTACCTGTGCATCAGCACTGAAAATATTTTGCAATATCGCCCTTGAGGCATCTGAGAATTAATATTACTCTGTTTGTTGGGGCTTGTCTCGTCCTCATGAATAATGCCCTGAGCATTTATGAAAAATGACTGATTTAGCTTTGCAGGTTGCTGGCTATACCTTTGTTTTTGGGATATCAAGATAAATTTTGAGGGGTTCTGCGTTGTTGCAAGTTCTCATGTAGTCAGAGCCAATTGAAAATTCATGGGTTCTTCCCAAAGAGATTTCTCTCTAACAAATTCAATGAACGATGATCAGCCTGAGATTTTAGGGAGGTAGTAATTGCTAGTTGAAGAGAGACTGAAACCCCTGTAATTCTTCTTCAGTTCTGTGCCCAAGGACAGGTCTGACTTCCAGGCTGTGATCTACACCAGGGTTAAGGAAAGGAAACAGCTCCTAAATCCACTCCACAAGGAATGGGGATGAAACCCTGTACCATTCTCCCTGAACAGCTCGGAACCAGTCATCCAGCCAAGTAGTCCCAGTTGCTGTGACGACATAAATTTTTACCTGTATGCTGTAGCCTGGAGGTATGGATAGCGATGGCAGAGATTCCAATGTAATATCCAGCATAGATAGAAATAACAGGTGTCTTTGCCCTAGGATTGTGGATTTCAGGACTGGGGGCATATTCTTAAGGTGAGAGGAGACAGATTTAAAAGAGACGCGAGGGGCAATTTTTTTACGTGTGTCTGGAATGAACTTCAGAGGAAGTGATGGATGTGGGTACAATTGCAATGTTTCTAAGACATTTACATAAGTACATGAATAAGAAATGTCTGGAGGGATATGGCCAACTGCAGGCAGATGGGACCAGTTTAGTTTACAATTATGGTCAGCGTGGAATGGTTGGACCGAAGGGTCTGTTTCTTTGCTGTATGACTTTAAGTGGCTGACCAAAAATCTCTCCCCCTCTCATTGCCCTGTGTGTTGGAAGGATTTGCAAAACGAAACTCTTTAAATAACTTCACATTGAAAATTGGAGGCAGATC
This sequence comes from Rhincodon typus, assembly GCF_021869965.1. Lineage (NCBI taxonomy): Eukaryota > Metazoa > Chordata > Chondrichthyes > Orectolobiformes > Rhincodontidae > Rhincodon > Rhincodon typus. Next base: position 26,100,245 of record NC_063364.1, on the reverse strand, counting down.
ATTCACAAGAGAACTTTGGAAATAAATCTTCACCCAAAAGGGGATAGAAGTGTGTGGAGCTCTCAATCACAAAAAATTCATAGATGATGGTTCAATGAATGACTTGAGGTCTGAGGTCAACATATTTTTTCCTAGACAAGGGCAGAAAAGGTTTCAAAGTCAAGATGGGTGGATGGAGCTAAGATACAGATCAATCATCATCTCATTGAAAGGAAGAATGAACTCAAGGGGCTGAATGACATCCTCCTCCCTCTGTTCCTCATACCATGCTCACCCCCTACCATTTCCATCATGTAGTATGAATTTTTCACAATGTGCACAGTCTCCAAATGCATTCAACTAGAGACATTAATGGACCAATTTTATATTTGTGCAGTTGGATGCAGGTTTTGAGAGAGTTAAAATTGGACACACCACAAGGAGGAGCTCATCAAAAATGTTCACACTCAGCAATGCACAAACTGAGTGATCCACCGTTAAGAACTGTGTACTTGTTTTATTCCCAGGAGGTGACAATGCACCAGAATGATGCCCCATGGGATGAATTTGGGAAGAAACATGGATTCTAACCCTGGGAGATGGGTGGAGCGGGTGATCCAGTTCTGGTGCTTAAAATGGTGAGAGAGCTGCTGGAAAGAGTTTTCTGTCTGGTACTTGAATTCAGAAGACAGCAAAAACTGTCTTCATGCAAAGGAATTTGAGAATATGGAATAAATTGACCCAGAGATCAGGGATGGAGAATCAATCGAGGGTGGCTCAGTGGTTGGCACTGCTACCTCACAGGGTTTGTTTCCAGCCTTGGTGACTGTCTGTGTGGAGTTTGCACATTCACCCCGTGTCTGCGTGGGTTTCTGCTGGAAGATCCAGTTTATTCCCACAGTCCAAACATGTGCTGGTTAGGTGGATTGGCCATGCTGTATTGCCCAGTAGTGTCCAGGGATGCGCAGGGGAGGCAATAGCCTAGTGGTATTATCACTGGACTGTTAACCCAGAGACTCAGTTAATGTTCTGGGAACCCAGGTTCAAATCCCACCATGGCAGATGGTGGAATTTGAATTCAATAAATATCTGGAATTAAGAATCTAATGACGACGGTGAATGCAACGTCAATTGTCGGAAAAACCCATCTGGTTCACTAATATCCTTTAAGGAAGGAAACTGCCATCCTTACCTGGTCTGGCCTACATGTGACTCCAGACCCACAGCAAGGTGGTTGACTCTTAACTACCCTCTGGGCAATTAGGGATGGGGCAATAAATGCTGCTAGCCAGCAACACCCTCATCCCATGAATGAATAAAGGAGGAAAAAAAGGCTAGGTGGATTAGCCAATGGTAAATACAGGGTTACAGGAATGGGGTGGGGGGTACTGGTCTGGATGGGATGCCTTTCAGAGGTAGGTCCACACCTGATGGGCTGAATGGTCTCTTTCTAAATTACACCAACAAAAGCAGTAACTCTGGAGAAAGGGTCACTGCATCTGAAACATTAGTTCTGTTTTCTCTCCATAGATGTTGCCAGACATACTAAGTTTCTAAAGCAATTTTTGCTTTCCTTGGTGAAATTGGAAATTTAGTTGCAATTGGGAGTGGGGCTGGGGTTTGGGGGATAGGTTGGTGGAGAAGATTGTTTGCGAGGCAGAAGAGGGGTTATCACAGCTGAGCTCAATCTTGTTGTCACCCAATGTGTCTATTTTCCAGGAACAAGACTTAATAACCATTAGGAGCAAGACTTCTTGACCTTTCCCCCCCCTTTGCCCAGGCATGTACAGTTCAGTTGCCATGTCCCTGTTACTCTCCCAGTTAGTTCAGCACAGACTGGGAGCTGATCCTTATAGAACTTAATGCTGCTCTGTGTGTTGCCATTAGCAACTTGGCAGTTACTTCTTTCAATTTAAAATAGTTTATTTTTAACTTACCTTTTTACCATCCCTCAAAACTCTCAAATCCACATCGTCAAATTCACAACTAAATGTATTGAGAAACTAAAAGCCAACAAGTCTCAATGATTTATGCTGTGATACAACTCAGGGCAATTATTTTGCCTTTTCTTTTAGCCCATGTAACGTAAGTAGATAAACACCACTATTAAAATGATGGATAGAGGGATGTCATATAACCATGTTGCAATCTGTTCACCCAAAATAGTGATTGAATCATGGTCATAGAGTTATAGAGTCATACAGCCCGGTAACAGACCCTTTGGTCCAACCAATCCACGCCGAACTTAATTCCAAACTAAACTCCAAACTAAACTAGTCCCACCTGCCTGCTCCTGGCCCATAACCCTCCAAACCTTTCTTGTTCATTGTTGGCCAAGGAGATGTGTAATTAAAAAGTAAAGCCTGACTGATCTAAGACCTTGTTGAAGTTCAGGGATTTGGCGTTTCTTCCTGTGATTGACAGTAAATGAGGGATAATGCACTGATGCTGGTATATGGTGGGAAGAAATGATTAGATTGGTGATAAGGAACCTCCTATCGGATAATTGCTACTCTAACCCATTAAGGCGTAATAGTTACAGACTATGCGATGGAAACACATATAGGTACCTACCACTGAGACTAAAAACCCAGTAAAGGATGGAAATCTGCCATTTTCAGATGCTTTCTACAAGTATCAGTATCATGTGCATACTTTCATGAATTTATGTAATTTTTTTCACATAATACTGCTGCATGCAATGTTTCTCTGTAGCAATTGGTACTTCTGCTTCAGTTTGTCATATTTTCAGATACCACTGCTGCCTCATTAGCACTGCTGCCTCACAGTTCCAGGGACCCGGGTTCGATTCCAGCCTAAGGCAACTGTCTATGTGGGGTTTGCACATTCTCCCCACGACTGCGTGAGTTTCCGTCGGGTGCTAGTTTCCTCCCACAGTCCAAAGATGTACAGTTTTGGTGGATTGGCCGTGCTAAATTGTCCGTAATGTCCAGGGGATGAGCAGGCTAGGGAAATGTATGGTTGTAGGGATAGGAGAGGGGTGTGAATCTGGGAGGGATGCTCTTCAGAGAGTCAGTGTGGACTCGATGGGTCAAATGGCTTCCTTCCACACTGTAGTGATTCTATTCTATGAAATGCCACCAGCATAAGGCATTCTAGATTGAATAAATCTGTGCCACCAATCCTCCTTTCTGTGTATTAATTCTAGGGCCTATCTCATTATCAGTGATAGACCACCGATGAGTCTAAACTTGAAGAGGCTCTGGACCTACATAAAGTGATAGTTTATAGAATGATGGCAATAGGTATAGTTTACATTAACTCATTAGGCAGAGTTACTTAGAACTCTCGGGAGCTGTACAGAACACATCAGCTCTCTTCGGGAACTTATGCAGAACTCAGCTGTCCTCACCCAAAGATTGTGTGCCATCATCAGAATGTGTGGAGCTCAATGTAAGATAAACTTTAACTCCTTCAGAACCACTACCTTACGCAATAGTTGTGTCAGCACTATAGTTTAATATTTGTATCCGTCAACATTTATGCAGGTAGCTCTTGTGAAACTCGGCCTGACCTGCTGGAAATAATTTGGAGATGAGTCGTGACGAGTTCAAGTGATGGAGCTGTGACTATTTTCTTTGGCAGCTTGTTCTATTCTGAGATTGTTCTTGGGTGGAGAAAAGATTGTTGATACAGCATTTTGGAAACAATTGGTCTTTGTAGTTTATAAGAATGACTACTTCATGTTTGTCATTGCCAGAGGGCTCAAAGTACACATTTCTGTTAATTCCCACAGCCCTTTTTTTTCTGGAATGTGGATAGTCTATTTAATCTCCCACCTGTGCTATAGCAATTTCCATTCCAAGTCTTAGATTAGGGATGTGACACTGGAATATTTCTCACACTGATTTGTGCAGAATTGTCTTTGGATCATTTCAGTCACATGTCTCTTACTGTATAATCCCATGTACAATTTGCATAGACTAGGGTTGGACAAACAACTGTTTAGGATACTGTAACTCTGATATTTTCATTGTAATTCCAAAGATTCCTCAACAGAAACCAAAGAATTCCGTCTGCTTCAGATGTTATCTGCCGATTCCCCAGTGATAATTATACACACTTGGTCACACTTAATCAATGTCAACTTTATTCAAATTAATACAAGTTCCCTGGGCAAATACATGTAGCCACACCTGATTGGGTCACAATTGCCAAATGACTGGCTCCCGTTAGACCTCACTCAGAAGCTACAGCAGATGAGCAACAGTGAAGTTAGTGAAATCAAGCAAAAAACAATTGAACCTGCTCCAAGATTTTGCCTCCATTATCTGATCCGGAATTCCGTTCCGTGTGTTGATTGCTCTTTGTTGTGAAGAACTTCCTGGCATCAATTGCAAATGAGCCTTTCACTCGCTTGAACCTGTGTCTAGAAAGCCGGAACTTCTTGGCTGAGTATTTCAGCAGGATGCTGATGAAACGAAACATACCCTGTCTATTTCCCAGTTGTTCTCTGCACAGCATAGCCACAGGGGGACACTTTCACATTAATTACCATTATAGCCGTTGCAGTTTGTTATAATGACATTGTACCTCATTACAGATGGCGGTGTGTGGCTTTTCAATATGTTTGTTGCATCTTCTCTTTATAATTGTGGTTCTGTAATATATTAAAACAGAACTCTGATTCTGACCTGGTAAAGAACATTCAGGCCCTATAGTGCAAACACCATGTTCTATGCTTGAAAGCAGTTATGCTCTCACAAGGCAGAACTTAATACCTGGCACACTGTTCTCAATAGCAGAACCAGAAAGATTGCCACGTCTGCTTTAGCTTCGCAGTTGGCACCCTTAAAGTTCACAAAGTGGGGAGTGGTGAGCATGCGAAACAAGTGCAATAAAGTGAGGGTGTGTGGGATCCCATTGGAGGATCCCACCTTCATTCTGGGCAAGGGCCTATGGAATCTGCGAGTTCCATTAAGATACACAAGTCAACAGAGCTCCCTAAGATATAAGCAGATAGAGCAGTTGGTCACAGGTTCAATTCTTGGTCTTTGCTGGTAGCTAATCTCAGCTGCTCAATCATAAAGGCCCTACAATTGGCCTCAGTGTTCCTTATGCTAGGAAGAAGCAAAAAAATTAGCCAGATCTCCCATGGCTAGGTGCTATTGGTTAGCCTCAGTTAGAATCATAGAACCCTATAGCATGGAAGCAGGCCATTCAGCCCATCAAGTCCACACTGACCCTCTGAAGAGCTGCCCACCCAGACACCTGCCCTTCCCTATAACCCTGCACCTACCATGGCCAAACAACCTACCCTGTAAATCCCTGGACACTATGAGCAATTTAGCATGGTCAATCCACCCTAACCTGCACATCTTTGGACTGTGGGACAAACCCATGCAGACACGTAAAGAATGTGCAAACTGCACATAGACAGTCGCCCAAGTTTGGACTCAAACCTGGGTCCCCAGTGCTGTGAGCCCCATTATGGTGTGCTTGCCTTAAGCATGATATCCCCATGATAGAATAAATAAAAAAAGACAGAAAGTATGATTCTGCTGTATACTACATTGGTCTTATCTGCTATTCAAAAGATTATGGCTGATTGTCTATCTTAATGACCTCCTGCAGCTTCCTGTAGGCTAATTTGTTATTTGGTGAGAGCCCCCCTTTCTTTGTTCCTCTCCTTCTGCTCCCGAGGCTTAAGGAATATTGTGTCTAAGAGACCCATAAGTATTGCACCTAGTGATCTGCAAGGAAAAGGCATACAGGGATCTATAAACCAGTGTACCCATGGGTTTCATCCATATTGCTGCAATCAGTGAGATTTCCTAGTCTTCTCATTATCCAACTCCCAAACCTGCCGCAACCCACTCTGTCCTCCTCCCAATTGGACCTGCACTCTGGCAACTACAAGTGACTTTGTGAAGGTCCACTTAAACTCTGAGAGAACATCTACCCACCATTCCTCCCCATTACCTTCCACTTTGACCTTGCCACCCTTGACCCTCCAGCATCATCATGCACCTTCCCTCTGTAACCCTTGAATCTTCTGTTATAATGCTGGACACTTACATTGTAAATGGACATGCCATCTTTCCCACCAAGCACACTGTGATTACCTCTCCGATCCAAAACCCTTCACATTTCATCCTTAGCATCCCTGTGAGATCCTGCGACCCACCCCATGATTATAAGGATCAGAGAGCAGGCTATTCTCCCTTTAACTCTGATCTCCCACTTGACAAGGCCATGGTTAATTTGATTGTGACTAAAACTCCACTTTCTTGCTCGGCTCCTAAAGTCGTCAGGTGGCAAACAAAATTATCCAGGATTAACCACAATTTATCTTTGCACATGAGTATTCCTTATGGTTCAGGAACCCCCAAGAAAAGAGGCAAGGGGAAGCAATGACCAAGTGGTATTATCGCTGGACTGTTAATCCAGAGACCCAGATAACATCCTGGGGACCTGGATTCAAATCCCACCACGGCAGATGGTGGAACTTGAATTCAATGAAATATCTAGAATTAAGAATCTAATGATGACCATGAATCCATTGCCGATTGTCGGAAAAACCCATCTGGTTCACTAATGCCCTTCAGGGAAGTAAACTGCCATCCTTACTTGGTCTGGTCTACATGTGACTCCAGACCCACAGCAATGTGGTTGACTCTTAAACTGCCGTCTGGGCAATTAGGGATGGGTATTAAATGCTGCCTGGCCAGCGATGCCCTCATCCTGTGAATGAATAAAAAAAAATGGCTGCAAACATTGACAGAACAACAGCGACATCTGGAATGAGCAAGAGTTTGATAATAAGACTAACTCATTGTACCGGTCTTCCCTCCACTACATGCTCTAAGCTGTCAGAGCATTCGACAAAGTAATAATAGAGTATTGATTATGCGTTGGCAGTGTAAGCAAAGGAGATTTGCTAAAGTCCTAGTCATCAATACCTTATTTTCTAACCAAACTCACAACAGAAAGAATCTATTATTTTCTTTGTCCTCTATTTTTAAGAAAAACACAACCTTTGATTGACCCTTGTTCTTTCATTTTGACAGGGCTTCTCAAAAAGGATTTTCCATCTTGAAGGCGTAATCTCTCCTCCTGCAGTTACCTACTTGGCGATTCAATTCAATTCTGTTCCTTTGGAAATTGATCACCGGGGAATTCTGTTCATTCATAGGAAGCTCCAGTGTAAGGTCAATGTGCTCTACAAGGAATAACTGTGAAGAGTTGAAATTTCACGTCAGTCTGTAAATTAATTGCTGCTTGGCCCAAGGGGTTTCCATCGACAGACAAGATCAAGGTGTGATGTTTTCTGTTAAAGTGAATCCCGGAGGTGTTATTGTGGATAAATGCAGGAAGGCACATGCCTGGAATACAGGTGAAGAAATAGGTAATGATCTTTGTTTGAAGAGCCAGGCCAGGCACGATCAGTCAAATGGCCCCCTTCTATGTCATAATTATTCTGTAATTCTGTGAAATGGTATGAGAATAAATCTCTTCTCTTTCCATTGCCGTTCCTTCCTTTCTTTCCCTCTTCTTCCCTTGTGCTTTTCTGTTCAGATCAAGTGTTCACCTTTTGAGGGTTTTGAAAGCAGGCACCAGAGCATATTCTTTAGGCATGCATTTATATTGCAGTTTTAACATAGTAAAACAGCCCAAACTGGTTCACAGGAGTGTCCACAAACAAATTTTGGCAGCAAGCACATAAGCAGATGTTCAGAGTCATGACCAAAAACTTGGTTAAAGAGGTAAAATTTAAGGAGCATCTTAATGGAGGAAAGGGTGGAGGAGAAGTTTAGGATGGGAATTAGGTGGGATTAATTTAGTTTGGGATTATGGTCGGCATGGACTAGTTGGACTGAAGGGTCTGTTACCATGGTGTATGACCCAATGACTCAATGAATTCTTTCATATTAAGTAATAGTTCTGCAGAAATTAATGCTGAAGTTGCTTTAACCTTCGCCCAATCTGATTATGTCGCATAGCCTTTGGGTGGAGTATCAGGGAATCCAGTGCAAGAACCTGATGGAGACAAATGTGTCACCTGTAGCTCGTGATAGTCATAATTACGCCAAGGTAGTTCATTTAAATTCGACAAATTGCTAACATCCAATATATGCTGTTAGATAAACTCTTCTTGTTAAGCCTTACTAATAGTGTATCAATCATCACTGATAATCCGACAGGCTCTTTTCTTCTGGTGCAGTGGTAATGTCCCTATCTCTGAGCCAGAAGGCCCAGGTTCATGTCCCACATGTTCCAGAGTTGTGTCATAGTGTCTGTGATTCGATTTGAGTTATTATTGTCACGTGTACCTATTACAGTTGCTTTGTGTGCAGCAAAGGCAGATCACAACATACAAAGATCATAGGGTGATCGAGCAGAGTCAGGAATACAAAGTTATGGCTGCAACGAAGGTGTACAAAAGCAAGATCAACATTACATTTGAAATGTGAGAGGTCCAATCAGCACTCTAATAACAGCAGGGAAGAAGTTGTTCTTGAACCTGTTGGTATATGTGATTAAGCTTTTGTATCTTCTGCCTGATGGAAGAGATAGGAAGAGATTATAACCAGGGTGGGAAGGGTCTTTGATGATGTCGGCTGCCTTTCTGATACAGCAAAAAGTGTAGATGGAGTTAATGGATGGAAGGTTGGCTTGGGTGATGGTCTGGGCTGTGTTCACAACCCTCTGTAGTGTCTTATGGTCCTGGGCAGAACAGTTGCAGTACCAAGCCGTGATGCACCCAGCTTTATATGGTGCATCTATAAAAGTTGGTGAGAGTCCTTATGGAGATGCTGGATTTCCTTAGCCTCCTGAGGAAGAAGAGGCATTGTTGTGCTTTCTTGACCATTGCATCAATATGAACAGATTGATTAGAAAGTATCTGGAAAGGAGGATTCCCTAGATAATATTATCTTGACTTAGTTAGTTTCTGTTCACCTTTTATAAGTTTCAATTGACTGTTGGCCTTTGGCGGTGATTTTTTCGTCCTCACCGTCCACGGGTACAGTGCCGGAAGATTGGAGAGAGGCAAACGTCATTCCCTTGTTCAAAAAAGGGAATAGGGATAACCTCGGAAATTACAGGCCAGTTAGTCTTACTTCAGTGGTGGGCAAATTATTGGCTTGGGCTCTGAGAGATAGGATTTATGATCACTTGGATAGGCACAGTTTGATTCGTGATATCAGCATGGATTTGTGAGGGGTAGATCATGCCTCACAAACATTATTGAATTCTTTGAAGAGGTGACCAAACACGTGGATGAAGGTAGAGCAGTGAAAGTGGTATACATGGATTTAAGTAAGGCGTTTGATAAGGTTCCCCATGGTAGGCTCATGCAGAAAGTTAGAAGGCATGGGTTAGAAAGAAATGTAGCAGATTGGATTCAGAATTGGCTGACCCTTAGGAGACAATGGGTGGTAGTGGACGGAAAATAGTCAACATGGTGCTCAGTTACGAGTGGTATACCACAAGGATCTGTTCTGGGTCCTCTTCTATTTGTGATTTTTGTAAATGATTTGGATGTAGGAGTGGAAGGGTGGATTAGTAAGTTTGCGGATGATACGAAGGTGGGTCGAGTTGTGAATAGTGCGGAGGGCTGTTCTAGGTTACAAAGGGACATTGATAGGATGCAGAGCTGGGCTGAGAAGTGGCAGATGGAGTTTAACCCTGAAAAGTGTGAGGTGATTCATTTTGGAAGAACAAATTTGAAAGCAGAATACAGGGTTAACGGAAAGATTCTTGGCAGTGTGGAGGAGCAGAGGGATCTTAGGGTTCATGTCCACAGTTCCCTGAAAGCTGCCACCTAGGTGGGTGGATAGAGTTGTTAAGAAGGCGTATGGTGTGTTAGCTTTCATTAATAGAGGATTGAGTTCAAGATCCGTGAAGTTATGCTCCAGCTATACAAAACCCTGGTTCGGCCACATCTGGAGTATTGTGTTCAGTTCTGGTAGCCTCATTAGAGGAAAGATGTGGAAGCGTTGGAAAAGGTGCAGAGGAAATTTACCAGGATGTTGCCTGGAATGGAGGAAAGGTTGAGAGAGCTAGGGCTTTTCTTTTTAGAACGGCGAAGGATGAGAGGTGACTTGATAGAGGTGTACAAAATGATCAAAGGTATAGATAGAGTGGATAGCCAGGGACTTTTTCCTAGGGTGGAGGTAGCTATTACGATGGGGGCATAATTTTAAAGTGAGTGGAGGTAGATATAGGGGAGACGTCAGAGGTAGGTTCTTTACTCAGAGAGTGGTAGGGGCGTGAAATGCATTGCCGGAGAGGGTAGTGGAGTCAGCCTTGTTAGGGGCATTTAAGCAGCTATTAGATAGGCATATGGATGATAGTATAAGGTAGGAGTGGAGGTTAGATAGACCTTAGGTTTAGGGTAAAAGTTTGGCACAACATCATGGGCCGAAGGGCCTGTACTGTGCTGTACAGTTCTATGTTCTATGTTCTAAGTTATATTGTGTTTTAGTTATAGTGCCCCATAAAGTGGCTCATTAACCTAATTTTAAAAGAATTGAAATGAGGATTCAGCTGTCTTATAGAGCAGTGATTGTGTCTCTACCTTGGGAGTAAAGAGCCTGGTTTGAGTCCAGAGGAGCATAGTAACATCTCTGAACAGGTTGATCCAAAAATATCTTGAATGAAAGATTCTGGTGGGCACCATAAGTTCTGGGTGCATTTTATCATGGGTAACAATATTCTGGTAAGTTTCCCTTGACTGATTTTATTTTTATTATAGTGCTCACCAGGGGCTGTCTAACCTGATTAAAGTTTTGTTCGGAAAGAGTAGAGGGGAGGATTGCTCTGTTGTAGCTGGAGTGCCGAAAACGATATTTTGACCTCTTATTAATGGGTTTTCATGGACCTTTTGACTTTTTGTTATAGCGTCCTGCCAGCGACTGTCTAAACTGGTTTTTGATCATTTAATAGAGTAGAAGAGGAGTGGTGACATACTAACCCAACCATACATTACCATTGGTTGGTAACCAGAGCCCGACGCAACAAATTGGTGAGTCATGTGTCCAGGTAGCTGAAGGGATTGCTACCAATTGTGAAGAAATGAAACTTGGGAAATACAAGGGGCTGGAATTGGAAAAGTATAGAGTTCAAGGAAGGTTATAGGTTACAGAGATAGGGAGAGTTTAAGACCATAGAGGTATCTGAAAACAAGGAATTCAAATTGTAACAAAATGCAAGCAGTCCATTATTATTATAGGGACAGACTGTCCCGTTGGCACAAGCCATTAACTGCAGCCTTTATTTCTCTCACTTTCTTTTACTGCCCAAGTGGTTACTTTCCATGTTGAAGTCCACATGCCAAAATTGTAAAAATTAAAATCTTTCTGAGTGTAACATCAGTCTGCACTCTTAAAAACTCCACCTGAGCTTATTTTTAGTTTTGTTTTCTTTCCAATAAAATGTTGCAGGAAGTTTTGCAAACTGCTAACAATTTTGTGACACAGAAATAGAGTTGCATGATAAAAGTTTAAGTAAGGTCTAGGATTAGAATCTAAAATAACCTGGTTTGCAACTCCAAAGAATCACATTAAAAACAAAAAATGCTGGAAATCACAGCAGGTCAGGCAGCATTCATGGAGAGAGAGCAAGCTAATGTTTCGAGTCTAGGCAGCATTCATGGAGAGAGAGCAAGCTAATGTTTCGAGTCTAGATGACTCTTCATCAGAACATCCTCTCCATGGATGTTGCCTGACCTGCTGTGATTTCCAGCATTTTTGTTTTCAGTATAGATTCCAGCATCTGCACTAATTTGCTCCTTCAAAGAATCACAGATTGGGGGTGACAGTCTCAGGATGAAGTGTTGATCCTTTAGGACTAAGGTGAAATTGCTTCACTTAAAGGATTGAGGATTTCTAATCTTCTTTACCCCCTAGAGGGTTGAATACTATTTTTAAGACATTGAGTTGATTTCATGTGATAAAGGGATATGGGGAGAGAGCAGGAAATTGGAGCTGAGTAGTGGACTGGCAGAATAGGTTAGATGAGCAGAGCTCTCATAGCTTGCTCCTATCTCTAATGCCCTGAAATAATATCACTCATATCATGCAACTTGGACACTGGTATAGGGTTGGGATCACTCATTGGACATGTCCTGGGAGAATGGATTATGTGTCATCTGCCCTTGCAATGTCTGATCACGTGACATTAAATCACATGATCCGTGCAATTTTACAAGTAGCATTGTGAAGATTGCGTAGTTGTGCTATGGTTGAGTGTCTTCGCTCATCATTTAACCTCAATGTGAGATATTCTCAGAACCAGATGTCTGGCCACATTAGGTGCAAAAGCAACAAAAGGAAAACTCCAATTGTCGAGGCCTGAGGCAATGAGGTCCTGCGAAAGAATTATGTCAAACATGAGACATGGAGACAAGGCTTCAAGCAGGAAGAAGAGTATGGAGATGAATTTGGAATTCAAAAGACCATAACAGCATCACAGCAGACAGAAAACAGAATGGAAAATAGGAGGACAGAGGGAAGATGGAAATCTTTACTCAGATCCAATCCAGGAGTGTCAGACATATTGGCATTAGTAGCTGATTGGAAGAGAATCATAGAATCATAGAATCTTGTGGGTTTGAAGGGGAGGGCCAACATCATTAATGGAGGAGTCATAATTGATGTGCAGGTGATAGTTAATGGTTTTTGGGTCATTCAGAACTTACGCGCTGAGCAAGGGGGTGACAACAGAGTCAGGGACATGAAATTATCCGCTGCCAATAGAGCAAAACAGGTCAAAGGAAATAAGGTTGCCCTCTGTGTTAAACCAATTCCCATCAATGGCATTCCTTTATTTTCAGTAGTGTTGACCATGTTTGCTGAATGGTGGTGTCTGATACCCACAACACCCTGGGTTGCTGAAACTGGTCAATTGTGTGAATGGAATGAACATTTTGTGGGAATGGCTACACCAACTGATGGAGAACTATCTGAAGGTTCTAGTGACACAGTGGTATTGTTCCTACTTTTAATCTAGGAATCCTTGGTTTAAGTCCCACCTGCTCTAGAAGTGTGTAATAATATCTCTGAGCTGGTTGATTTGAAAATGTAGAGAACTATCTGTGCTGTTTCTTATTAATCATTGGCCATTATCAGATGGGTTTGTAAGTCCTCTCCTGAGTAACTCACTGCTCAAGGAGATTAATTTTCAATTACAGAAATCTCTTGAACAATTAGGTGGCAGAATAATTAGCACTGGTGCCTCACAGTGGCAGGGACCTGGGTTCAATTCCACTTTGTGTCTGCGTGTGTTTCTGCTGGGTGCTCCGTTTTCCTTTCATAGTCCAAAGATGTGAAGGTTAGGTGGATTGGCCATGCTAAATTGCCCACAGTGTTCAGGGATGTGTAGGCTAGGTGGATTAGCCATTGCAAATGCGGAGAGAGGGTAGCACTGGGTAGGATACTCCTTGGAGAGTTGTTTGGTCAAATGGCCTCCTTCCTCACTGTAGGGATTCAATGATTCTAATCCTGGAGAGCTGGAAACGCTGAAGTCTTCAAATTAAATGAAAAGAAAAGAAACCCAATAATAGAAAGGAAAGAAAAGGCAGATTTGATTTATGTAATGCCTTCCATAACTCCAGGATGCTCCTAACCACATTATAGCTGATGAGGTACTTTCAAAGTTTGGGAAAACACATTGGTCAGAATTTCTTTATGGAGCACTTGACATTGAGAGAAAGTTTCCAATATCCTGCCCCTGTATTTTGGACCATTGTCAGTCATTTTGAAAGTCATGAAGCAAGAAACAAAGGTTAAAAAATGAATTTGGGTGTTGATAGGCAAGTAGTGTTGTGGCCACAAACAGATTAACCATGACCATACCAAATAGAGGAGCAGGCTTGAGGGGCTGAATGGCTTACTATGATCTGGATGGGGTGGATCACGGACCTAATGGAAACTCAAAGGGTCCTGGTCCTAATTTGCATGTTTGCAAGATGCAGTTATGTTCTAGCTTTGTTTCTTACAAAACACAGCAAAGTTCAGAAAAACTGAGGAAATCAGGTACCTGGCCACCAGTCTAAGCTGAGAGTGACTCAGACTACGGTGTAGCTGTGAGTTATTACAGTTCTTGGAATCTGACCAAGAACAGAAATAGCTTTAACGCAAGCACTTCGTACCTGCAGTAAACACAATATCAGTTACAACTGGAGAGCTTTATTGTAACTATATATAAGTTACTGGGAGAATGACAGGGAACTGGGTTCCCTCCAGACATGCAGTTGTAACTCTGCACATATTAGTCACATATTTGGAACAGGATTTTGCCTGTCTTTGTTTAAAGAGCCACCCACCGAACAGCTGATAGTTTCACAATAGGTTGCTTGCTGTGCATGGATAATCACAATATATTTTCCTTGATTCTTCTCTTTTCTTTGCTTCATATTGTGCTTTAAGCTCATATTACCACCTGCACATTGAGATAACCATCTGAAGCATCTCAGGCTGGGGGAGTCTGCACATGCATCGTCCCTGAGGCTACTTGTTCCCAATCTCTAAGTAAGACACTTCAACTTCTTATGTACCACAACACTCCTTTACATCTATACATAGTAGGTTATCAAGGACAGCTCTCCTGTTAGTGTTTAAACCTCTGTCTTCACATGCCCATTCGAGACTGGTGTCTCTATATAATTAATGTCAGAATCATACGATCATTTATTTCATCATGGTTTATGTAAATCGCAATGTAGTACACCTGCAGACCCCACACTCTAATTTTTCTCTCGTTAGTCTACATTAACCAGTAATTTACTTTATTTGCTCATACTGTTTTTGTAAGCATTGATGCAATAATTAACATCATTATTCACATTATCGCTGCTTTCACCATTATGGACTCACTGCTACCTCATGGTCTGAATCTCACAGGTTGAGATGGTCTAGAATTCTGACTGATGTTCTGATCTGGTTCATTCAATACAATGGTGGTTATGTTTCTGAAATGGTTATATAACTCTGTATACACATACCGTGATAATCATACTGCGTCTCACTTCATGGTTCATGTCGGATCAAAACCTTCCTGTTTTTCTTGAATGTTCCTTCAGGCATACTGACAATATAAGATCTCTGTTGATCTGTTTCTCTGACGATTGTATGTTTAGAACTGCAGGAGATGTGTGAGGTCCTCAGTGAATATTTCTCCTCTGTGTTTACCATGTAGAAAGACATGAAGACGTGAACTTGGAGAAGTTAGTGGTGATATCTTGCGGACAATCCATATCACAGTAGAGGAGCTGCTGGAAGTATTAGAATGTATGAAGGCAGATAAATCTCCTGGTCCTGACCAGATGTATCCAAGAACCCTGTAAGAGGCTAGAGAAGAAATTGCGGGGGCCCTGGCTGATATATTTACATCATTGCTAGCCACGGGTGAGGTCCTGGAAGACTGGAGTTTAGCGAATGTTGTGCTCTTATTCAAGAAGAGCTGCAAAGAAAATCCTGGTAATTATACACCAGTAAACCTAACATCCCTGTGCTAAGTAGGTTACTTGAGAAGATTCTGAGGGATATGATATACATGCATTTGGAAAGACAGAGTTTGATTAGGAGTAGTCAGCATAGCTTCATGCGTAGGTAATGATGCCTCAGAAATTTGTTCAGAGTTCTTTGATGAAGTGACCAGTGAAATTGATGAGGGCAGGGTAGTAGATGTGGTCTATATGGATTTCAGTAAGGTCTTTGATAAAGTTCCACATGTTAGGCTGCTCTGGAAGATTAGATCGCATGGAATCCAGGCAGAGCTGGCAAATTGGATGCAAAGTTAGCTTGATAGTAGGAAGCAGAGAGTAGTAGTGGAAGGATGCTTGTCAGACTGGAGGCCTGTGACTAGTGGTCTGCCTCAGGGGTCAATGCTAGGCCCATTGCTGTTTGTTATCTATATCAACGATTTGGATGAGAATGTACAAGGCGTGATTAGTAAGTTTGTGGATGACACTAAAGTAGGCGGTATGGTGGACAGTGAGGAAGGTTATTAGAAATTGCAGCAGGATCTTGATCAGCTGAGGAAGTGGGCCGAGAAGAGGCAAATGGAATTTAATATAGATAAGTGTGAGGTGCTGCATTTTGGAAAGTCAAATCAGGTAGAAGTTTCATGGTGAATGGTAGGGCCTTAAGGAGTGTAGTGGGACAGAGGCACCTTGGAGTTCAGGTGTACGTATCTTTGAAAGTGGATCACTGGCAGACAGGGCAGTGAAGAAGGCTTTTGGCACACTGGCCTTCATCAGTCAGGGCATTGAGCATAGTAACTGGGAAGTTATGATGCAGTTGTACAAGATGTTGGTGAGGCCGCACTTGGAGTATTGTTTTCAGTTTTGGTCACTTTGCTATGGGAAGGATGTTATTAAACTGGAAAGAGTGCGGAAGAAATTCACAAGGATGTTGCCAGGACTCAAGAGAGTGAGTTATAGGGAGAGATTGGACAAGCTAGGACTTTTTTCTTTAGAGTGTAGGAGAGTGAGGAGGGATCTTATAGAAGTATAATATATCACGAGAGGTATGGATAAGGGGAATGCACTCAGTCTTTTTCCCAGGGTTGGGGATTTGACGATGAGAAGGCATTAGTCTAAGGTAAGAGGGGAAAGAATACATGTGCACCTGAGGGGCAACTTTTTTACACAGAGGGTGGTGCGCATATGGAATGAGCTGGCAGTGGAAGTGGTTGAGGTGGGTACATTAGCAACATTTAAAAGGCATTTGGACAAATAAATGGATAGGAAAGGTTTAGAAGGATATGGGCCAAGTGCAGGGAAATGGGGTTGGCGTGCCTGGACATTTTGGTTAGCATGGACCAGTTTGGGCCGAAGGGCCTATCTCCATGCTGTAGGGCTCTATGACTTTTTTACTGTAGCTTCTGACACCCGCTCAATCTGATAATGTCATATAGGCTTGTTGAGGTTGAGCATTGTGGGGGAGAAAGGCAGAACAGCTTAGCATCTTGTAAAGTGAACACCTACATCTTAAGTCTGCCCTGATTTTAAGACAGGCAGAGGTTTTTGTCCTTTGTTTAGTGTTGTATCACCTCTACCACCTTTTATTGTGGTTTTTCTCTAATTGCTTTACCTTTTAGTGATACAGGGAGGTTATGTTTGACCTGATGTTATGTTTTAAACCCAGTACAACTGCTTTTATCTTCCTCCTCATTAATATTGGCGAGTGCCCATTATGCAATGGGGTTGCTTTGTGTCTGAGTACAGCTCATTCCCAGTCTAGATTTGTTTGCTTTAGTAACTTAGTTTTGACTGCTCTTTCTACCTCTCCACTTGATTGAGGGTGGAGTAGACAATCTATCACCCAGTTAAGACTGGCCTCCAAGGTGATATTTCTGAAACCGCTGTTCACAAATTGAGGTCTATTGTACAATATTGATACTTACTGGTAAACTTGTATGGCAAAGATCCTTTTCAATGCACTGATCATTGACTCAGCTGGAGTTGAACAAAGTCATTTCACTTCAATCCATCTTGAATAATAGTAAACTAGGACTAAATATATCTTCCATTTAAAATGGAGCAAATCCATTGCTAGCCTAGAAATCTTGCTAGGATCATTGGCTCTGTAGGCTCTCAGCTATGTTGCACAACAAAATGTAATCCTGTTTGACGCTTGAAAAGCCTGGCCACCACACTGATTTTTGTCCTCTTCCTCTGTGGTCTGAGATACCATGATCCTGTGCCAGGAGTTTCTGTTGAATATTTCCTCGCATCGACTTTGAGATAACCATTCTACATTAGTATACCAATAAATATTCCACTTTCAACTAGTGTTGTTTTCACTTGGCGTACCTTTTCTAAAGTTAGTCTGCTGGCTTATATTTCAGCCACCCTTGCAGACAGAATTCTCTGATCTTTGTGCACTCCTTGTCAGATTTTTCAGCTGCATGAATTTGTCTGCGATTTCCTTCAGTTGCCAGTAAAGTGTTGGTAATTACTGTAGAATAAGACTCCACTTCCACAACAAGACTGAGATCCTGTTTTTCTGTTCAATCCACTGCTGCCATTAAGAATATACCTGCTATAACTTGCACCTTTCCTACAACATAGATTAAGCTATAATCAAATTTCATTAGCTTAAACCTGAATTTCTCAATGCATAGACATATATCTAAGATTTCCTAAGATCCAAATAAGTTATCAAAGGCTGGTGGTCCATCTCAACCTGCAATGTCAGTCCCACGATGTGGTCTGTGAACCTATCACACCTCCAAGCAAAAGCTTCCTTCTCTATGATTCCTGCTCTATTCAGTTTCTATCAAAGCTTCCAACATTAAACAGACTGGATTGCATGTTCCATCAGTTTGCACTTGAATAAGGCCTGCTACTCATTCTATGGATAATGCATCTGTGTCTACAATATTGAAGAAGCCTGAATTGTAATAATCTACAACATTGGTAGAAGGTAGCTTTAATCCTTTTGCAAGCTGCAGTCTTCAATGCCAAGGCTGGCTAAGTTGGTGATAAACTTTGCCATTTGATTCATCATGCCAAAGAAGCACTGGACATTATCTGTGCATTTCGGTGCCAGAAATTCATTGAAGGCTCTTGTATTTCCTTAGCCCCACAGTGATGCTTTGTTGTTGCATAATGTGTCCTAGGAATGTTACTCATTCAGTAGATTTGGCATTTCTTATTCAGTTAAGTCCGGCATTCTGGAGAGCTTTTAACATACTCCTGATCCTATGATCATGTTCCTTCTTTGTTTACCATGCACTAGGATGTACTTTGTATGTCAAATGGCTCCCTGTTTCTCTTCCAAGATGCTCAACATTACCCTTTGGAAAATCTTTGGTGCTCATGAGATCCCACATGGTAAATTGTTAAAGCAATACTGCCTGATTGTTGGAATAAGTGTAGTCAGCAATTTTGACTCTTGTCTAAGGCTATCTGCCAGAACCAACTGTTTCCATCTAGTTTTGTGAAAAAGTGCTGACCAATTTTGCCCAAATATCATCGCCAGACAAAATGGGTTAGAAATTCTATCTTTTCTTTACTTAAACGAGTGAGTTCCGCACAAGATCTTGGTTGTCCATTTGGCTTGGCAGCAATTACTAGCTCTGAGCAGATTGCATTCGTTCTCTCAATGGTGTTATGAACCCACTTTGAGTCATATTTTTATTCACTTGCGGGACATTGGCATCCCTGGCTGGACCAGTATTTATTGCCTGTCCCTAGTTGCCATTGAGAAGGTGGTGGTGAGCTGCCTTCTTGAATCGCTGCAGTCCTCCTGCTGTGGGTTGACCCACAATGCTATTTGGGAGGGAATTCCAGGATTTTGACCCAGCGACAGTGAAGAAAAGGCAATGTATTTCCAAGTCAGCTTGGAGGGGTCCTTTTTTTTTACTTGTGAGATGTGGGTGTTACTGACTGGCATGCATCTTGAAGGGGAACTTGCATATCGTTGAGCTGAGATTCTTTGCCCAGATAATAAAAACGCATCTGGTTCCCTTTCAGGGAATGAAAAATCTGTTACGTTTACCTTGCCTGGCCCACATGTGACGCCAGACCACTTGCCCTCAGAAATGGTCTCACAAATCATTTAATTGTATTTATCCCCTACAAAGGGCACTTAAGGATGGCTAAGAAATGCTGACTCAGCAAATAATGCCCAGATCCTATGAATGAATTAAAGAAGAAAGGCAGGAATGTGTAGTATAAGGCCACAGTCAAATCCACCATCTTAGTGAAAGGTAGAGCAGTCTTGAGGGGCCAAATGGCCTACTCATGCCCCAAAATCTCACAATGTTATGAATAGGTTTAGGGAGGAAAGCCTAGAGCTTAGGTCCTTGGGAACTGAAGGCTTGGCAGTCTACGGTGGAGTGATTAAAATGGGGATGCTCAGAGGTCACAATTACATGTCACATACAGCAGAGAAACAGAGTATTTTAGGCACCAAGGCTGACATTTTTCTTCTACTTGAGCTTGCTTCCATATTTCCTCAGTTAGCTTATTCAGCATGATCCTCTGTTTCTTTTCTCCCTCATATGGTCAGCCAGATCTCTCTTCGAGACATTTCTACTTCAAGACATTTCTCATCTACTCCATACAGTTACATTATCGGAATAAATTTGGGCTCGTAGAAAGGAAACAGTGTTTAGTGAAAAAATTGTTTTAGTAAGGTACAAAATGAAGAAGAAGCTATATTTGATCATGTGTGCACATCCTACACCATCATCACCCATCTTTTCCCTTTTAGTCGTTCATTGAGCTGACATGAAAATCCAGAATTTTCTGTTTTAATTTCAGAAAGGAAATCAATCAATGTACAAATTATCAATAAGTCTTCATAAGTCCTGACAAGAGTACTTGGAATAGGAAAAGTCACGAGCATCCAATAAATCAATAATTAGGGCATCCAGCCTACCTTCCTGTCATAACCAGTCCCTTCTCTCTCCAGAAACACGTCCCTTTCCTTCAAAAATATGTTTTATTCATAAAATCCATGAAAGTACATTGCCATAATAACCAAAGTTGACATTTCACACAGTACAAACCAAATCAGTTTCTTTCAATACTGTGCATTAATCAACACTGTTACAATTACAGTTGTATTTATCATAGTCTTTGAAAGTTGAAAATACCTGTAGGGGTTTTTTTCACAAGCTTCACTATGGGTATACTATGGCTGAAGGACATTAAATAGTGGCCTTTTTCTCATTGTACCTTTATGGGTGGCTTCCTCACGTTTTCGTGTGTCCTTCAACACATGGTCCTGGACCTTGGAAGGTATGCCAGTCTGTATCATTGGGTTTTAAAGCAAACAGAGCAAAGGTGATCTACAAAAAATCTTTTTCACACAGTTATTGGTTAGAGTAGAGAAGGCGCTGGTTGGAAATGTGGTGGAGGCAAATTGAATTGAGGCATTCAGAGGGTGTTGAATGGTTATATGAATAGAAATTATGTGCAGTGATATGGGGAAAAGGCAGAAGATTGGCACCAGGAAACAAAACTGAGCATAACAGGCTGAATGACATCCTTCTGCACCGTAACAGTTCTGTCATTTTGTGGACAACTCTTTGTACTGGAATCAGAGATAGTAGGAACTGCAGATGCTGGAGAATCCGAGACAACAAGGTGCAGGGCTGGATGAACACAGCAGGCCAAGCAGCAT
>NC_063364.1:26051020-26074162 GCF_021869965.1 Rhincodon typus | reverse complement strand
ATGCTGCTTGGCCTGCTGTGTTCATCCAGCCCTGCACCTTGTTGTCTTTGTACTGGAACATGGGGATGTTTCAGGCCCACTAAAGTGTTACACTAAAGTTGATGGTGTAGCTAAAGTTGGCATCTGTGGTGTGCACAGTTTAGTAAAGACATATTCAGGAAGGGTTATGCAGTGCAAATGCACAGAAGAATATGTGGATAATTAAAACTCAACAATCATACTTAATTGTCCCTTAAGCCCAGTTACACAGCCTGCTTCCCAGTCTTGAGCACTTTGCCTGCATCAACCTTCTGACTCCAAATGGAATTGCACCGCTTGACATGAGTCAAACTTAGGTCTCTCCATCTGCTATTGCATTAAAGGGGTTAAACAGTTCTAAAACTAGTTTTTCACTGTATCTCTCATTGCTATCACACAGTGTGATTTCACCCTTCCTGTTTAAAGAAATGCAAAATAACTTTTTTTGGGAGATTGGATCATAAATAAAGTGCTTGACTTCCAATGAAAAATCTCTTTCCTGTAGTACTGCTGATTGAATTCCAGCTTTGACAGGGTGACTTTTCCTCCATGTGTATAGCTCAACAGAAATTCTTTCAATTAAACACCCATTACAACCCTAAGTTCGATCTTTATAAAGTTGCCAAATGCAAGAGTTTCATAGAAGGCAGTGACTAGATAAGAATCTCTCCACTATCAGTTGTCAGAAGCTGATTAATGAGTAAGGTGATGATTTATGAGATAAATCAGAGATTTGTGCTATAGGTGATAACAGACAATGTGTATATTTGCTTTTCCTGTCAGATGATCCTATTATAATCCCAATCCTCTGGATTAACGCTGTGGAGCCACTACTTTTCTTGTCATGTGACCTTAAAATGGTTGTCAAGTTTTAATGAAGTACATTTGTATGCCTTAGCACCAGTGCAGTCACTGTCTTAATGCATAATAAAAATCCTCTATAAAATATTTTAAAACAAAACCTAAGATGAGAGAGTTCTTTATGCTGACACCATTATGTACAATTTGCCTCAGGGACATATTTCCAATTTCTCTCACCTTGTAAGCACAAAATTCACCTGAAAAATGAAATAAATATTTTCGTCAAGAATGATTATCATCAATAACCTTATTCCCGAGGGTAAATTGGGTCCCCATTAAAAAATCCAACCGTTACAAGATCTTGTGTCCACTCACAACAGGAATGGTGAATTGAACAATAAACAAGAGGGAATAGTGGATTGTAAATACTGCATTAAATTGTTTCATGTTTTACTTCACTTCCATTGATTTTCACAGAACAATGCTGAGGAAGTAGCAGCATTTGTTAAGGTATATTGTTAGCATTATTTGCAGCTCTGATCATCTTCATCACATAGAGATATTGTGCCTCTCAAGTGTGGACAAAAGTGAGAGACAAAAGAGCAAGAATTTCAAATCTTAAGGTCTCTGGGTTGGCTTTTTGCATATTCAAGGTAATTTAATTGGTGCTTTCACCATTAAAAATAAAATAGAAAAAGTGAACTAGGCAAATTGCACATAATTGTCAGAAGCTAAAATCCCAGGAGATGCATTAAAAATGAGAACAGGAGCAATAGGAATGGAAGCCGTGGGAGGTTTTTCAATTAAAGTAGAGTCAAGTTATGAATGAGCTACCAAACAAAGTCATTGAAGCAGACAGCACAAATGGGATCAAGAGACTATTCGACACATTTTCTGGAAACAGAAAGGATTATTGTGAGAAATGAAGTGGAGGTGAGCTTGATCCATCAAAATATGTCAGGTTCATTGGGTCTGTTGGCTTTTTTCCTATTCCTATAAGGTTTGTTTTTTTTTTAAACAAGATGGGCAGCTCATGTGATAAAAGCAGTGAGCAACTGAGGCTTGCAGACCTGAGAGGACTCAGTCTGTGATAGTAGGAACTGCAGATGCTGGAGAATCCGAGACAACAAGGTGCAGGGCTGGATGAACACAGCAGGCCAAGCAGCATCACAGGAGCAGAGAGGCTGACGTTTCGGGCCTAGACCCTGTGGCCGGTTCTCTGCTAGCTAATCTTAGTTGGGGCACCGACAGAAACAGTATAAAGCATCACAATGGGCTGAAATGAAGGAAGGTAATTTGACCATTGACTGAATGTGACAGGATCAGTCTATTATATGATATTCCTGTGAGGTGAATAGCTTGCCTACACTCGCTGTTAGACGAAATGAATGGATGCTTTAAAATGAGGTAGTGAATTTATGCTTGTTTCAAGAGAGGTGAAAAAGTAATGAAGATTAAAAAAAAAACTGGTGGATGGAGGAGGAAGGAAATGAATAGAAAGAATCTGACTAAACCGCCAGCAAATGAAACAATACCAGTCAAGGAAAAGAAACAGATTATTGGAGGCAGGCAAATAGTTTAGACATCCGACTGAGTCAAAGAAACTTACTTCCAGCAAACCTGAACAGGGAAATTGATTAATCACCAAAATGAGCCATGCAAGCTGTTCAAGAACTGAATGAACCAGGAAAGCATAAGAAGAACACCCAGCTGAGGCACTGAATCCAGTAGCATTGGATTGATATCAAGCAAATATCTAATGCCACATCAAATGGCCAGATTGTGTGATGTAAGCTTGATAATATAAATGCTTCACAACTTACATAAATTGGAAATACATGACTCTTATCTTTAAATACGTTAACGTTTTCCAAATGGCTTTCTAAAATGATATGATGACATTGCGAGCTCCTCTAGAATGGGTGAGGGTGGGGTGAGCCTTATGCCATGTCTGTGGGCATATGGAGTTCATTAAAGGATATTCAAATTCTCTCCACTCTTCTCCTGAGGGGTCAGCTATGTCAGAAGATGCTGCCCTGGGCGCTAACCAAGCTCCAGTAACATTGCCCATGGGCATATTCTTTGTGTATCCCTCCATGTGTGCTATTGCGTCGAACATGTCCCTGTCCCTGCATGGCACATGCTTGGCAGCAGGAGTCATTTGATAACACTTAGAAATTGGAGTAATTCTCCTCCTCATCTTCACCTTCTCAACTGTAGCATCCTCAACTTTGACTGAGATGAGTAAACTCAGTCCAGATTAAGAATCAAAACTGGGTTCCTGCTGCTCTGAGTTGGGATAATGCCGCATCTTTATTACTTTTGTCAGTGCCTGAATCAGGAATAATCTATAGGGAATATTATGTCACATGCATTGCTAACTTGAGCTCATCCAGAGCTCTGATGCCTGTGACCCCATTCACATCTTGTTGAGTTCACAAAGCTTCAATTTTAAAATTCTTATCCTTGCTTTCAAATGCCTCCAGTGATTCGGTCATCTCTATCCCAATAAATTCTTTCTGCCCTATCACCCTCTGCATTCTCTGTGTCCCTTCTACTTTTCCTCTTGGTTCATCTCTGAGATTTATTGGCACATCACTGGGACCAAACGTCCAGCTGCTAAGGTCCTAAGCTGTCCAGTTCCCACACTGAATCAATCCACTTCACTTTCTGCCTGTCCAGATGTTACTTAAAACTTTTTTTCATTGACTATGTTTTTAGGTGCTTGTTCTAATCATTCGTATATGTGTGGCTTTGTGTCAAGTTTTGTTTGATAGGTTTCTTTCTGGGGGATTTTCCAGTGTAAAGGCGCTGTGTAAATGCAATTTTTAGAAAAAAATCATTCATGGAATGTGAGTGTCACTGGCAAGTGCAGCATCTGTTTCCCAAACCTAATTCCCTCTGAATAGGGCAGTTTGCTGGGCTGGGCCATTTCAGAGGGCAGTTAAGAGTGAACCATATTGGCATGCGTCTGGAGCCACGTGTAGACTAAAGCAGGCTGGGGCAGCAGATTTCCTTCCCAGTCGATTTTTTATAACAATGATAATAACAATAATGGTGGCTTTGGAACTAACTTTCAATTCCAGATTTTATTAATTGAATGCAAATTCCACCAAGCCTGAAGGCTAAAACAATCAACAAAACTTGCAAATGACACACGATGTGTCCAACTCATCTTGTATATTTCAAAGGAGAGTCCCAGTATGGTCAGTGCGGTTGTTTCCAAGTCTTACTTTTTTAAATCCTCCCCCCATCCCTCCACTGTCTGAGGTGATGGGATCTGAGCCCACACCCCAGAGTACCCCATAGCCCCAGTTTACATCTTTCCCAACTTTTATTTTCATTGTCGCTGGGAGAGCTGTGAAACAGAGCTGTACAAAGTCATGATGCAAACCTTTCATTTGTGAAATGAACATGCACAAAATGGATTCAATTCACTGCAGCCAACCAAAGGGCCATAATATGTAAATCCGATGTTTTAAGGCATGTACGGCTTCCTGCCCAGCTGCCAGACTATTCAGACCCATTTTGCAGATCAAAAAAAGCGCTTGTGCCTGAATAATACATTGTGCTGGCCCCAATTACGGACAATGGCACTGCAGAAATTTATTCAATCATCCCTCAAGGCATCGCTGTGTGAAATGCATTGATCTGTTTTGATATCAACACACTTTATAAGTGTAAGTCTAATTCATTATCTCCTGAATTTTAATTTTAGAATTTAAGAGTGAACTTGTTTTAAGGCAGAAGAGCAGAAGACAACAATAGAAGTTTTAAAGAACATCAAATGCAAGGTTTATCGTGGGATAAAAATCATTTGCAGTTCTTTACATAGCAGAGCATCCCCAGCCTATCAACGATTTGTAGCTGGGAAAAAGCTGGAAGTCATGCTTTCAAAGTGTCTCACAGCCATTCTGTTTAATCTACATATCTCTACTACATTGCTTAGCAACGACAGCTTGATGTTTAGAATTGTTTTGAAAGGCCACTTTTCTTAAAAAGAGACAAAAATACCCTCCAAAAAAAAATCGCTTTACTTTGGTTCTCCCCTCTCACCCGGTCTTGAGATAAAGTTCCTCTGAACACTTTGCACAAGAAAAGCCCCAGGAGTGCACCTGCATCAACCCAGACTCACAATGTGAGGCCAGTGAACAAAGGGCCACAAAACACTCCATTGAGTCATGACTGTCAGCTGAGGCAGTGAGGATACAATGGAGCGGGGGGAACAATTTCGCTACACAGTTCAAAGTAACAGTGCCAACCAAACAACATAAAAAGCTCTTCTATAAGTAAGGAGCTTTCTGGGCTCTAGTTCCCATGCTACTTGTCTACAAACCTCAAGCCAATGGTCTATTCAGTTCAAAAGGAACTTGGAAAACAACTTTGCTATAAACTTTCTTCTTGTCAATTATCTGAAAGCCTGACACACTGAAAGAATCTACATCTATTAAAATAATTTGTTTCTATTCCAATTATAATAAAAGTGACAATAAAAATTGTTTGTCCTGAAGGCATCTGTTTAAATCCTCAGCTTCATTTTTTCCAATTGTTTCTTGAATGCCAACATTCCCCACTTCCCTGAAGTAGTCCTCACAGCATGCCATTTAATCCCTTCCTGCTCATATACTTTATAAACTAACAAGACCTTGTTAATACGTACACATTTAATAAAAGTACACAACTACATTTCAATGCATAAAGAAAGGTCTTTTATTACTATCACAAATGATTTTTACTTGGCTCACTGCTTGCAACATGCCTTGTGACTGACTTATACACTCCTAGGAAGCTCAATGCACAGGGGACCATTCAGCCCGTCATTTCAACAATGATGCTTGGTCCACATCAAACCAACTGACCAATCTCTCTGTGCTGGTCTTTCTATGTACTTTTGTCTAACTGTAAGTGTCTGATCCCAGATGTCATGCTCAATTGTCTTGCCATCCACTGGAGCTCATTGGAAAATACCCTGTTACAGCCATTATCCACTGGGTCTGACTTAACCACTTTTCCTGCTGTCCTCCACTTTTTGCCCTCCGATTTCTGTAAGTGGAATTTTCGGCATATACCTTAGCACCTTTCAAATTTCATTATGTTCTCGTGCAGATCTTTAATTGTTCATTTAATGTGTTTCTTCTTTAAACTGGCCGTGTTAATTCACCTGGAGGTTTTCACAGCAGGTTTAATACAGTCGTTTTGGCTCTGGCTGAAGGGAGAACCAGAGTAATGTATGAGCTACACTGTATTTTGCTCGGTGTTTAAATGGTAGACAGGTCTCGCTGAGGTTTCAGTGAAATGGTAGCCCAAAAATGGTGAGTTCGAATGCCTTCTTTATGGGGCTATCAAGGACCATGACAGCACCTCCGAGCCACTGAAGGCGAGTCTGGGCTCCTGCAGTTTTGGTGCTCCCGCCCGTTCACACCTAGTGGACCCTCTCTGTGTCTTAACCTGCTAATTGGGAGATGTTTCTATGTATTAAGAACAGACACGAACCACACCAGAGTGCCACCTGACTCTATTGGTATTATCCACTTGCTTCTCTCACCTTGTGCTACCTCTAGACACATTGTTCCTGTTGTGTTTGTGTTTCAGCACAGCTCATCCACAGAAGAAAGTCTTGCATCTATACGGCACCTTTCTCAATGTCACAGCTTTCTTTACAGCAAATGGAAATCTAGAACATGTGGCGGCCAATCTGCGCACAGCAAGTTCCCCAAAGGTAGCAAAGTGATAATGTGCAGGAAATCTGTTTTTCTAGTGTTGATTGAGAGATAAAGAATGACCAGGACAACGAAAAGAACTCTCTGCTCTCCTTTGAAAAAGCGCCCATGCGAATGTTTATGTGCACCTGAGAGAGCAGATTGGGCCATCCACCTTCATTTACTGGCTGCCAGCTGGTTGCTGTTTTATGTGTGTTTTGTGTTGGGAGTCTAGCTGGTGGACCGTGACTGAGATCCATGAGTTATCATGAGACAGGTGCTTCAAGGAGACTATCAAGTGGCCACCTCACATCTCCTGGCAATTAAACATCACCATTGGGTGAATGGTTTATGTTCAATAAACACTTGCAGCGATGCGCTCTTCACTCTAATAATTGTTATCACCAATAATTTCCTTTTAGTTTATTTCTTTGAACTTCTTGTGTAAATCATAAATTACAATTTACTGCTTAGGGTTCACCAAGAAATGGAAATAGTCTTCCATGAATTATCTCTTTAGTTTGGTCAAATACTTGGGGCGTTCCTCCCTCACAGCACTGTGGGGGCATTTACGCCACACAGACTGCACCTAATGCATGAAGGTGGCTCAACACCACCTTCTCAAGGAAATTGCAACTAGGGGCAACTATGAATGGGGTCCGTTCCTGAGTCTGCTCGTGAGTCGACTAATCTGCAAATCAGAACACAGGAATACAGGACAATAAAAAAGATCTGTTCATATGTTCAGGAAATGTCTGTATGTTAGGCCTTTAAAATTACACTGCTGTATGCAATTGTGTTTTTAATTATGAGCATTTGTTGAGTGAGATATTCGCTAATTGGAAGGGGGAGTCTGTACTGCTGGCCTTGCCAATGACACTCATATCTCATGAATGAATATTAAAAAAAATCAAATCACCTGCAGTCTTTGAAGGCTGATAAAATTATTCAAAAGGTAGTTTGCTTAAACATTAAGAGATTAAACCTATGTTTACAATCTTGGTTTCTGATGTGTATATCTTTCCAGCTACTGACCTTAGCATTGCTGATGGCACATTTCCACTGGAGTTACCACCGTGTACACAAATGCTTGCCAGGATTTACCTAGACTCCTCAAACTTTGAAAATTAACCTCCAGGACACTGCAGCAAGCAACCACAGGCTGCAATAAAAAGCTAGAGGCAAGAAGATATAAAATGCTTACAGAGTTTTCTTTGGCCACTTTCATTCGCCAGTGAGAGCAGAAATCAGATGGTGAGAAGATATGCTGATGACTGAAAATTAACAAGCAACCAATAGGATAATACAATCTGCTCACACTCTGCTTGGTGGAAATTATTAGAATGGGCAAGTGGAACAACTAATTGTAAGAGTGGGATACTGGAACTATTGGAAACAGGGCATGTGATGAAACCGACAGGAACTTGTGTTGGGAGTCCTACACATAGACTGCAAACTTCCAACACTTGCGCCCCTTCTGAGGGCAATATGAATGTGGGTTACTATAGTCACTACTATAGTATTGATTATGAACTGAGGCTGTCACTGAGAGACCTGATACGAGACTGCAAACAGCAGCTCAGATCAGCTTTCTTTTAAACTAGGCCACGAGGAAGTGTTACAGTGAGTCTGAAATATCACTGTTAGTGTTAATGGGGATCAAATCACTCTAAGCACCTGCTGCAAAGGCAGGAAAGCAGATATCTTGTCAGGAATTCAGAACCTTAGTTAGAACATTTCCCCGGTTTTGAAAGTTTTTTTTTTCAGTTTTCAAAATCCGCCATGATTCCTTAAATGAACAGTTAGATCTCTTGCTCTGTCTCTGTCAGGTGCTGATTGTTGCAAAGAAATGATGTCACTTCAATTTAGAAACTGGGAGTGTTTGGAAAGCAGTCAAACATTTAGCAAGCGCTGCCAACTCTATCTTTACAACAAATCTCCTTCTCTCCCCGTATCTTCGTCTTCCCATCAGCATGCACTGATTCTCCTACCTTTTACAAAGTTTCCGTTTGTTCCTCATTTGTAATTATTTTCCTGCATTTTGCTCCTGGCTCTTGCCAGGCAACAATGTCTGTGGGCATCATAGAAACAAAGAAGATAGGAGCAGGAGGAGGCCATTCAGCCCCTCGAGCCTGCTCCGCCATTCATTACAATCATGGCCAATCGTCCAGCTCAATAGCCATATCCTGCTTTCTCCTCATAACCTTTGATTCCATTCGCCCCAAGTGCTATATCTAGCTGCCTCTTGAACACATTCAATGTTTTGCTATCAACTACTTCCTGTGTAAATGAATTTCACAGGCTCACCACTCTTTGGGTGAAGAAATGTCTCCTCATCATCTCCGTCCTAAATGGTCCAACCCGAATGCTCAGACTTCTGATTCTGGACACACCCACCATCGGGAACATCCTCCCTGCATCTACCCTGTCCAGTCCTGTTAGAATTTTCAAAGTCTCTATGAGATCCCCTCTCATTCATCTGAACTCCAGCGAAAATAATCCTAACCTAGCCAATCTCTCCTTGTACATCAGACCCGCCATCCCTGGAATCAGCCTGGTAAACCTTCGCTGCACTCCCTTGAGAGCAAGAGCATCCCTCCTCAGAAAAGGAGATCAAAACTGCACACAATATTCCAGGTGTGGCCTCACCAAGGCCCTGTATAACTGCAACAACATATCCCTGCTCCTGTACTCGAAACCTCCCGCAATGAAAGCTAACATACCATTTGCCTTCTTTACCTGCTGCACCTGCATGCTTACCTTCAGTGACTGGTGCACAAGGACACCCAGGTCCCGCTGCACACTCCCCTCTCCCAATTTACAGCCATTCAGGTAGTAATCTGCCTTCGTGTTTTTGCTTCCAAAGTGAATAACCTCACATTTATCCAAATTATACTGCATCTGCCATTGATTTGCCCACTCAACCAATCCGTCCAGATCATGCTGAAGGATCTCTGCATCCTCATCACAGTTCACCCTTCCACCCAACTTGGTATCATCTTCAAACTTTGAGATGTAACATTTTGTTCCCTCATCCAAATCATTAATATGTATTGTGAATAGCTGGGGTCCCAGCACCGATCCCTGTGGCACCCCACTTGTTACTGCCTGCCAATTTGAAAAGGACCCATTAATTCCTACGCTTTGTTTCCTCTCTGCCAATAAGTTTTCTATCCATCTTAAAATACTTGCCCCAATCACATGCGCTTTAATCTTGCACAATAATCTTTTATGTGGGACTTTATCAAATGCTTTCTGAAAGTCCAAATATACTACATCGACTGGCTTCCCCTTGTCAACTCTACTAGTTACATCTTCATAGAGTTCCAACAGATTTATCAAGCATGATTTCCTCCTTATAAATCCATGCTGACTCTGTCTGATCCTGCCATTGCTTTCTAAATACTGCACTATAAAGTCCTTGATAATAGATTTGAGAATTTTCCCCACTACCGATGTTAGGCTTACTGGACTATAATTCCCTGTTTTCTCTCTTACCTACCTTTTTGAATATTGGAGGGACATTAGCTACCCTCCAATCTGCAGGGATTGTTCCAGAGTCTATAGAATCCTGGAAGATGACCATCATTGCATCCAATTTTCTAGAGCCACTTCCTTAAGTATTCTGGGATATAGATTATCAGGCCCTGGGTATTTATCCACCTTCAATCCCATCAATTTTACCACCACCATTTCTCTACTAATATTGATCTCCCTCAATTCTTCTCTCTCACTAAATCTTGCATTCTTCGACATTTCTGGTATCTGATTTGTGTCCTCTTTTGTGAAGACAGAACCAAAGTATGTATTCAGTTGCTTAGCCATTTCTTTGTCACCTATTATACATTCTCCCATTTCTGTCTGTAGGGGACCTACATTTGTCTTCACCAATCTCTTTCTCTTCACGTACCTATAGAAACTCTTAATGTCAGTCTTTATGTTCCCTGCAAGCTTACAAGCATCATCCCATAATCTATCTTTAACATTTGCAGTGAGTATAGCACCCAAAACTGATCATCTTGTGACTGATCCTTAGTGTCATCTGCTCCTCAGTCAATAATTGTTTTCATGTTGAAATATTGTCACATATGGTATATACAGCAAAATCTGTCCCTCTCCCAGAATGCTATGTGTTGTGGTTGAGTTCACCAGAATCATCTGAGATGACTAGCATCGAGTCACTATCATAATCACTCTTATTGGTATTTATTACTGATATCACGTGGGGAAAGGTGCCTTCACAAAGTCTTCAAAAGAAACTAACTTCAATCTTGAAAAACAGAATCAGTTTCTTGTGAGACTATCTGGCTCAAATTTTACACATTACTGTTAGCCACAGGGAATGAGCACGTGAACTGGTCTTTGTTAATTATTCTCTTGCTAAGCCAGCATCTTTAACCCAGAGGTAAGAGTCAATCACATTACTGTGGGTCTGGAGTCACATGTGGGCCAGGCCACCTAAGAATGGTAGTTTCCTTCCCTAACCAGCTTGGCATTTCTGACAATGGATTCATGGGCATCATTAGACTTTTAATTCCAGATTTAATTTTATTGAATTCAAATTCCACCAGCTGCCATGGTGAGATTCAGACATTACCTGGGTCTCTGGATTAACAGTCCAGTGATAATACCACTAGGCATCCCCCAACAACTTACAACTTAGAACAACTAGTACACATATCTAAACTTGTTATCTCCAAGAGGATCAACCTTTTAGGTCCTGATTACCAGTGGCTTACAGGGTTATGGATTGGGGTGAGTAGAAGGCATCAAAGTGTTTGATCAGTCACAATTGTATTGAATGGCAGGGCAGGCTGAATGGCTCGGTCTGTTCCTATGTTCTTACATCTGAATGGATGGAGCTCATCTCTTCATGTGATTACTGGACGAGTCAGGGCCCAGAATTAGATTTATCTTGATAGATCGCAGTTATTTTTACTTAATATCGTGGCCATTCATTGAAACATAGGCTAACAAAGCTGCAGATTATCTTTAACAATAAAACAGAAATTTATTACATTAAAGGAAAAGAATTGAACAAAAATAAGCTATATAAATTTGAACACAATTTGAAAGATCCTAAAATGCTAAGTAAAAGAAAAGTCTCAGCTATTCCACAACATGATTATCTCACACTGATTCAAATCCAGAGAAATTATCCTTCTGTATCAATTCTTTGGGTTTCTCTTAACTGCATCTACCCAGATCTGTCCTGTGACATGTGAAGTTTTCTTACAGGAATATTCACCAAACTGAAAACATAGACTTCTTCATTTTCCAAGAATCTGCAGCTTAGTGGACAGTGAAGAAGGTTATCTCAGAGTACAATGGGACCTTGATCAGATAGGCCAATGGGCAGAGGGTTGGCAGATGGAGTTTTATTTAGATAAACATGAGGTGTTGCATTTTGGTAAGACAAATCAGGGCAGGAATTATCTAGTTGATTGTAGGCAAATTGTTGCCAAACAAAGAGACCTTGGGGTGCAGGTGCATAGTTCCTTGAAAGTGGAGTCGCAGGAAGACAGGATAGTCAAGAAGGTATTTGGCACACTTGCCTTCATTGGTCAGCGCATTGAATATAGGAGTTGGATTGTCATGTTGCAGCTTCACAGGACATTGGTGAAGCCACTTCTGGATTACTGTGTACAATTCTGATTATCTTTCCATAGGAAGGATGTTGTTAAACTTGACAGGGTGCAGAAAAGATTAACAAGGATGTTGCCAGGGTTGGAGGACTTGAGCTATAGGGAGAGGCTGAATAGGCTGGGGCTCTTTTCCTTGGAGTGTTGGAGGCTGGGGATAACTTTATAGGATTTGTAAAATCTTGAGGGACATGGATAGGTTGAATAGCCAAGGTCTTTTTCCTGGGGTGAAGGAGTCCAGAACTAGAGGGCATAGGTTTAAAGTGAGAGGGGAAAGATTTAAAAGGGACCTGAGTGGCAACTTTCACACAGAGGATGGTGCATGTATGGAACAAGCTGACAGAGGAAATGGTGGAGGCGGGTACAATTACAACATTTGAAACAATTACAACATTTGAAAGGCACCTGGATAGGTACACGAATAGGAAGGGTTTAGAGGGATACGGGCCAAATGCTGGCAAATGGGACTAGGTCAGATTGGGATGTTTGGTTGGCATGGATGAATTGGACCAAAGGGTCTGTTTCTGTGCTGTATGACTCTATGACTATGACTCTAAGCACTTCTGGTGTGGAATTTTTACAAGCTAAACTTTTATATTAGAGTAATAGTTCCTTCCCTGAACTGCCCCAGACCCCGCTCTCAGAAATAAACTATATTTGCTTCTGACCCTGGTCAGATCTCTTCCAGGACTGCGTTAAAAGATTTCCAAACTCTGGGTTTTTATGAGCCAAAATCAATTCTTGCTTATTCTAAACCAAAAAGCAAGCTAATACCTTTACTGTTTACACTTCTTGTTGTAAATCTCACTGTATCAACAAGCTTCCATTAACACTCCAGTGGTTTTCAGTCACTTGCTCTCTGACAAATACTGGGTTAGGCCATGGTTTCAAAAAGGAATCTCTGACTTAGATATTTTTAACTCTTTACAGAAATAATTAACACCCACATGAAATACAGCTTCAGAAAATTATATAAATATCATGTAAAGCACACAACTTTCATCATAACCTCAGTTAACCCTTTCGAGTACTAGTTGTTTAAGCAACATTTTTTTAGACCTGCTTCCTCCGTGGCTGAACAGTATTCCTTTGATCCCAAAGATCCACAAAGAATTCTTTTGGTTAACAGCACCACATCTAGGCTTAAAAGTATAATCCAAATATATACCTTCTGGCAGTGCCTGTGCTCTTGTATTTTCTTCACTGGAGGCTGAAAAGCTGGCACTTTAAATCGGTTTTTGTTCACCATGTGTTAAAGCATGATGTACTAAAATGGAAGAACCTGTATCTTTACAGTTGGATTCCACTATCTCACCAGTTCTCACACCATGTTTGGGTTGCATTGCAGGTGTAATTTAGATATATTATTTCAGTTTTGTTGACCAAAGACCTGGCACCATACACGTGAACATCAGGACACATTTCTGACAGTTTGTGATCCTATTTCTGGGCAATTTAAGAGATTGCGGTACGTAGGGAGAATTTTAGTATAGGGAGCAGAGAGAAGACAATTAAAGTGAGATAGAGGGAAGCTCATGTGTAGCATAAATGCTGGTTTTGACTAGCTATTCTGAATAGCTCGCTCCTGTAGTATAAATTCCGTGTAATTCTACGTAATTAGAATGATTATATGTAGTTTAAGTGGAGATAAACAAAAGTCTCTTAACAATGTTTAGCAACACTAACAGTATGGGCTCGGTGTGGGGCTTAAAATTTACAGCTTCCAAGTTTCCACTTACTCAATTAGTCAATTAATTCATTTTTGCCTATAATTTTAGTCAAGTAATTGTACAGTTCAGGAAGATGAGTTTTGAGGCCATGCCAATGTTTCAGTAGAAGTATTTTTGAATGGTTGCCAGTACTCATTGTCCAGATAATGCCTCCAACGTTTATTGAAGCTGCTGCTTTTATCTCCTTCAAACTGAATGGTATTTATTCTGGAATGTGCCCTAGGCTTTCCCACTCAGGCCCCTCATGATTCAGTGCTGGGAGTCTATTTAGCTTATCTGCCAGTACCATCTTTGGTTACCAGATCCAGAATTTCCAAAGTATCACTGGGTAGAGTTTCTGTGCATGTTCGTTTCTGTGAGCAGGGAGCAAGGTGAATGTTTGGCGTGAACATAAGAACATAAGAAATAGGAGCAGGAGTAGGACATCTAGCCCGTCGAGTCTGCTCTGCTATTCAACAAGATCGTGGCTGATCTTTTCATGGACTCAGCTCCAATAACTCCCCTGCTTATCCTCATCCTTAATTCCTTTACTGTTCAAGAATCTATCTATCTTTGCCTTAAAAACTTCAAAGAGGTAGCCTCAACTGCTTCAATGGGCAGGGACTTCCACAGATCCACAACCCTTTGGATGAAGACCTTTCTCCTCGACTCAGTCCTAAATCTACTCCCCCTTATTTTGAGGCTATGCCCCCTAGTTCTAGTTTCACACGCCAATGGAAACAACTTCCCTGCTTTTAAATATGTGGGAGGCGAAAATGCAGCTGCCCGATTGTAGGATGCAGCTGTAATATTAAGTTCTTGGATGTTCGATGATGGTTTGACCTTCCTGACAGTAAATGTCGAGAAGCTGTTGTGTCTACATTTGCATGTCTTGTACGCTCCTTCAGAAGCTATCTCAGCAGGAATAAGTGCACCTTTCCAATTATGTTATCCACGAATGAGATTCACATCGTCAAATTTGGCAAATGCACATAAGTGGTAATACAGTAGCCATGGTAGCACACTGCTGGGGTTGGAGTGATTATGGGCTGCTTTTTCCTCATTGGTCAGTGTTGTTCAACAAGTGGAGGAGATGATTTAGATTGGGTGGTGGCAGCAGGAGTGAGGAAGGAGAAAAGGAAAAGAGGAATAGAGAGGGAGGGAAAGAAGAGGAGCATGCAGGGATTTGGAAAGTTAGGAAGGATTTAACATCGTAGGAGTGGTGGTTGTAATGTGAGGCGTGGTGGCAGAGGACTTTCTGGGCAGAGATGGTCAGAGGGAGAAAGATGCCAGGGTTAGCGCTGTTTACAGTGTGTTGAACTGAGAGTGCTAGGCAGCTGAGGGAACAGTGACAGTCAGCAGGGGGAGTAGAATGTGGTTGGGGTTCCAGTCCAAGGTATCAGAAAGTCTCCTGGGATGGGTCATGGAAACAAACAAAAGAAGCGAGGCAGACATTGGGAAGGTTCAGAGTTAAAGTGGGCATCAGGATTGGTACCAGGTATATGTTCAGCTAAAGAGAAGGAATGAGGAAGGTGATGTATTCAAATTTGCTGATGATACAAAAATAGGTGGTGGGGGGCATAAGGACTCTGGAAGGTCATCCAGATAGGCTAAGTGAGTGGGCAAAAAACATGGCTGATGGAATTTCACATGGGAAGGTGTGAAGTCATGCATTTTGGAAGGAAGAATCAAACCTCCAAACAGTGCAACACAGAGGGATCTGGCTGTTCTTGTGCATGAAACATGAAAGGTTAGCATACAGGTACAGCAAGTAGTTGAGAAGGCAAATGGAATGATGGCTTTTATTGCTGATGTGTTGGAGTTGAAAAATGGGAAATCTTGTTACAACTGTTCAGGGTGTTGGTGAGACTGCACGTGGGGTACTGTATACGGTTTTAACCCAAGTATTTAAGATAACATATATTGGCTTCAGAACCTGTTCAAAAGGCTGATTTCTGGGATGAAGGGGTTCATTTATCAAAAACAGTTAAACAGATTTATTCATTAGAGTTTCGAAAAATGAGGGGTGATCTTATTGAAATATACAAGATTGTGAGATGACTTGACAGGGGTGATGTTGAGAAGATGTTTCCACTAGTGAGGGAATCCTAAACTCAACTGTATAGTTACAAAATAAGGGGACATTCATTTAAAACTGAGATGTGAAGGAATTTCTTTTCCCAGAGGATAATGAATATCTGAAATTCTCCACACCAGAGAGTTATGGAGGAGTGATCGCTGAAAATATTTCAAGAAGAAAGAGATATTTGAAGTTGAGGGCTCTCAGGAACTGGCACAGATAAGGAATTGAGACTTGGGAAGATCGGCCATCATGTTATAGAATGGTGAAGCAGGTTTGAGGGGCTGAATGACCAATTTCTATTTCATATATTCTTATGCAATGTTTATAGGTTTCAGGAAATAGGTAAGGTTCAAGGCTAACAGAGGAGAGAGGAATGGCTACGGGTGGGTGCTGGGTGCTGGGAGAAGTGTGTGGGTGACAGGGGTAGGTTAGGAGGTGCTTCTATAGTGTAGCACACACCCACATACCAGAGTTCATTTGAAAGTGTGGGAGAAGAGCTAGGTGGCTCAATATTATTTTGCCAACTAAAGACACTCCCTAATAATTAATTAGTTGGATGGGAGACGTGGATGAGAGTGAGCCCATCTTTATGATCACTCTCTTAGCGCAATACCTTTACAGCACGGCCATCATTCTAATTTGCTCAATATCGCTGAAGGGCCAGGAGAAGGAGTGAAGGAGGCGATGAAGACCCTACTGAGTGAAGAAGGGATGTGGCAGCCCCAATGTGTGGGTGGGAATGAAAGCGGGTAGCTGGGGGGAGACAGAGGGAGGAAGCCGGATGATGTGGGGAAGTTCAGTGTTGGAAGCTGGTTAGAGGAGCACAATTGTGGGGAGAGCGAAGGTCATATGGGAAATGGGGAAAGCCGTGCGAAAGTCAAGGATGATAGAGGGAGTCACAATGATGAGGGGCTGATGATATCAGGAGGTAAGGGGTGGGGGTACATCTATGCTGGGGGGAGCATTGAGACTTAGGTCAGGTTGATAATGAGTTCAAAGGTCACTGAAGGCAAGGATGACAGAGTGAGGCTTTTGACTGAAATTTGGAGGGGAAGGGTAGTCAATAGTGATTGAGAGAGGGGAACAGTCATAGCTATTATTTCAAAGGTCGATGTTCAAGTTCATGGCTGCCTCAACAGGAAAAGCTCTCTGCCAGAAATCTTCAAGATGGAATTGACCATTGTGGTGTGGGTGAGGGCCAGAGGAATTGACTATGTGAGTGTGTGTGGGGGCCAATGGAATTGACCATAGGGATGTGGGTGTGGTTTGAACAGTCAGGAGGGAATGTTTTTGCACAAGTGAGACTTAATCTAAGGGGTCTCAAATCACTTGTAGACAAGGAGTGTATTAAATATAAGAGATAACAAGGTGTAGAACTGGATGAACACAGCAGGCCAAGCAGCATCATAGGAGCAGGAAAGCTGACGTTTCGGGCTTAGACCCTTCCGTTTCATACAACCATGTAAAGAAAAACCTGTGAAATTCAAGAAATAAAAGTATCTGTCAGAAAAGATGGAAATGTTTCTGGCTGTTTGAAGGAGAAAGTTCTCAGTTTTAATCTGCTTTTGCCAATAAAACATCATTTTTGAGCAGGGACTACAAATTTGTCTTTACAGGAGATCCAAAAAAACATCCAAAAAAATCTGTTCAGAGATTTCATTGCACGACCTCCATTTCCCACTACCCAACATGGTTGAAGTGTTATTCCCCATGGGATCACATGGGATATATGACACACTTCTAACTAATCCATATCATGTGATAGCCTTCCATTCAAGCTTCCTCACACATTTCCTCACCTCAGTCTACCATGGTAACCCACTACTTCCTATCCCCATTTACATATATCATTTTTTTCCTTTGTTCAATCGCAGGATGAAGGTGTCATTGGCTAGTTATTTATTGCCCATCCCTAATTGCCCGGAGGGCAGTTAAGAGTCAACTACATTGCTGTGGGTCTGGAGTTACATGTAGTCCAGACCAGGTAAGGATGGCAGTTTCCTTCCTAAAGGGCATTAGTGAACGAGATGAGTTTTCCAACAATCGACAATAGATTCACAGTCATCATTAGACTTTTCATTTCAGATACTTATTGAATTCAAATTCGAACCCGGGTCCCCAGATCATAATCTGGATCTCTGGATTAACAGGCCAGCAATAATACCACTAGATCATCGCCTCCCTTACATACTGTTACATAAGCTGTATTCTGCCGAAGTTGGGAAATCTGAAATCTGTAACAATACAATTAGTGCCAGTTTTGGCCTTGTAATCAAAGGAAGGACAAACGCAACAGAGGGAGTTCAATTCGAGATTCATTGGACTGATTCCTGGGATGGTGGGATTGAGGAAACTATGTTTGAATTGTTGAGAATTTTGAAGAATGAGAGGCAATT
Organism: Rhincodon typus; assembly: GCF_021869965.1. NCBI lineage: Eukaryota > Metazoa > Chordata > Chondrichthyes > Orectolobiformes > Rhincodontidae > Rhincodon > Rhincodon typus. The sequence continues at coordinate 26,055,814 of NC_063364.1, read as the reverse complement.
CTTTCAGACTGTGACAGAGTTGGAGGTTTCTCCTGGCTGGTGAGTATCGAATCCAGGGACATAACCTCAGGACAAGGGTAATGTTGGAAATTGGGGTCCTGTTTTAAACTGTGTTCTCTTAGCATTCCACAGCTAGTACTTCCTGTGTAGCATGAGACCTCATGTAACTGTGTTACTGTAGTAATTAATCTTGTACAAGTGTAAATAAAAGATTTATTGGGCACCACAGTGCCTTATTATGAATGCAGTGCTTTGGAAAATAAGCAGTTCTTGTTCTTAGAATGAAAACTAACCTTCAATAGGAGGTGAGCAAGGGACAATGGTCATCTGATGTCATGAGTAGCTGGCCAAAGGGATTTTGATGACATAGTAAGCTACCAAACCCAAAATAAGGTCTATGGTGAGTGTGAGTGTGAGAATGAGAGCGAGAGAGAGAAAAACAAGGAAATCCAAGAGAATGAGTCACCATGGGAGAAGACTAGGAGTTTCTCTACTTCATCCTAAGAAAAGAACAAAGACTGTTACCACCAAAGACTGTATGGGGTCCGGGACAAACACTCCATAATCGCTGCCCGAGCCCCTCCAGAACAGCATTGGGATTGTTTAAGTGTCTGCATTTGTCATGGTCTCATACTTTATTTGTCTAATTAGTGAATATATCATATCTGAACTGCTGCATAACAAACTCAACAAACTGTCAGAAAATTGTTATGAGACACAAAAACTGCAGATGCTGTAATCCTAGGTAGACAAACAGGAGGCTAGAAGAACGCAGCAAGCCAGGCAGCATCTGGAGAAAAGGAGAAGTCAGCATTTTGGATATTAGCCTACCTATATGATGTAACTGTGATCACAATCAACATGAGGCCATTTTGGACTGAAACAAGGAGGGATTTCTTCACTCAGAGGGTGAATCTTTGGAATTCTCTACCCCGAAAAGCTTATTCAATAAACATATTCAGGCAGACATTAATAGATCTCTAGAGACTAATGACATGAACGAGATGGTGCAGGAGAATGGTGTTGACGTAACTGATCAGCTATGATCTAATTGCATGATGGAATAGGCTTGATGGGCTGAATGGCCTATTCCACTTCCTATATTCCTGTGGAATCCTCAGCAGGTCAGGGTGCTTTCTGTGAGATAAACAGAGTTCAGGTTGTGATCACCTTTAATCAGAGCATGATCAGTTCTGTTGAAAGATCAATTTGACCTGAAACATTGATCCCTTTTCTTTCCACAGATGATGTGCTGAGTATTTTCAACATTTTTGTTTTGCTCCTTCATGTTGTCATTTAACATCCCCTAAAATGCAATCCTGCTATTCTCTTCTGCGGTGTGAGAGTGGGTTCTGTATCTCCTGAGTTCCTTCTTGGATTTTTTTTTAATCCACACTGATCAACAATATTTTCAGAACCAATTTATGAAAAGTGAGGAAATAATCCACAGTTTTATTTTGAATGATTGTTTTGTCCTTGCCCTGTGAACATCTCAGGGCACAAGTATTGGGAGTGCACGAGATAGAAAAGTGGGATCCAATGTCAGGAGTCCTAGGGGGATCCTTCATTGTGTTGAGCCACAGACAGAAATCATGGCCTTGCTTATTGCCCAAGCTTCGGATCCAAGCACAGCGGTCCTCATGGCCCTAGAGACTCAGGCCCTATATATTGGCTACTGACATACCCTCTGTCACAGGCTCTGAGTGACCAACAACAGCCAACAAAAAACTGTCAAGTTTGCTCCACCATTCAATACGACTATTGTTGATCCTGGTCTTTGACTCCACTTTGTCGCTTAGTTCCCATGTCCTTGGTTGCCCAGGAGACCAAAAATCAGATCCTCACACATATTCACTGGCAGAGCATTCACAAACCCTCGGGAGAGAATTCCACACAGTGAAGTAATTTCCCTTCATCTCAGTCTTAAATAATCAACCTGGAGACTGTTCTCCCTGTGTTTTCACTTCCCCAACCACGAGAGACAATTCCTCCAAGTTTACCCTCTCAAGCCCCATCAGAATTCTGTGGCTTTCAATGAGGTTGCCTCTTATTCTTCTAAACTCCTGAGAACATTTATTTAGCATCTCATCAAAGCTCATCATAGGTTGTGGGGAGGGCAGGTCCAAGACTGGAGGCTGTGGCGGGGAAGCGAGTCCTGGTCTGGAGGCTATCGCAGATAGACAAGGCCTTTTTGTGGACTGGAGGTGAGGCCTTGGGTTTTGATGCCCAGCTTAGTCTGGAGACTTGGCCTGGTGCAATCTGGAGGTTAGATGCTAGCACATACCGGGGTGGAAGGACTGTAAATTGAGTACTTTTTGAAAAAATTTTCCTTTTTAGTCTTATGCTGGAAATTTTATTTATCATTTTTTTTCTATTTTATACCAAATACTTAAGTATCTGAACCCAGGTATCTTGTACCTAAGATGACGCTGTAAGTGGAGACATTGCAAACTTTACACTGAACTCAATCGGGTGCACGTGTCAACAAAGCTAAAGGTAATTCAATTCAAACCCCCTTATCTGAGGAATAATTTAGTGAATGTTTGCTGCCTCCAATGCAAATATATCCTCCTGTAATTGCAGAGACCAGAACCACACACAGTACTCCAGATGTGGTCTCACCCTGTACTTTTCATGCCACTGGGTATAAAGTGTCCATGAGATGCCAGTATGCTTACCCGCACTTGAAATAAAAGATTTGCTGTTTGTACACAAAACAGAAATTATTGAGTTGTTTCACTTAGAAGCATGTGAATGTATGATCTGGCCATTTAGGTTCAACCTAATATTGTAGTTAACTGATATTCTCTTCAATGCATAGTGGTTAATCCAAGAAACATCTGTGATTATAGTACAATGCTGAATCTCAACTGAAATGTACTGCAATACCTCATTTGTAGCAGGTTCAGGTTCAATTACAATCAGGATGAATTTTATTGAATCCAATACAGTCAGCATCTTTCAGTAGCTTTGCCCCAGACAGTTGCATTCACCAGATGGGATGAAATTACAATCTGACACATGCTCCCAGGTGTACTGGCCAGCTAAGGCTTAGTTTTATTCTTATTTTGTTTAGACTGAAGGAATGTAAATGTCTCCTGTTCAGACCACTTCATTGACAAACGATAACAATGTTGTAGGAATGGCTACATGGAGCAGTAGCTGGCATAAAATCAAAAGTATACCCTGGTGAAATTATTTCCCAATCTCCGTCCGTCCTTCGCCTGAAGTCTGTACCTGGTCTTCAATACTGAGGTATATTAGTATGGACAACAAACTAGGGTATAAAACAGATGGTGCCTATTGTTGACATTGTTTCCAGTGATTTTCCTGCAATTTGCATCAGCTGGCCATTGTACTTACTGAAGGAATGGAAACTTAAAAGGGAGCAAGGGTTGATGTGCTTAATCTTAAAGCATGGACATCACAAAGAGGTGGAGAGGCAGATTTTCATTGTTAATGCACGAATGGTAATTTGACTGAGTCAACCACCACCCCTTTGCTAATAACAACCGATGGTGCATTTTATGAAGGGCTGTTGATCCACTCTATCTTGTAACCACCCAGGAAGTGAACACAAAGAATGACCTGAGAGTATGATGTGACAAAATGGTGAAGAGAACTAGGGTTCACTTATACAAACTGATGAAGAGGGTGTAGTTAGGACTGGATGTCCAAAAATCACATTTTTCTTTGAGTGATTGACATGTGGAAGATTGGACTGGTTGGGGGGTTGGGTGGTGGTTGGTGGGGTTTGCAGATTTATTAATCTTTCAAGAAACCATTGCTGGGAAACAGTATCATGAAGTATATCTAGATTATCACAGGATAATAGTTCATGGGACTGAAACCTGCGATGGCCTTAAGGCCCTCCGCTTCTTCCTGTCCCGCAGGCCCGACCAGTCCCCCTCCACTGACACCCTCATCCGCTTAGCCGAACTCGTCCTCACACTCAACAACTTCTCTTTCAATTCCTCCCACTTCCTACAGACAAAGGGGGTAGCCATGGGTACCCGCATGGGCCCAAGCTACGCCTGCCTCTTTGTAGGTTACGTGGAACAATCCCTCTTCCGTACCTACACCGGCCCTAAACCCCACCTCTTCCTCCGTTACATTGATGACTGTATCGGTGCCGCCTCGTGCTCCCACGAGGAGCTCGAACAGTTCATACACTTCACTAACACCTTCCACCCCAACCTTAAATTTACCTGGACCATCTCTAACACCTCTCTCCCCTTCCTGGACCTCTCTGTCTCCATATCGGGCAACCACCTCGAAACCGATATTCATTTCAAGCCCACCGACTCCCACAGCTACCTAGAATACTCCTCCTCCCACCCACCTTCCTGCAAAAATGCTATCCCCTATTCCCAATTCCTTCGCCTCCGCCGCATCTGCTCCCAGGATGAGGCATTCCACTCCCGTACATCTCAGTTGTCCTCGTTTTTCAAGGACCGTAACTTCCCCTCCTCGGTGGTCGAGAACGCCCTCAACCGTGTCTCCCACATCTCCCGCACCTCATCCCTCACACCCCGTCCACGCAATAAAAACCAAAAAAGAATCCCCCTCGTCCTCACGTACCACCCCACCAACCTCTGGATCCAACGCATCATCCTCCGACACTTCCGCCATCTGCAATCCGACCCCACCACCAAAGACATCTTTCCCTCCCCACCTTTATCTGCTTTCCGGAGGGACAACTCTCTCCGTGACTCCCTTGTCCGCTCCACATTCCCCTCCAGCTCCACCACACCCGGCACTTTTCCCTGCAACCGCAGGAAGTGCTACACCTGC
>NC_063364.1:25980135-26041020 GCF_021869965.1 Rhincodon typus | reverse complement strand
CCCCCCTACACATACACACTCACACACACACATACACACACACACACTTTCCAATGAGGATCTCTGGCAGTGGAAAGTTGACTGATACCTTTACCTCTTCGGGTCTAAAGATACTGAGGTCAATTGCATAATCTGAATTGTTGCCTGGATTGATTTAGTTGACTGAACGTCAACCTAATTTGGAATCGGGGACATTCGGGTTCAGTTGCACACTGGTTATTTTAAATTATACTGAGACCCTAACATTAAAAAAGGTCCCAGTCTAAGACAGGGTTTGGTAAGTGGAACAAATCAGTCCATGGCTGTAGTCTTGAATAGCAGCTACTGCCAATAACAAGGAAACATTTCCTGCTTCATATTGTCTCAGCAGGTTTCTGTGAAGTACCTCCCCCACCCCCAAAACACACCCCTCCCCCCGCACACCCAGTCAGTTTTACTACCTTCAGTACTTTGTCACTGAGCTACAGGAGGCCTTTTATAAACATGTGTGCATCACATTGAAGTTCTGTAATCACCAACCCAATTTGCCAAGGTAATTGATAACCCACATAGATTTATGCCACTACCTGAATTGCGGAGACAAAGAAATGTGAATGGGAAATTTCCACGCAGAGAATGATGTCAGGTAAGGGAGGTTAGATGGTTCAATGAGATTGCAGACTGACCACAGGCAAGTGCCAAATGGAAATCGAAAAGGATGAAACAAACAGAAATATTAGCAGCATACATGCGACAAGATTGATGGTGAGATAGTAGGACTAACTGACACTGGACTAGGAATTGAGAAAAATCAGCCAAGGTTTCTGCTCCCCACTCATCAAGGGATTACTGGAAAATACCTTCATGTATTAAATTGGGAAGAGTTAGCTGGATTAACATAGACACAATGGACATTTCTGACTCCAGCTTCACCATGGTGCCTGCACACCATATTACCTCATTGGGGAGACATCTACAGGGAAGGGCAAAGTCCCCATAGTCTTACCAGACCATAGGGCTGTTCTCCCATGAGAGAGAGGGGACAGGAACTGGTGACATTTAACCTGAGGGTCACCATGTCTCAGGTGAGGGGAAAGATTAAAAGGACAGTCTGTCATAGTAGCCTCAGCTGCTGTGGGAATTGAACCATACTGGTGGCATCACTCAGAATCCAGCTGTTCAGTCAACTAAGCTAACCAACCCTTGAAAAATTTACCTTCTGCCCTCTTCCTCGAAAATCAGGGTGCCCTCAGTTCCAGTTTGACTTTTAAGAGACAAGGGAAGGTAGCACCACTTTCAAACTGGACCACAGCTGGAATGCTGTGAGCATATTCAGCTCCTTCTTGAAGGATAGAGATACTGGAAGTGGGGCAGTCCAGGAGAGGTTCTCCCAGCTGATCCTGGGTATGCAGAGGCTGTCTTATGAGGACAGATTGAGTAGTTTGGGCCTGTACTGCAGTTTAGAAGAATGAGGGGTGACCTTAACGAAACATACAAGATTATGAGTGCACTTGAAATGATAGATGTGGAAGGGTTGTTTCCTCTTGCGGGAGAGACTAGGACTAGAGGGCATCATCTTATAAGATTTTAAGACAGAAATGAGGAGGAATTTCTTCTCCTCAGAGTGAGGTTTATCTATGGAATTCTTTACTGCAGAGGGCTTAGACACTAGGTTGTTAAGTACATTCAATGCTAAAATAATCATATTTTCAATTAGTAAGGGAATCGAGAGCTATGGAGGAAAGACAGAAGTTGAAGATTATCAGATCAGCTGTGATATCATTGAATGGTGGAGCAGACTTGATGGGCTGAATGGATGGTTTCCGTTCCTGTATCTTATGGTGAAGAAAACCAGGCAACTCCTGGGAATTGTCGACAAGTCACTGGTTCAACATTTCGTTGGAAGGATAGCTGCATCAGCAGGGAAGACCTCCCTGAGCACTGAATGGAGATTCTAGTCTGCACCAGATGCTCCACATGTGCCTTGCTATGATGCCAAATGGGGAAGGAGGCCAATAATAGGCAAAAGATGGGTTGGTCTTGTTGAGCAGAATTGGTTTATTACATAGTACTTAATAGCTAGTTGTATTTCATCTGAGTTACATGAGGGTTTCTTATCAGACCTCAGATTAAATGGAAAGTAAGTATATATTACTGTTTGGCTACATGGAACTTAGCATTTAGATCAACAACAACTAAACTAGTAACTGCATCGCTTCTACCAGGCACAGTTCTTCATATCCTGACGGGTTGAGCTTATCTCGTGATGTCTGTTTACCCTTTCAGGTTTTCATCTGCCTTTTATGCAACCATCCAAGGATGTCATGGAAACTTATTCCAATGTTAATGAGAGGGCATTCAGGCCAACTCGAACATCATTCCATGAGAAAGGCTTTAGGACATTACAAACCATTGTACAGTCTACAAACCACTTTTGAAGTAAAGTTACCTTGGACTGTGAGAAATTAATTGCAGTAGACACTTCTAAAGTACACAGCAAGATCCCACAAACTGTAGTTAGATTGCCATCATATCATAACAGCTAGAGATCTCTCTTCCGTTCGTCTTTTAGTGATGATGATCTTTTGCATCCAGCTAAGGGAGATGTTGGGGCCTTGGTAATGCTCTAGCAGGTCAGCTCTTGTGCACAAGTGTCAGAATCAGACTTCAAACCCACACCTTTGACTAGAGCTGCAAGTGCTAACGCTGGTAATCCATCCCTTTGAAGCGTCTGTCTACTTTGGTCCTACCCAAATAGCAAACTTGCCTTTCATCAGTTTGTACCTAGGCTTCCTCACCTTTCATGTCTTACCTTCTTGGAAGAGCAAGAGGGGACGATATATGCAGGCTTACCAGCATCAACAACATAGAGTCATGGAGTGATGCAGCACAGGACGAGGCCATTCAGTCCATTATGCCTTATGTCAGTATCCCTGGAACAAAAGGAAAACAATGTATGTGTTGCATTTTACGCTTTTGTGTACATTTCTCAATCTACATTGGTATTTCTCTCACATTCTGCACACGTACAGCAATGACTAAAGTCTTTTTCCTGTGCACTGCCTTCTTTAATGGAATGTAACAGATGTGGATTTGAAAAAAGCCTTATTAGCATTTTAATTTGCTACATCAGGTAGCAACATAGCTAGAGGCAAAAATAACAATGCAGTCTTTCACATCCACTGTTGTGTCAATGATTCAGTTTAGGGTCTGTGATTGACCCAATAATGCTTCACAATATCAGTCACAAAAATATTATCATTTTCTAAGGCAGATGAGAAAAACTGGGGAGCTTCAGCCTCAAAGGAAGATAAATACGATGGAAATACGTATTGATGTTTTGGATTTTAAACTGCTTGGAAAAGATCAAACCAAAGTCAGACTCCAAATTAAACCAGAATGGTACCATCTAGAAGGACAAAGGCTACAGGTAGATGGGAATACCACCACCTGCAAGTTTTCTTCCAAACCACACACCGTCCTGACTGAGAAGTATATGATTGTTCCTACCCTGTTGTTGGGTACTTCCCTCTTAAAAGAACAGTGGGTATCCCTATACCACAAGGACTGCAGCAGTTCAAGAAGGGAGCTTAACGGCAACTTCTCCTGGGTAATTAGATTTTGGCAATAGATACTGGCCGAGCCAGTGACACCCACATCCCATAAATGAATAAAAGCAGAGTTTCAAACTGATGAAAGTTAAAAAAAACGTCAGTGAATGCACAAAGAGATCAGACCTGCAAAGTCCTCAGGTTTTAGCAGGACGTGAAATTATTTTAATGAGACGTGGAGTACGTCTCCCAGTTCCCCTCAACCAAAATCACAAAAATACTTTATCTGATCATTTACTTCATTGCCATTTTCTGGAAACTGTGTCCAAAGCACCATTGCAGTTCCCTATGTGATGACAGTGATTACACTTCTAAGTACTTCATTGGCTGTGACACACTTTGGAACATCTTAAATGAAAGATCATAGAATTCATACAGTGGGGAAGAAGGCCATTCAGCTCATCAAGTCCATGCTGACCCTCCAATGAACATCCCACCCAGACCCATCAACCTTGGACACTATGGACAATTTAACATGGCCAACCCACCTAACCTGCACATCTTTGGACTGTAGGAGGAAACCGGAGCACCCAGACATGGTGAGAATGTGCAAACTCCACTCAGGCAGTTGCCTGAGGCTGAAATCGAACCCAGGTCGCTGGCACTGTGATGCAGCAGTACTGACCACCATATCACTGTGCCACCAATCCTTTGTTCAGCTTTTCCGTTCTGTCTTATTATGTTGCAAGATAAAACCAGGCCCACTTGAGTATTTTGATCCAGTGCTAGATACACCACATATTGTGTAATTTAGTTAAGCAGATTAACCATATCCCACATTCAGTGCCTGATTTGAGTGTTGAGTTAGCTAATCTCAGCTGGCAGAGCATTGGCAATGATCCAACAATTGTCCTTCGAGTAAGAAAAGGAAAAAATGGGCATTTCTGTGCCTGATGAGTAACCAGCAAACACAGGCTGCAGATTATTTGATGGTCTGGTATACTTAAAGCTGCAACTGACTCTAGTTGCTGCTTGACTGTGATCTGGCCGGGCCCACCCATGTAGAATAGTCAACTGGGTGAGGAATGGGATTGCACTGTGGCAGGAGCCAGCCGTTTCAGCACAGGAGGAGAGAAAGCTGAATAAATAGATGTGTTTGACAGTCGTTCTCCCCCCTGCCCTCATGGTGTGCCATGAATTTCAAAGCCTGTTCAGTAGCAGTTCATGAACTCTGATGAGCATTGAACTCACTTGCGAGGAGTTGAAAGACAACATCACTCGTTGGTTTCAAGTTCTCATCCTGTTACAAAATATTGTTTCTGTTTGCGCAGGTGAAGGGGAATTCAGCCTTCAGAAGAATTTCTGTGCTACCATGCTGTCACCAGAGGGTGTTTGCATGTATCACAGCACAAAGAGCTGTCAATCCAGCAACTATATCATCATTTCACCTGAGATTGTTGGGACAAAGACAAATAAAATTCTACTCTACTTCATCACTTCGGGACTCCAAGACAATAGACACTACCCTTGAGTGGGTACGTGAAGAGTATAATCACCTGGACAAAGTATAGATATTCAAATGGTGACTCAGAGTTGACCTCACAGTAAGGTGAAACCATATGGAATTTGTGTGCTGTATAGTGTAATGCTCACTTATACCTGTAAACTTCCTTTATGTTTTACTTCCCATTTCTCTGCTTTTCCAAATTTTTTAGCCTCTTTATTTGTGCATGTCCAATTTTCAATTCTTGCCATTGATGGCTGTACCTTCAATCCTAAACTCTGGAATTCCCACTCAAACATTCTCTGCCTCTCTAAACCCTGCTTTGGAAAACTGGCCTCTTTAACTGAGCCTTCAGTCAGCTGTCTTTTTGGGACTTGATGGCAGCTATTAGTTTTATGACTCTCCTGTGCGAAAGTTTTACTCGATTAAAGATAGTACCTAAATGCTACACGACCAGATGTTTGGAACAATGGCTGAATCCAATCATTAAATCCAATTGGGCATTTCCAGGGGAAATAGCTGTTTAGCTCCTTTCATAGGGATTGGAGTTTGAGTGGTGCAGCAGGCTTGTTCACACTTACAAAGTTTTGGATCATTCAATCACTAATTAGCCAGGAAAGAAAATGTGTGCATTTCTTTAAGATTTAACTTGGAAAATTTAACAAATCTGGTCAGTGCTTGAGACGCATTTGAATGATAGGATCTTAGCACATTGCATGGGCTGGATGCAGGAATATAGAATCATAGAATCCTTACAGAGTGAAAGCAGGCCATTCGGCCCACCAAGTCCACAATGATCCTCTGAAAATCACTCCACTCAGATCCACCTCCCTACCCTATCCCGTGGCTAATCCACAAAGCCGGAACGTTCCTGGATACTATGGGCAATTTCCTATGGGCAATCCACCTAACCTGCACATTTTTGGACAGTGGGAGGAAACCAGAGCACCTGGAGGAAACCCACACGGACACGGGGAAAATGTGCAAACTCTACATAGATAGGTGGAATCAAACCCAGGTCCCTGCCTCTGTGAGGAACCAGTGCTATCTTTCTGAATTGATGCTCCCCAATAAAAGGGGCAGGAAAAATTAAACCAGAAAGTATAATCAGTGAGTCTCACCTCGATGGTTGGGAAGCTATTGGATAGAATTCTTAGGGATAGCATTTACACACAATTGGAAAAGCATGGCCTAATTAGGGACATAGCATTGTGTGGGGCAGATCATGTCTTACTAACTTGATTTAAATTTTTGAGGATGGTGATGAAGGTGATCAATGAGGGTAGAGCAGTGGATGCTGTTTACATGGATTTTAGTAAGGCTTTCGACAAGGTCATTGTAGGCTCATCCAGAAGATTAAGATGCATGGGATCCATGGTAACTTGAGAATGTGGAATCAGAATCGGCTTGCCCATTGAAAGCAGAGGGTAGTGGTGGAAGGTGTTTTTCAGGCTGGACGTCCATAACTAGTTGTGTTGTGCAGGGATCTGTACTGGGACCACTGCTGTTTGTGATATATATAAATGACTTGGATGAAAATGTAGATAGGGGAGTGTCAGTAAGTTTGCAGATGATACAAAGATGGGTGGAGTTGTGGATAGTGTAGAAGGTTGTCAAAGAATACGGCAGGATGCAGATCAATTGCAGATATGGGCGGAGAAATGGCAGATGGAGTTAAATCTGGGCAAGTATGAGGTGCTGCACTTTCGGAGATCGAAAGTTAAGGGAAAATATACAGTTAATGGCAGGACACTGAACAGCATTGATGTACAGAGGAATCTTGGATTTCAAGTCCATAGCTCCCTGAAAGTGGCCACACAAGTAGATAGGGTGGTAAAGAAGATGTATGGCAAGATTTATTGATCAAGGAATTGAGTATAAGAGCCAGGATGTCCTGTTGCAGCTTTATAAGACTTTGGTTAGGCCACACTTAGAGTATTGTGTTCAATTCTGGTTGCCACATTACAGGCCTTGGAGAAGGTGCAGAAGAGGTTTACCAGGATGCTGTCTGGATTAGAGGGTATGAGCTATAAGGAAAGGCTAGAAAAACTCAAGCTGTTTTCTCTGGAGCGGCGGAGGATGAGGGAGACTTGATGGAAGTCTATAAAATTATAAGATACATCGACAAGGTTGACGGTCAGAATCATTTTCCCAGAGTTGAAATGTCAAATACTAGGGGGCATGCATTTAAGTTGAAAGGGGGAAAATTCAAAGGAGATGTGTGGGGCAAGTGTTTTACACAGAGAGTGGGAGGAGTGTGGAACGTGTTGCCAGGGGTGGTGATGGAAGCAGATATGATAGGGACATTTAAGGGACTTTTAGATAAGCAAATGAATATTCAAAGGATGGAGGGATATGGACCAAGGGCAGGCTGAAGGGATTAGTTTAATTTGGCATCATGTTTGGCACAACATCATGGGCTGAAAGGCCGTTCCTATGCTGTGCAGTTCTATGTTCTAAGATACTGTAACGGATAAACTAACAGAGTGTGGATAGCACTTGAATCACTAGTCTTCTCTAACACTACCTTATCAAGAATAACATAGATTTCACAAAGGCCCACCAGAGAGTACTGAGCTAGCTTGGAATATGAAGCACATCATCTAGATGTGGCTTGGGACAGAAAGCACAATGTATTTTTTCCAATCCTGTACATTCCTAGGTTCGTACATAGATTCGCACATTTCTCACCTGCACAATGTAGCGACTGAGCTTCAGGCCTGAGCAAGGGACTTTCATTACCTCTGACTCTACAGAGTTCAAACTGCACAGGGCACCAAATCAGTGTGGAACAGCGTGGATACTGAACACTGGATCCTCCTTGTAAGTAGGGTTCCAACAGATCCTGGGTGACATTACTCATGGATCCACTGGGGTTTACCATTTATAAAGTGCGTACTTGCCTGCAATACAATACACTGCATGGAATGTAAATGTGATGTCCCAGTGTTTAAGGGATCCAGAATAAAAAATGACCAGCGACTCACATCTAACATCAATAATGACATTCTGCAACCTGACAATTAAGTCAATATTGTGTTACACCAAATGCCTCATTCGCATTAGAGGTATAGAATTTTTCATGCTCTTTGCATCTTGGCAGGCTACAGTCCAATAATAATTTATTTATTGTCTCCAACTCCTCCCCAAATTTCCCAAGTGTGCCCCTAGTCTTCTTTTCTCAACTATATCCAAGTGGACGTCTGGTTTTGGTGATCAGTGAACGTGAGGCAGAGTCAGGGGGTTAGACGTGACACTACCCATTCCCCTCTCATAATAAAAACACAGCTTCTTCTGCGCACCAGTGGCAGCTGTAACAAAGCTACAAATACTACAGATGCTGGAAACCTGAAACAAATACAGATAATACTGGAGAAACTCACAGGTCTGGCAGCATCTGTGGAGAGAGTCCAGTATGACTCTTCTTCAGTTCTTCGACAGATGTAGCCAGAATTGCTGAGTTCTCTAGCATTCTCTGTATTTCTTGCAGCTCTAACAAGATCTGAGGGATATTTTTTTCCAAGTGACTCGGGCACTTGACCCACACTGCAAGTGTGGTACTAAGGCAGTGCTGTACCATTGGAGATTGTGACTTTTCAATGAGATGTTGAACCAACCATACACCTGCCCTCATCTGATGCTATGATTCAAAGAAGAACAGCTATCCTGGTCAGTATTCATTGTTCAAATAACTAAATAGCACTGATGACATGCTCGGCAAGACTCAGTGCCTGCAGGATAGAAACGTATTGACCATTCTTCATTGCTCAGAGAGGGTATGGATTTTCTTCTTGAGCTGTTGCAGCCCTTCTGTTGATGCTGCTCCCAAAATGGTGTCAGCCAGGGAATTTTGGGATGTTTCCATAGTGATAGAGCACAATCAGTGTCCAGGTTAAGATGGCATGTGATTTGGCGGGCAACTTAGAAGTGAAAATATTCATATGATATAGCTGCACTTTCCTTTCGCTGTAGAGGTGTAGGACAGAGAGCTCATAGCGATGTGATCAGACAATGTAGAGAGATGGAATGGACAATGCACTGGGAAAGAGCTGACATTGACTGAAGGGCTGTTCTATAAGGCTTTGAGACTGAAAATAGTGGAACACATATCAGAAGAACCCAAATGCAATTGACTTGGCAGGACTCCTGGTAAAATTTCCAGTCCAAAGCAATGTCAGCTTTACTGCTGTGGAACAGGTGGCCTGAATTTCATCAGCTCTCACTGCAGTTAAGCAGATGTAGACAGACTTTGCTATGTAGGTGGGGTTTGACCTCCTCTGTGGCAGTCTGTGTTCAAACAACTCATCTTAAAACAGAACAGACTTTGCGTATTTCCAGCACAAAACAACTTCACAGTCATCTATCAAATTTAGTTGGAGACACAGGAAGGACATATGTTGCTTTTTGATGCTGTGCCTTTTGTTTTACTATTACTGAGAGGCCCTGATGCATGGCCAAGTGCTGGGGTTGTGAAATAGGGATACAAAGAGTAGGATTGATAAGACAAATCTGGACATGGGGGAGGTGGGGGTTGGGGGAGTGGGGAGGTGTTCCTAGTGGTGATGTCAAGTCTGGGTTTTATAAAACCTTGTAATTTTCTTAGAGGATTAATAAATTAAGGGAGGTCAGGAGTTATTTGACATGATGGACCAAAACTGAGTCCAATCCTTCTTAGATAACAAGGTGTAGAGCTGGATGAACACAGCAGGCCAAGCAGCATCATAGGAGCAGGAAAGCTGACTTTTCGGGCCTAGACCCTTCTTCAGAAATGGGGGAGGGGAAGGGGGTTCTGAAATAAATAGGGAGAGAGGGGGAGGCGGATAGAAGATGGATAGAGGAGAAGATAGGTGGAGAGGAGACGGACAGGTCAAAGAGGTGGGAATGGAGCCAGTAGAGGTGAGTGTAGGTGGGGAGGTAGGGAGGGGATAGGTCAGTCCAGGGAGGATGGCAGGTCAAGGGGGCGGGATGAGGTTAGTAGGTAGGAGATGGGGGTGGGGTTTGAGGTAGGAGGAGGGGATAGGTGGGAGGAAGGACAGGTTAGGGAGGCGGGGACGAGCTGGGCTGGTTTTGGGATGCGGTAGGGGGAGGGGAGATTTTGAAGCTTGTGAAGTGCACATTGATACCATTGGGCTGCAGGGTTCCCAAGCGGAATATGAGTTGCTGTTCCTGCAACCTTCGGGTAGCATCGTTGTGGCACTGCAGGAGGCCCCCATTTCTGAAGAAGGGTCCAGGCCCGAAACTGCCTAGTCAGCCTTCCTGCTGCTCTGATGCTGCTTGGCCTGCTGTGTTCATCCAGCTCTATGCCTTGTTATCTCAGATTCTCCAGCATCTGCAGTTCCTGCTATCTTCAATCCTTCTTGTCTGGTGTTCATGTATGTGCAATTTCCAACAGTGGTCAAGAAATGGGAGCTTCCCTTATCAGGTTTCCTACAGCCACCCTGCCTGGGATCACCTGAAAGTGCTTAAAGACAAGTCACTCTGGCATCAGATTTAGAGAAGTTTACTCTTGAGTTAATCTTAACTGAGGGATATATCCAGAGCACGTTCACGCAACATCCTGCCAACTGTGAAATAAGTAACAAAAAATTACCTTGCAGGAAAAACTGGTCCAACTATAGTTGACAAGGGAAGTTAAAATATCATGTTAGATTAAAGGATGAGGTTTATAATGTTGCCAGAAGGAGCATGAAGATTTAGAATTTAGCAAATGTTGATTAAATTGATGATAAAAGGAAAACTAGAACTTGAGCGTAAACTAACAAGGGACCTAAGAACACACTGTAAAAGCTTCCAAAGTTATGTAAAGATGAAAAGATTAGCAAAAGTAAGCATGAATCCTTTACAGGCCGAGGCATGGGAAATTATAATGGGAAATAGGAAATAGCAGGGTTCTTTGACTAATGATTTGTATCCATCTTTATAATGTAAGATACAAAAATCTGAAAATAGGAGGGAGCCAGGGATCTGTTGAGAGTGAGGAACTTGAAATAAATTCCTGTTAAAGAGTGGCACAGTGGTTAGCACTGCTGCCTCACAGCACCAAGGACCTGAGTTTGATTCCAGCCTTGGGTGACAGTCTGTGTAGACTTTGAACATTCTCCCTGTGTCTGCGTGGGTTTCTACCAGGAGCTCCAGTTTCCACCCACAGTCCAAATATGTGCACGTTAGGTGGATTGGCCATGCTAAATTACCCACAATATTCAGGGATGTGTAGGTTAGGTGCATTAGCCAGGGGAAATGCAGGGTTACAGGGATAGAGTAGGGTGCTGGAGTGGGATGCTCTTCAGATGGTTGGTGTGGATTCGTTACACACTGTGGGGATTCTACATAAAAAAAAAGGAAATAGAAGCAGAGGAATTACTTTGACTAAAATCTAACAAATTCCTTCAACCTGATAGTTTACATCCTAGATAAATGAGGCAGCAACAAAGATGTGTATGCATTGGGCTTGATCTTCCAGAGTTACCTAGAATCTAGAATGGTGTCTGCAGATCAGAAGATGTAATTCAAGAAAAAAAGAATGCAAATAGTCCTGACATTAATAGTTGGGAAAAAGCTCCATAGAAACCTACCATTACGGATATGATATCAAGTCGCTTATAAAATCATACTACAGTTGAATGAATGAAAATAAAATCATGTTTGTCAAACCTTTTAGAGAATTTTATTGTTGTAACTAACAGGGTAGATAAGGGAAGGCAGTAGATGTAATGTATTTTGATTTTCAAAACAAATTAAGTGGTGTACAAGATTTTATTATGCATTATTTGGACTCTTAGGATTGGAACATTATATTAATTTTGGTTAAGGATTAGTTAATTGATTTGCCTTGCTTCGAAGGTTAGAACAAATGGTCACATTTTTAAAATGCAGAGATCAGCCATTTAGAACTAAACTGAAGAGGAATTTCTTCCTTCTAAGAATTGTGAATTTGTGGTATTTTCTGAAGCAGAGGACTCTGGATGTTCAGTTGTTGAATGGATTCCAGAAGAAATCAATAGGTTTTTCTATACTACAGGAAATATGGATTGTGGGGTAAGCTGGTCAAATGGAATTCAAGTAGAATAACAGCCATGATCTTAGGGAGTAGCAGAGATGGCTGAAAGAATGAACAGCAAAAGCAATAAAGGGGGAGAAGATGGCATACAAGGGTAGGCAATAGGGTAGTAATATAAAAGAAGATTGCAAGAATTTTTTTAGTTATAAAGAAGGTAAGAGAGAGGCAAGGGTGGACATTGGACCACTGAAAAATGAGGCTGGAGAAGTAGTAATGGGAACAAAGAAATGGCAGAGAAACTGAGTAGGTATTTTGCATCAGTCTTCACTGGTGGAAGAGACCAGTGGCATACCAGGGTCAGGGGGTCATATGTGAGTGCAGTGGCTATCACTAGGGAGAAGGTACTGGGAAGCTGAAAGGTCTGAAGGTGGGTAAAATACCTGGATCAGATGGACTACACCCCAGAATTCTGAAGGAGACAGCTGAAGAGATTGTAGAAGCATTGGTGATGATCTTTCAGGAATACTGGATTCAGGGAGGGTCCCAGAGGATTGGAAAATGGCCAATGTAAAACCCCTGTTTAAGAAAGAAGGGAGGGGAGAAAACAGGAAGTTATAGGTCAGTTAGTTTGACCTTTGTCATTGGTAAGATTTTAGAGTCCATTATTAAGGATGAGATTGCGGAATACTTGGAAGTGCATGGTAACATAGGGCTGAGTCAGCACAGCCTTATCAAGGGGAAGTCATGTCTGACAAATCTCTTAGAATTTTTTGAGAAGGTAATGAGCAATTTAGACAAAGGAGAGCCAGTGGATGCAATCTACATGGATTTTCAGTAGATCTTTGACATGATGTTGCATGGGAGGCTGCTAAACAAGATAACAGCCCATTGTGTTAGAGGCAAGGTACTGGCATAGATAGAGGATTGGCTGACTGGCAGAAGGTAGAGAGTGGGGATAAAGGGTCTTTTTCAGGATGGCAGCTGGTGACTTAGTGGAGTTTTGCAGGATGTGTGTTGGGACCACAACTATTTACTTTATACATTAATGACCTGGACAACAGAACTGAGGGCATTGTTGCTATATCTGCAGATGACACAAAGATAGGTGGAGGGACAGATAGTGTTGAGGAGGCAGGGAGGCTGCAGAAGGTCTTGGATAGGCGAGAGGAACGGGCAAAGAAGTGGCAGACAGAATACAATGTGAGTGAGTGTAAGACTATGCACTTTGGTAGGAAGAATAGAGACATTTTCTAAATGGAGAAAGGCTTTAGAAGTCTGAATCACAAAGGGACTTAGAAGTCCTAGTTCAGGAATCTCCTAAGGTTAACATTTGGGTTCAGTTAGCAGTTAGGAAGGCAAGTGCAGTATTAGCATTCATTTCTAGGGGGCTAGAATATAAGAGCAGAAATGTACGGCTGAGTCTGTATAAATCTCTGGTCAAACCACATTTAGAATATTGTGAGCAGTTTTGGGCTTTGTATCTAAGAAAGGATGTACTGGCGTTGGAGGGGGTCCAGAGAAGGTTCACAAGGATGAACCTGGGGATGAAGGGCTTGTCATATGAAGAGCTATTGAGGCCACTGGGTCTATACTCGATACAGCTTAGAAGCATACGGGGGAATCTGATTGAACCTTACAGAATACCAAGAGGCCTGGATGGAGTGGATGTGCAGAAGATGTTTTCACTAATAAGAGAGACTAGGACCCGGGGCACAACCTCAGCATGAAGGGATGACCCTTTAAAACTGAGGTGAGGAGTAATTTCTTCATCCAGAGGGTGGTGAATCCATGGAACTCATTGACACAGAGGGCTGTGGAGGCCAAGTCATTGAGTGTATTTAAAATAGAGATAGATAGGTTCTTGATTAGTAAGAGGATCAAGGATTATGGGGAGAAGGCAGGATAATGGGGTTGAAGAACGTACTGAATGGCAGAGCAGACTTGATGGGTTGAATGGCCTAATTCTGCTCCTATATCTTATAGCCTCATGGTTTTATGGCCTATCCTTGCTTCCATTTCTAATGTTCCTCAGGACAGGCTGGGTAACAAATAGTTAAGTATCTTTTTCATTCATGAGGTAGGGCTTATTGAGGTGAGCAAAGACCTTTAAGCTAAAGACCATTCCAAACTTGCTTTGTTTAGTTTTTTCACAGCCAGCAGAGAAAGGAAATCGATTTGCAACCTGCCTGGGCTGAATTATGTTGACCCCAAGTCACTACCACAACTAAATTCTTTAATGTAAATTTCACACAAAGTCTCCTCAGTAAACTTACGCTGGAAACCTAAAAGAGAATGTCAGCCCAGTGGATTCACTTTCAAAAAATGTGCTTCTTTGCCAAACTCCTGTCACCTTCATCTATGATAAATACAATTTTGAGGACTGAGTCAACTTGAGGTACTGTGTTGGGAGACAGTGCCAATAAAGTCCATGCAGATTGATTGGAATTGCACTATTCTGCTTTGTAAACAGGATTCAACTACTGTACAACTTTATGCACACAGGTGCAATGGTTTTACCTTAAGTAAACCAAATTCTATTCAGTAATACAAAATTCCAAAACCAGCAGTGTTGGGACAAGTCCCATGGCTCTGTATCACTGATTTTGGTGGATTAAAAAAAAGGGCAAGACACACCCAAGTTACAGTTGTGCTCCGACACGTGATTTCCAGCTTGGGCCAGGAACAGCTCAGATTTTAATGGCATGCTGTTTATCATGGAGCGGTGTGACCTGTTTCCCTTCAAGTTGTCTACATTTTCTAAATCAGGGCATATTTCAGATTATAATACAAACACAAGCCTTTTCAATTAGACGAACGGCAGACACTGTATAGAAGCTGTTGGGCCCTGTACCCAGTTCAATGTTCAGTGCTATCTTTTGGGGGGGGTTGTAGTTGGGGGAGTATTGATAATAATACTGCATATCCATGTAAATTAACCCCCATCAGCAGCACTGTGCTGGAATCATACTACACTGTGAGTCACACAGTGTTATATCACTACAATCCAAGCCACTTAGACTCAGGAGGAGGCCATTCAGCCCCATGACCCTGTTTCACTGTCAAAATAGATGATGATTGATCTTTATCTTAATTCCATCTGCTAAGTTTGTAACCCTTAAAGCCCCTAGATAATAGAAATATAGAAACCTTAGTTTTTGGAGCTTTCAATTGACCTCTAGACTCAGCAGCGAGTTGGAAGAAACAGCTCTGGATTTCCAATCCCCCTTGTATGGAGAAATGCTTTCTGACAGTACCCTGAATTGTCTTCTTCTCATTCTGAGCCGATTTCCTGTCATTCTAGGCTGTCCCACCGTGAGAAATAAATTCTTTCCATCCCACCTATCAGCTCCTATCCCATCTCAAACATCTCAATTAGATTATCTTGTAATTTTCTAAATTCAAGGGAATTCAAGGCCAGCAACACAACCTGGCCTCACTTTTAGCCTTTTTTAGCTCTGGTACCATTCTGTGCAACTGCACTGCACCCTTCTGAAGACAACACATCTTTTCTATAATGTAGCACCTGGAACTGAATGTTGTTTTACAACCTCCAACACTTTGTATTTCAGAACCCTTGAAATAAAGTCCTGCTGTCCAAAGGTTTTTAAAAATTAATTTTGTACATCTCCTTTGGATTATATTGATTTCTGTACTCTGACATCGAAATCTCTCTGCTCACTCATTGAGTTGGGATTCTCACCTTTTAAAAAGCATTCTGAGTCAACTCTTTTAGATCTACGTCTCTACATTTAATTTCATAGGCTACTGTTTTACATTGTACTGCAGCCATCGCAGTGTGCAGTATTGGAGTTCTGCTCTCCATGGTAACAAGCCTTAATATTACTAAGCATTATCTGGAGGTGAAGGAATAAGAGGGAAGAAGGCAGTATTAAACTGTACATTATGCACATTACAGGATGCTTATGTGGGAGGGTGGTCATTAAAATGAAGCATGCTGGTGTTGAAACAATTTCCATTTGAGGCAAAAGCATTCAGCGTTAGCTATGTTAGCGAAAGTTTTGTTCTTTTGGAAGTTACATGGGCTGTGCGGTAGATGTTACTCAATAGTACAAAACAAGTGATACAGAGTCCGCAGTCTATTTTCATTTCTCCTGAAGACTGTAATGGAACTAAAATCAGAGAGATGGACTGCCAGCTCTCTAAGGTGTTGGCACAATGTTAATGTCAGTGGGCTAATAATCCAGAGGGCCAGAAAAATGCATGGGTTCAAATCTCACCGCGTATAGCTGATGGAATTCAATTCAGTGAATAAAAGTTTGGAATTAAAAACTACCCTGTGATTTTGAAAGTATCATCAACTGGTGTACAATAGGGCAGGAAATATGCTGTTGTTACTGGTCCTGACTGACATGTAATCCATAGAAATACAGTTGATTCTGAAATAGCCTAGCAAGCTGCTCAGGTAAATGGACAATTACGGAATGGGTAACAAATGCTGGTACAGGACTGGTTCTATCCCTAACCATCATAGTCAAGATCTACTCCAGCGAATGTTTGCTGCTTAGTCAACCACATCTCGGAATAGTCAGCAGAAGTAAACACTCGAGATAAAATCATTTAACTGAGAACGCAAAGGGACGAAGTTGGGAGTGTCCTGTTCTTTATAGATCGTTGGGCTGTAAACTTTACTGGCTAAACCCCGAGGGGAAACAGCAACAAGTTCAACCTCCAAATGAGAATGTTAGTGACTTGTTTAAAAGTAAATCATAACAAATTGACCTAACCTCGTTGGACAAATAAACTGCCCGGTCCCATGACAAAACACAATCCACAGGAAATTGCTTTCAAAGGATTAGAATTAGTCAATAGTACAGGTGCTTAAGCAATGAATTTTGGTCAGTTTTATACAATTTAGTCTCTCACCAAAGGAAATTTTTTTTACACCCCTTTTCTCCCAGCTACAGGGGATGTGGTGCTCCTGGGGAAAAAGAAATTTGAAAATACAAAGAAACATGTTTAATTCCTGTATGATGAATGCTTGTTTTCAATCAAGTTCAGGAGAGATCTCTTTATAGATGGAAATAGACAATATCCATGTGTAAAGCATTGCACAATAATGACCCCTCTTCACAATAATGTTGTGAGGTCAGGAAGTTGAATATATAAGACTGTAAAAGCATAATAAAGATGAAAGTGAGCCTGCTTCTCCATTCATGGCTGATCCAAACTGCCTCACATTCACTTTCCTGCATTTTCCCCATAACCCTTGATCCCTCTCCTGATCAAGAATCTATTTCAGCCCTAAGTATACACAAAGATTCTGCCTCATATAGCAAGGAGTTCAAAAGACAAAGTAAGTTCAAGTACTTTCTTAAAGTTGCGATAATGCACCAAATAAAGTGCCAAACATTTACATTTTCTGAGGACATGTCAAGACCCTGAGAACATAAATCTGACTGATATTGAAGTGAAGAGAAACGCAATTCTATACAATACAAGTAAAGGAATGTCAAGTGCATCTACATTCCAGTCCCACTGCAATTTCATTGTAATTACTTGCTATCCTTTAACAGTCCTAAATTCAGCTTTGTTTCTGTCACTGGTAAGCTGTTAGATGACTTTTACTGACCATCCAGCTTACATTGAAGGATTCCATCATTACTTTCTGCTCCTTGTTAGCTGACTGCCTGGTTTTCTCTTTTCAAAGTCTCCTTCACTTCAAGCTCTCCCCAATGCCAATTGTATCTATTTTCAATGTACCCTCAAGTTTGGCATCAATTGCTTCTTCCTCCTCAATGCAAAACCTAAATGATGTGCCTTCCCACCTGCCATGGGATGTTTTACCGTGTTAAAGGTACTGTATAAATGAAAGTTTTCTTTGGTGTTATTGCACACCTGAAAGCGATGTGGAAATGTAAGGTGCTGTTGACAGGTTTAAGGCTCCCCTTCTTCGACACATAAAAACCCTAACATTCAGGGAGCAGTTACAAGTGCTCCTGCTGAGAATGTGGAGATGTGAAGGCATCATTCCAGGAGGGGATTACCTTTACATAATCATAGAATCCATGCAGTAGGAAAGCAAGCCATTTGACCAAATGAGTCCACACCGACCCTCAAATTAATATTCCAACCAAACCCATCCCCCTATTCTATCCCTGTAACCCTGCATTTCCCACGGCTAATCCACCTACTCTGCACATCCCCGGACACCATGGGCAATTTAACATGGCCAATCCACCTAGACCGCACATCTTTGGACTGTGGGAGGAAACCGGAGCATCTAGAGGAAACCCACACAGACACAGGGAGAATGTGCAAACTCCACATGGACAATTGCCTGAGGATGGAATCAAACCTGGGTCCTTGGCACTGTGAGGCAGCAGTGCTGACCACTGAGCCACCATGCTGCATAAACAATGCACAGAGGAAATCTTAAACAAAGCTAGTCTTTGGGAAATCGCTAGGATCAGGTACAGGTTTGGTTCTATTTCCCGCCCTCCCCTCACTGCATTCCTCCCAACTCCAAAGCACTCCTGCTCCCAATTTCACTCTCCATTGAATCGGACAGTCATGCAATAGTGGTCAACCTGAAGAATCAATGTTTCATCCTATTGTGGAGGGTTCCTAACCTGCAAATTAGTTTCTAAAAATGGATCTCCATCAATTTATTGTCCAGGTAGTACCTGAGGAGTATAAGGGAAAGGCACATACACTGATCTTGACTAGCAGACACTGGAAATAGGACAGATGACTCAGAGTAAGAGTTGGTACTTTGAAGCCTTTGATTTCAAGCAGTATCAAGACTTTTGAGGTCAGGCAGCATCAGAGGAGCAGGAAAGTTGACGTTTCGGTTCGGGACCCTTCTTCAGACCTGAAACGTCAGCTTTCCTGTCCCTCTGATGCTGCCTGGCCTGCTGTGTTCTTCCAACTCCACACTGTGTTATCTCTGACTCCAGCATCGGCAGTTCTTACTATTTCATCATGACTTTTGAGCTTTGAGTCCTTTGCTGCCTGTCCACATTCCTGACATCGGCGTTGGTTATTTTTATATCCAGAGGTGCTGTTACACACAACTGAATAGTTTTTGTTACCCCCATCACCAAACCACCTATGGTACTTTTTCATTTATTAACCTCTACCACCAGTAAATCACACATGTTTTCCAATTGATTAATTTACATGCAAAGCCCGTTAAGGGCAATGCAGACCTTTAGAGTTAAGGGACAGCTAGGGAGGGGGGCAAATGTCTGTGTTGGTATCTAATTCAGTTTATTCCATGCTAAATATCTAAGCATTAAAGGAAATAAGTCCGACAAGTGTTGAGAACCAATTGGCTATTTGTATTAAGATGCATATCTGTGGTGCAGTTTTAGTGTCCCCACCCCTGGACTCAGAGACCCATGTTCAAGTCCCACCTGCTCCAGAGGACTGCAGTAACAACGTTGTTTGGGAAAAGTTGCAACTAGTTCCTCATTATTTGGGTAAAATATAAGATTTCTGCCTTGGGACCACATAAAATTCGTTAACTGTGTATGACTTAACACTCAAGTGCAGCTTACAATAGGATTGGGTGTTTTTAGGAGTTACGGATACAGCTTGCAATGAAGTTCTACAGCACCCATGTGGGGAGTCTGCAGCCTTCCAGACTCAATATTGAATTAATAATCTTAGAATCTGAGCACCTTCTCCCATGTCCTTGCTCCAACCCCACACACCAGACCTTGACATCATGTGGGTTGCCACCACAAACAACCCATTGTCAGCCACGAATGGCCTTCAAGAATTGGTTTCTACTCTGCTACGGGACAAGTTAGTTAGTTATTTAGTTAGTTATTTCGACAGTGTCTGTTAAGTGACTAGGATTTACTCTATTCCTAAGGTTCAACCTAGTATAGTAATTAGTGGTATGTTAATAAATTATATTAAGGTGCATATAGGGCTTTTGTGGTAGTGTCCCTACCCTCAGACTGAGAGACCCAGTCCAAGTCTAACCTGCTCCAGAGGTGTGCAATAACATCGCTGAGCAGGTTGATTAGAAAAATATCTTATTAAAATGTATATAGAGCTCTTATGGTGCAGTGATAGTGTCCCTACCTCTGAACCTGGAGGCCTGCATTTGAGTCCCAAATGTTCCAGAGTTGTGCCATAACATCATTGAACAAGTTGATTGTTATAGCTAAAGGGAAGAGTCAGCTGGAAGGTTGAGGGGGGGTTGTGATGTATGATTGGTTGAAATAAACTCTCACTAGAGAACGTGCACCAGTACTCTGTCAAAAGGCAGCTCACTTTGAGTGAACAACAATCTGAAGCCTGAGGTAACATTGAATGTCACTGGGACGACACAGATGGGGTTGGAGGGTTGGGAGAGGGTTTACTGTGAAACCAGCCCTTCCTCCACTCATTTACCTTTCCTGTTGTCATCAACCTCACAAAGGGACATGGGCTGGGACTGTAGTTTGGAGCAGATTTGACAGAAAAACTTACATTTTTCTAGCACCTTTCACAACATCAGGACGTCCCAAAGTATATTCTAGTGAATTACTTTTGAAAGATGGTCACTGTGGTAATGTAGGAAAGGTTGGGGGCAGTTGATTGATACATGGTAAGGCGCATATGAAAAATAAACAGATAGTCGCTTCTGATGGCGCTGATCGTGAAATTATTATTGGCTAGGACACCAGAGATAGCTCCTTCCATTCTTCAACATACTGCCAAGGGATCTTTTATGCCCACCTGAGAGGGCAAACAAAGTCTGGGTTTAACACATCTGACAGTGCCTGGAAATAAGAGGAGGCCATTCAGCCCCATTGGGCCTGTTCTGCCATTCAATGAGATTGTGGTTGACACGCCTGTTTTTTTGCACCAAGTCACTTGTTCGGTTTGTTTCAGAATGATCTATCAATCTTACACATAAAACTTTAAAAAATATAAAATTAGTCTAGCATCATTTGCCATTGGCGACAGACAATTTCAAATTGCTACAACTGCCTTTGCGTGGAAGTGTTTCCGAACTTCGCTCCTCAGTTATGTCCTGCACTGGGAGCTTCAGTCTAGATATTGAGATGAAGTTTTTTGGCGAAGGATTATAAACCCACAACTTTGCCATTCCCACCCCAAGCCACAGCAGACACTTATAGGTGAGAGGAGACACAGATTTCTGTGAAACTGCACACATTATGTTGAAACATGACAGTGAGTATAAAGCTTCATTCTAGTTTGTGATCTTAGCATGGGAAAATTATTCATGAGTAGTTGGCGCTCAAAGAACTTTTTTTTTAAACTGATGCTGTTTTATTTTTTGAAGAAAAAAACCGTCAGAGGCCTGGGGTGCCTGGGAAGCAAATGTATTGCATCTGGTCCTCATTGAGAGTGTACGAGTTCACTTTCTCACCGATACTCAGAGAATCAGCTCAATGAAAGGGCGAAGTGTGAAAGCATTTCTGCACAAAAAAGCTTTAAAAGGCTCGGCTGCTTTTTTATTCCCCTCCCTCTCTATTCAAGTTTGTTCCTGTAGCCCTTCCTCCCACCTCCCCACCTCACTCTCCACTCTCCACAACCTCCCCCCACCCCCACCAACTCCACTCCCACCTCCTCACCATTCCTTTCCAAACACTCAATTCAAGCGAAGGCTACAACAGTCGCTTAAGGCTGAAAGAGTTTCCTGATGGGAAGACGATGGCCTTTTGACCTGCAGAACCCAACTATTTTGCTTCCTCATCTGCTTGCGTTGAGAAATGGTTTCCAAGAAACAAGTCACTCACCTTTTTTTTCAGTCTGTGAACAGAGAAGACTCTGAGATCCAGCAAACTTACCGAGTCTGAGACACACAGAGAGAGAGAGAGAAACAGAGAAGTGAAAAAAGACAAAGGAACAGAGTGCTGAGGGTTTCAGGGCCTGCAGCCAGAATGTTAATTTGCCAGCCCTTGTCAATAAGAGGTGGTTGTGACACACACAAGAGGAAATGAGTACTCCCTAAGGCAAAGACAGTATGGGCTGGGGGAGGTGGGGATTTGAAGGTGTGGAGGATATTCTTCCTGCCTGGTTCCAGCATGTTGACAGCCCTTTGACAGGCCACACACCTGCACCATGCATTAACTCTCAGCCAAAACGTAAGCAACAAACTCGCGGGAAGGTCAGCACAAAACCTGCCTGGCCTCTTAAAGGCATTTTCCCTTGCCTCATCTCAAACTGCAGTCCGTGCATTACTTTGTGAAAGATAATGTAAGGAAAATACCAGCACCAATTTGCTCTCAGCAAGCTCCCACAAAGAGCAAAGTGGGAATGACAAGACAATCCATTTTCATGATTTTGGTGTGGCACGATCAAACCATTAAGAAGGTCACGGCACAGAAAGAGGCCATTCAGCCCATTGTGTCAGCACAGGCCAATCCAAATCCTATTTTCCAGCATCTGGTTCGTGGCCTTGCAGCTTCTCAGGTGCAGATCCTTTTCATGTCAGAGTAATCTCTCAGTCTTTGAATAGGTGAGTGCAAAATATTTTGGCCTTGAGTGGGCAGCTCTGTTTAACATTTTATCTGAAGGACTGCATTCCCTCAGGTCTGTCCTGGGGTGTGCTAGACCAGATCCTGTGTTGCTGCGGTGGGACCTGAGCATAGCAAGTGTTGACTCAGTGATATCACAGCCCTACTGAGAATTGGACGACACTGCTCTTTTCCAGTTAAGGAAATCAAATAATACTCCTTACTTTGCTCCTCTATTGAAAAGTTTGTGCCAGGCTGGGATTAGGTTCATGATGCTTCATCCACATAACCATTCCTCATGTGACTGTCAGCATGAAAACTATTGATGGACCATCACAATCTTTCCTGGACAGCATTTATTGCCCAGAAGGCAGTTAAGAGTCAACCACATTGTTGTGGGTCTGGTCACATGTAGGCCAGACCAGGTAAGGATGACAGTTTCCTTCCCTCTGCCTTGACCTACTCCCCCACCTGCTTCCCGCCACCCCCGGACACTGTTACCCTGATTCACAATTAGTCAGGCATAAACCCTTTGAATTTCCTGCTGTGTACTTCAGTGAGCCCTCCACCCCGCCAATTGGTTGCGTACGTGTACAGGGACGTAGCGGTATGGGAGTATCAGACTTAGTGGTGATGCCTCACACATACTGGAAGCTGTATCCCAGTGAGGAGCTGGGTCCTACAGGAGAAGTGGGCAATGGTGTGTGAAAGGTGAAACTTGGTTTTGGTAACAACAGAGCGTCAAGTAGACCGCGATTCATTACAGCCTCTTTTACCACCTTCCCAACTGCACTCTAGTGTTAATTCGAAGACACCTTAGAAGAAACGATCCTGAGTGAGAGACAGAAGAAGACAGGAGGAGGAGCCAAACGATTGTGCAGAGTGAGTTCGAGCTCGATTTAAATAATGTATCAGACAGCAGTTCCATCTAAGCCTGTTTGGGTAGACTAGGCCAGAAAAAGTACAGTGGGCAAATTATCAGGAGAGGGTTTGCTGAGTGTATAATTAGTGAAGGGCCGTGGGGATTGCTGGTATAACTTCTGTCCAGGTAGCTGGAAGAGATTTTCACAAGTCCTCTTTTGAAAGTGAATCTTTGAGTCTCCATGCTGGGGGTGTGTTCCAGGTGACGGTGTAAGGTTTTATTCTAAGGTACAAGTGTGGCTAGTCTGTTTTTTTAAACAATGAATTACTTACACCAATCTTTTTTATTTATTCATGGGATAACAGCGTTGTTAGCTAGGCAGCATTTATTGCTTAGCAGGCAGTTAAGAGTCAATCACATTGCTGCGGGCCTGGAGTCACATGTTGGCCAGACTAGGTAAGGATGGCAGTTTCCTTCTCTAAAAGACATTTATGAACCAGACAGGTTTTTCCCCAACAATTGACAATGGAATCACAGTAATCATTAGATTCTTAATTTCAGATATTTATTGAATTCAAATTCCACCATCCGCCTTGGTGGGATTCAAACCCGGGTCCCTGGACCATTATCTGGGTCTCTGGATTAACAGTCTAGTGATAATACCTCTAGGCCATCACCTCCCCATTTAACTCTGTAGAGTAATATGAATAATATTGGAAGTGTACAAAGTGATGATATAAGTCAGCCAGAAGATAGAGGAGGCCATGGCCCAGTGCTATTGACACTGGCTGCTCATTCAGAGACCTGGGCAATGTTCTAGGAAACCAGGTTTGAATCTCCCATGAATTTGATTGAAAATCTGGAGTTAAGAACCTGATGATAACCATCTATCAATAGTTGTGAAAACCCCATCTAGTTTATTATTGCCCTTTAGGGAAAGAAGCTGCCATCCTTACCTGGTTTCAACTACATATGACTCCAGACCCACAGCAATGTGGTTGACTCTTAACTGCCCTCTGGAATGGACAAGAAAGGCAGGCGTAGCCATTTTTAATGATTTTTTAAAAAAATTCAGTGGATGAGGCTGCACGGGAGCAGAAAGTGGAATATTGTGTGAAGAGAATGGAGATATAGATAAAGCTGTAACTGACGAGTTCTTGCAGGAAGATCTATGGACTCCAGCAGCAGTACTTTGGGAGACTGAATGGAGTCAGACCCAAACACACAACAAAACCTACTCTTTATGAGGTCTAAGCTACTGTTCAATCACATCTCTTATGAAATCATTGGCAATACAGCTTCCTGTGTACATTCCTGGCAATTAACCCCATACTCTACAGACACTCTACAGGGACAGCACAGGATGGTCTCAGGTATCTTTACCTCCAGAGCTGGACTTGGCACAGTGTGTGCTGGTGACTGCGAGTTTTAACAAAAATAATGACAAGTGTTTTAACATGGAGCATACAGCTAAGAATGTGTAAAGAGCACTTTATGAAAGATGGTAGCTTTCATTTCTATAACACCTCTAACATAATAAAGGTACTTTACAGGAGCATTTTCAATAAATTTGGAGATCTGGACAGCTGATAAAAAGCTTGGCCAAAGAAGTAGGGTTTAAGGAGATCCTTAAAGGAGGTGAAACTGGTAGACAGGTGAAAGCTTTGTGTGAAATTCCAGAGTTTAAGGTTCATACATCTGAAACCAAGGTGGAACAACAGTGTTCTCAGAAGGTTAAAGGCCTGAAAGGCAATTTTTATAATAGATAGTTGTCCTGTAGTGCCAATTTGCAAAGTTGTCCCAGTGCCTCCTCATGTATTTTATCCTAACACCATTCGGATGGGAAAGTTCTCCCTAAATCCTAAATTCCTTAAATGAATGCCCTTGCTTTTGAAAGCTTGGCCATTTTGGATTGTATTGGCAATCAACAGTAATCAATATTAATTAGGAGGGATATCAGAGAGTTGCATTTTCTGCTCCACATTCTCTCCCAATCTCTCAGGAAATTTGTGTAAAGAATGGATTGGCAATGGCTGTGTTTCCTCAGTTTTGCTGCCACAGAGATGTTCTATTTTAGGTGGTCTTTCATCCAGATGGTGAGACATTGGATGCTCATGTTTTTGAAGGCACAGAGCAGGAAACAGCCACTCAGTCCAACATTCCTTGAACATCTCTTGCACTCAAAACTTGTTATGAGCAAAGATGTTGAGGTATTAGACAAGTTCCCAGTGAGAATTCTGACCCTCATTGGAGTTACTGGCCATATAATCACTGTGCTTCTAATTGACCTTGTAACAAAAGGTGAAGAGGTGACCTAAAAAACATTTAAGATGATAAAAGGTTCCCTCTTGTTTTACTTTAAAATATGATGACAACATTGAAGTAACTCCACAGAGGCCAGTATCCTGTCACCAAGTCACCCTTTATTTACACATAGACAGTCCTTGACTATAGCACCGCCTCAGGCACCAGAGTGTCAGTGTCTCTGACACTCACCCTTTTCATCTGTCAGCCAAGGCTCCCTGATTGGACCAGACTAACAGCCCCAACGGGGACCTCATATTCTATGAGGTCTAGCTAACTGACCTTGTTACAAATCAGTACAAATGTCATTGTTGCAACCAAAGGAATGATTATTAGGGTAAAATTAAAATAAAATTATTGGGCAGTGGTGGTATTGAGCTGTAGTTTACATAGGCATTGGTCTTCATGATGGAGAAACAATTGGTAATATATAACTGGAGGGTGACCACCGAACAAACACAGAGTACAATGAGGACCCTAGCCTCCATGAACTATCACAGTCAGTATGGGAATTGAACCCATGCTGCTGGGTTTATTTTACACCATTCTCTGGTGAACTGGGCTGACCGATCTCCATAAGATGACAGAGTAGGATCAGGGAAATAGGTCTAATCATACAGGGCCAAAGAACTAGCACAGGCAAGGTGGACAGAGTGGCCTCCTTCTGCTGTGTCATATTCTGTTATTATCAAATGTTTTGGTGTACCTGTTTCTTCTTCAAGTATTACGGTGGCTCAGTGGTTAGCACTGCTGCCTCACAGCGCCAGGGACCCAGGTTTGATTCCAGCCTCAGATGACTGTCTGTGTGGAGT
This sequence comes from Rhincodon typus, assembly GCF_021869965.1. NCBI lineage: Eukaryota > Metazoa > Chordata > Chondrichthyes > Orectolobiformes > Rhincodontidae > Rhincodon > Rhincodon typus. The sequence goes on along the minus strand of NC_063364.1, from coordinate 26,014,569 downwards.
TTTCATGTTCTCCCCATGTCTGCGTGGGTTTCCTCTGGGTGCTCTGGTTTCCTCTCACAGTCCAAAGAAGTGCAGGGGTTAGGGGAATTGCCTTGTGTGGTGCAGGATAGTCAGATTAGCCATGGGAAATGCTGCATTACACAGATAGTGTAGGGGTCTGGGTGTGGCTCTAGGTGGGATACTCTTTGGAGGGTCAGTGTGGACTTGATGGATTGAATGGCCTGCTTCCACAATGTAGGGATTCTATGATTGTGTTAAAGAAATTAAACATTGTTTTCTCTTTCTGACACTCAAAGTCATCTCTGAGAACACCTTGAAAATGTAAGGTATGGGCTAAGTGCATTGTAAAGCTCTCTCTACAAAGTCCCATTAAATAGGGCATATAGGAACAGATCATTCAATCATTCTAGCCTGTTCTACCATTCAGATTACAGCTGATCTGTATCTTAACTAAATCAGCCAACTTGGGTTTGTAGTTCTGAATACTCTTGCCTCATGGAAGCCTGTCAGTCTTGAATAAAAGTTTTAATTAATCTAGTTTCAGCAGCATGTTGGAGTGTAGATTTTATATTAATTATACTTCTCTGTGAAGAAGTGCTTTCTAATATTGCTCCTGAATGATTTAGCTTTAAGTTTATTTCTCTGTGCTCTAGTCTTCTTGGTTAATTGCAGAATAAAACTCCCTTTGCATAACATTTTAAAAGAACATAGGAGGAAGGATTCTCACTTTGACTAATAAAACAAGCTTAGGAAGGGTATGACAGGGGTTAGACAAAAAGTACAGCTCCCTCTACACTGATCAGATGTGATCAGATGGATAGAAAATTCAGACAGAATATAAAAAATAAAAAATACTTATTTGAATTGATTTTCACTGAATTAACATTATACTTTGAGGGCTCCAAAAGAATATTGTGAAGCTTTTTTAAAAATCGATACATGAACTTTATATCATTAGTCATAAAAATGTCCAAGGATATCTATAATTTAATGTGTTTGTGTTATGCTCACGGAGAATACTATATTAGGAGCTCAGGCTTTAATCCAACCATTTAATCATTCAGCAATGTTTTATAAACACTCTGAACTATGTTTAGCACATGGTTGATTCTTCTTGAGCAGGTCTGAGTATAGGTGTCGCTTTTTATTCAGAGCAGTGCCTGCAGTCTGAGACAAAAACAAGAACGTTATGGAAAGAGTGAAGGACAGCTGGGATCCATCAGTCAATGCTGCATCAGCCAGCCTTCTGCTCTTTGTAAAGAGCACAAAGCTGACTTGCAGTTGGAGTGCTACAGATGTTCTCTGGACCAGGGAAAAAAAAAATTGCTCTGGCTTGTGCTCCTGATCATTATTCAGTGAAACCTGTTAGGAAAATCCATTTGTACAGTTTTGGAGAAAAACCCATTTTGGGCTCTGTTGTTATGATTATAAGCAATCATGAGAGAGTTCCTTTAGGTACTCTGGACAATTTTCGAGGATCATGTTATACAAATGAGGGAACACCCCCTGGTCTGTCATCTACTATCACCATGGCTGAGTGAGCTTATCTCAGGCAGGACAAGACTGGGACACTGTAACAAAGCCGTGTGGCCCAAAGCAGGGGAAAAAACACAATCAGCCAGGCTCTACCTCTTGATTACTGTCCACAGATGGGACAGGATTGGTGTGAGCTAGTAGTAAGATTTAGTTCAGTTCATCAGAGATAGCCCAGAGAGTTGAATTCATCCTCCCACAATGGCTGCCCCAACACTGTACAGGCAGACACACAAAAGGTGGTGTAATAGAGTCTGTTGACTTGCTGGAACATTATTCAACATGGAATCGCATCTTAGAGGTTGAATTAGGGAACAGGACAATATCAAACAGAATCATTGAATCCCTACAGTGTGGAAGCAGGCCATTTGCCCCATCAAGTTCACACCAACCCTCTGAAGAGTATCCCACACAGACTCACCCCACTCCTGTAACCCCACATTTCTGATGGCTAATCCCCCTAGCCTGCACATCCTTGGATGCTGTGGGCAATTTAGCATGGCCAATCCACAACCAGCACACTGTGGGGGGAAACAGATGTACCCAGAGGAAACACACACAGACGCAGGGAGAACATACAAACTCCACACAGACAGTCACCCAAGGCTGGAATTGAACCTGGGTCCCAGGCACAATGAAGAGGACAATATCAAACAGAATCATTGAATCCCCACAGTGCCTTCAGTGAATGTCTTCATTGTTTTTATTTAGACAAAGTTGGTAATTAATGATTTAAAGGTGCCCTTAGTTTCAGTGCAGATGACGGAATGGGATAAATGTATTTTCCAGCCTGTTTGCATGTTGTCTATGCATCATTGATCAGTCTGGACCTGACAGTTTCCAAACACTGCTCCACAAACCTCACATTATAATGGTTATGAATTACAGACATCCAATGCACAGAAAAACCAGGAGCTATTTCTCCCCCAACCATAAGTGTGGCAATGGTGGTACAGTGGTTAGCACTTCTTCAGATTTCTGAAGAAGGGTCTAGGCCCGAAACGTCAGCCTTCCTGCTCCTCTGATGCTGCTTGGCCTGCTGTGTTCATCCAGCTCTACACCTTGTCATCTCAGATTCTCCAGCATCTACAGTTCCTACTATCTCTTGTTTTTAAATTAGCTCTTTTTACGCAATAAAAGGCAGAGGATAATGAAGTAAAACTTTGATCAGTCCTGTCCTGTATAACTACTCCTGCTGTCATGCTCATCTTTCTTCCAATTAGTAACCCATTATTTTCAGCCATCTGCAATATCGCTCATCCATCTCCTGCTAGGCTGGCCACTCTTTTTGCTGCCTTCGACTTTGCACCTTACAGACCTCTGTGGTTTTACATCTTTGATCAAGAGGCGAAAATACTGAAAATTTCTTTCTTGAATGCCACTTTTTGGAGTCCTTTTTGCTCCCAACCATGTCGCTTCTTGCCCTTAAACACTTCTTCATTTATCTTCTGAACTGTAAATAGAATTATAAGCATTAGTCTTAACATCCACAATTCAGAGACCTCTATTTTCTATTTGCTTATTGTTGAAAGCTATGTTACATAATGTGATATTAGGGCAGTATGCCAAAAACTTAGTAAAACAGCAGCCTTTCAGAAGCTTAAAAAGGGCTGAAGGTAGAGAGGTGAAATGGTTTAGACAGGGAATTTCCAGACCTTGTGCCTCACACAGTCAATGGCTGCCAGTGGTGGAGCTATTAAAATGAGGGAGTTCAAGAGGCCAGAATTGGATGGACACATATTTTAAAGGAATGTAGAGGTGGTGAGAGGGAGAGGAGGATTAGCAAAAAAAGGATGAGAAAGTTTGAAATTGATGCATTGCTTGATGAGGACCCAATATAAGTCAGCAGGCACATGTCTGATAGATAAAAAGGACACAGACAGATGTGGTTTGGATATCCTCTGGGTTGTATAATGTCAGACACTGGCTAGAATTGTGTTGAAATAGTCATTCACAAGAATACAGGACTGCCTATGGTTCTAGTTTTCCACAGACACCAGTTGTATTATTTGTCATTCACCTGACAGGAGGTAGGGTTGAATCTCAACAATTTTCCCTCTACTTTCTTAAGCCCACTGGGAAGGGTTTATGTTGCAATTACAGCAATACCTTGCATTTTAATGCACATTAAAAACTAATAAAATGTTCCAAACTGCCTTAATAGGATAGCATTATCAAAAGAAAAACTTGACATTCAGCCATACAAGGACAGGTGACCAAAAGTTTGGACAAAGGGAGGTTTTAAGAAATGTTAGAATGGCAGAAAGAAAGACATAGTGGCAGAAAGGCTTAGGCAGGCAGTTCCAGAGTTTTGGCTTAGAGAGCTAAAGACATTGCCATCAATAAAGAATGACAAAACTTGCGAATGTGCAAGAGGCCAGAAGATCCAGGAGGATTGGTTACTGAGCCAGGGAGAGGCAAATTCACAAATGGATTGGAAAACAATGTTGAAAATTTTGAAATTAAAGTGTTGTCAGGCAGTAGGAACAGGGGCAATGGATGAACAGGATTTGATGAGTGACAACATCTTATAGGATACCTGCAGTTTGTCAGAACCACAACAACGGGAGCTTGTGAGTTTGGTCAGTGAAGGAGACCCTAGTTTCTGAGTCCGATTAGAACTGGACATAAAACAAGATTCAGGAGCAATATTAATTTCTGAAAACAAAACTTTTCAAATGTGGCTGGTCTCAGGGAATACAACACAAACATGCCTAATCCTACTAACAAAGGCCATAAAAGGTTGAAATGTCCCAAAGGAACAGTTCATACTGCTTTTTTGAGGTTACTTTTGATGTATTCTATTAGAATAGAAATAACTTTATTTATAGTTCAGTTTGTCCCTGAGTGACAATGGGACAGTCTACAGTCTCTACATTCAATCCCTATTGCACTAGATCTGACAGTGATTCATAGAACAGCACAGTGGGAGCTAACCCATGTTATAACTGGCCTGGATATGTAGTGGTGGAATACTTAGAGGAAGGTTTACCTGGATCTACCTCTTAATTTTTTTTTGCGTTTGTTTCCGAGATGTTGTCATTGGCTAGGCCCACATTTATTGCCCATTCCTACTTTTTATTCAAAACTCACCTGCAAGACAGGGACATCACTGGCTGGCCAGTATTTATTGTCTGTCCCCACCTGCTTTTGAACTGAATGGCTTGCTAGGCCACTTCAGCGGGCAATTGAGAGTCAATCACATTGCTGTGGGTCTGGAGAGCAGGTGAAGATGCAGATGTCCTTCCTTGAAAGGACATCAGTGAGCCAGATGGGATTTTTTTTTTCGACAATGGTTTCATGGTCATCAGTAATTTTTTTTTTGTTGAATCCAAATTGAACCACCTGCTGTGGCAGGATTTGAACTCAGGTCCCCAGAACATTAAAAACCGAAAGAACTGCGGATGCTGTAAATCAGGAGCAAAAACAAAGTTGCTGGAAAAGCCCAGCAGGTCTGACAGCATCTGTGAAGGAAAAAACAGAGTTAACGTTTCAGGTCCGGTGACCCTTCCCCAGAACATGAACTGAGTTTCTGGATTAATAATCTAGCAATGATAACGTTCAACCATTGCCTTCCTACAGTTGCCCTTGAAGAAATTGTGGTGAACAGCTTTAGTTCATGGGAGCGTAGGTACACTCAGACGGCTGTTAAAAAAAGAGGTCCTAGATTCGGCTTCACTGTGACGATTGAAGGAATAGTGCCATAGTTCCAAGTCAGAGTAGTGAATGTTTTGGTGGAGAACTTGCAAGTGATGGCACCCCATACATCTGCTGCCCAGTCCTTCTGAATGGTAGAGGTCATAACATTTGGAAGATGCGGACAAGAATGTTAACAAGCTGCTGCAGTGCATCTTGTAGATGTTACTCACTATTGCCAGTCAAGTACTGGTGTTGGAGGGAACGACTGCCAAAGATGGTGGTCGGGTGTATATCAAGCAACAGAGTCCACTGCTGGTAACACGCGCATGGTTCAACAGCAAGTGAGATCAGAATCAAGTGGAATTGGAATATTTGCACATTGGCATTGACGGGGGTGGGGGGGGCAACCAACGTCCAGATTGCCACACAAAGAATGGCCAGATAATGTTGTGCAACTGGTCACACAGCACTGAAAAAAAAATCAAGTAAGGACTATTTTTGAATTGAGAAAAATAAATGAATTTTGAATATTCTAACAAAACACAATAAGGGAAAGATCTTCTTGACATTACACATGGTAGAAAATGTCTTGTGGCGTAGTAAGTAACATCCTTGAGCTAGAAATTCCGGATCCAAATTTCCTTCTAGCATTTAATTGCCAAGCAAGGTTTGTATGTAATGGAGTCAAACTTGAGGATAAACTTGTAAATCCCTCCAACACATGACTATCACAGAGGGTAAGATAAGATGAGATCCCTGGTCAGCCGCGGTGACTGAACCCAATCAGAGCCTTGACATCACTATGCACAGCTCCAGGCTACAACATACATGGCAAATTCGAGACAGAAAACTTAGATTCTTTGAGTGCTGGCTGACCATTGTGGATCAGGTTGGTGCCAACAGCATTAGGTTTGATACCAATTCTGGCTGGGAGCGTATTCAGAACCCACTCCTTTGCCTGTCCATTGTTGAGACCATGCCACTGTGGGTTAGACCTGTCGCCAGGCAGAGGATCGAAGACATCGTTCATTAATTTATTTTCTAAATCTTGGCATTCATGGTGCAGTGTCTTACCCTGATGTTCCATGGCACTGTGATCTTTTAATTAATGGCAAGAGCTTAATGGTTGCTTGTATCCATAGTGACAGCTGATGGAGACACTCCTAGCTGTTTGCAACTAGCTGTGAGCCTTCACAATTGCCAGGCTGCTCCTGGCAATTCCCACATATGGAGCAATTAGCACGTTTGCCTGATCTAACAGTGAGGTGGGCTCATTTAGAAACACACATACATTTACACTTCCAGAGCCAGCTGTTTTCTAGCTTTCAGAAGGCAGTTATGGGGGCAGTGGGTAAATGTTAATGACAAAATGTTAGGAAAACACAAAAACTAAAAAATTTCAACTAGAAAAATGATCATCCTCTTTCAAATAACAGAAGTGCTTTCTACACTCCCTTGACCCTACCCGCTTCCATTCCCCTTCCCATTTCTCCCGTCCGACAAGTTTGCACAGCATGCAACTAAATCCCAAGGCTGAGATTTCCTACCTATACCCCTTCACCTTACAAAACCCACACTGTCATCTGTGGCCTCTGTAACATCCATTAATTCTCCTTGCATGTTTGGGCATTATGCTACATTAAAATAATAGAATGAACTTACAAAGGAAGTGGTGAATGTGGATACAGTTACAATATTTTAAAGATAAGTACATAAATAAGAAATGTTTGGAGGGATATGGGCCAAAAGCAGCAGGTGGGACTAGTTTAACTTGGGATTATAGTCGGCATGGACTGGGTCCATGGACTGGGTCCAAAGGGTCTGTTTCTGTGCTATATGACTTTATATACAGCTAATTTTATGGTTGGACATTTTTTGACTCCTCAAAGGGACAAGTCAGATCTCTGGTGGAATGCTCTCTCTCCATTAGCTTGGATGAATGCAGCTTCAACAACCTTCAAAAAGCTGAATGCCACTGAGGACAAGGCACCCCTCTCGATTGGCACCTCATCCACCAGTTTACCATCCATCTCCTTCTATGGTACTTGTGAGCGCAATCTATAGGAGACTTGGCAGCAACTTGACAATCTTCCATCGAGAGCACCTTCCAAGACCAGTGTAAACTGGCTGCCATGTGTCCGATATCACAACAATGACTCCACTTCAAAAGTAGTTCACTGGCTGTAAAGTGCTTTGAGGGGCAAGTGGTCATGAAAGGCACTGTACTAATCTTTCTTTTCCATATTCAATACATTTTTGTGCCTCCTCTTATTACTCTGTTGTGAGTTCACAATTCTATTAGGCTTGTTATTCTGGGCTATTTTCTTCTAATTTTGACTGTCAAAATCGCAAATTTTGCATTTTCCAACACACTGCTACAAGTCATCCTGTCCCTTCACCAATTGTTGTCATTGACATCAAAAGAAAAACAAACATTCTTGCATTTATTTCTACTGTTAAACTCCCTAATCCTAATCCTATTGTCGACTGAGTATCGAGTCATCGCTAGCATTTTTGCTCCTCTGTGAAACACTGTTTAAAGTTTGTAACAGTGAAGGAGCTTTGTAAATTGCTGTTGTTAGTGTGACAATGCCTTACCAACTAATATCTGACAGGGATTCTATGATTATTAATAAAGTCAACAAGTTTTTTGTAGCACTGGAGAATTAAAGCAAGGGCTGAACTATTGAATGCTCCTGCATATAGAGCTGTTTCCAAACTGAACACGCTTATGTTTCAATCTTGGATTACTAAAAACCCAAAAACAGGATCAAAACGAAGAATTCTAATCACCCCATTTTGTGGGCACTCTGACATTGCATGATAAAGTCGCCAGTTCTGATTGGATGTTTTCTCACAGAATTACCCTGTCTTCCCCCATTTGCAGCCAACTGGTCACCTGTCCAGCCTTGCAGAACAACACCATACCTAAGCAAATGGATCCTTATTTATCCAATCCATTGTTAGCCAAATAACCTTGCCAGTTTCCAAACGTTTTATTACTACTTGAAACAAAAGATTAAAACAAAAATTATAAGCTTTTTTTTAAAATGTTCCTTTCATTTTTTCTCCTGGGTTGTTAGTTGCAGTGTTCTAAAGATTAATCTTCACCAGCTAGACTCACTAGCAGAATCACTGTTAACCTTCCTCTGGCAGTGAGAAAGATCAGGGCTGGGTTCCTGGTCTATGCTGTGTTAGCTAGTCTCTGCTAGATTAGTAGTAGTAGGGGCACTATAATTGTTCTTGCAATTATAATTGCTCCAATTGTTGTCTTTGGTCACTTCTTTAATTTTCTAACATATTATTTCCTCAAGTGACAGTGTCTTAAGGCTAAAACAACATTATTACTCATTATTGTGACTTGGAAATATATTGCCATTCTTTCAGTGTTGACGGATCAAGATCTTGGAATTCCCTCACTTACAGCATTCTGGGTTGACCTATAGCACAATGATTGTAGCGGTTCAAGAAGGCAGTTCACCAGCATCTTCTCAAGGGCATCTAGGAACAAGCAATAGAATACTAGTCCAGGCAGCGACGCTCATGTCCCACAAGTGAATTAAAAAACGTAAAAGATGCTACAAAGTTGGCATTTATGTTATTGCAGAATCCATAACCTAGGGAGGGTAGAAATCAGACAGAGATCCCGCATTCCACTTCCAATTGATCACTATCCAATGGAGTTTGTTGGAAGCAAATGTGATTGAGTGTAGATGCCAGCTGGGGAGACAATTATACTCAACTGTGATTCCACTACAGAGGAATAGTCTTTTCCGCTCACTATTCGGGATTGACAGCAATAACCACACCACTCATTAGCAGTGCTTTTAAGGTCTTAAAAAATCTCACAGGACGAACATCTATGAGAATTAGACAACAAGCCTAACAAGTTCTGAAGAAGACTCAAACCAGACTCAAAATGTTAACTCTGTTTCTATCCCCACAGATGTAGCCAGGCCTGCTGAGTTTGTCCACTACTTTCTGTTCTTGTAAGCAGTTATTAAGACTGGTGATCAAGGAGATAGAACATAGAATAGTACAGCACAGAAACAGGCCCTTTGGGCCACGATGTTGTGCTGAACATGACACCAAGTCAAACTAATCCCTTCTGCCTGCCCATGGTCCGTACCCTCCATTCCTTGCATATTCATATGCTTATCTAAAACATCCCTATTGTATCTGCCTCCACCACCACACCTGTGCATTCCAGGCATCTACCACTCTATATAAAAAACTTACCCCTCACATCTCCTTTGAACTTTCCCCCTCTTGGCTTAAATGCATGCCCTTGAGTATTAGGTATTTCAAATCTGGGGAAAAGATTCTGACTGTCAATCCTATCCATTCCTCCCATAATTTTATAAACTTCTATCAGGTCTCCCCTCAGCTGCTGGCACTCCAAAGTAAACAACTCTAGTTTGTCCAGCCTCTCCTTATAGCTCATACCCTCTAATCCAGACAGCATCCTGGGAAAATTCTTCTGCACCCTTTCCAAATCCTCCATATCCTTCCTGTAATGTAGTGACCAGAATAGGCTTCAAGAAGTCTGTTAAAGGACGGGAGGGAGAGTTAGAGAGGTGGACAGGTTTAGAGAAGGAATTTCAGCACTTGGATTCTAAGCAGCTGAAGCATAACTGCCAATAGTAGGGTGAATAAAATCAGGATCTGCACAAGAGGACAGAATTAGAGGATCACAGAGTTCTTGGACAGTTGAAGAGAGACAGGAAGCTACAAAGTTAAGGTGCAAAGGCAAGGAAATAAATAAGAGAGAGAAAATAATTAAAATGAGAAAAATGTGTGCAGCTATTAATGATAGTTTTGTGCTATTAGTCTTCTGGAAGAAAATGTTTAATTATCGAAGTTTTAATTATAAAAAGATTGGTTGAATTGCAGTTACATAAATTACTCATTGAATCAGTAAATCTAGGTTCCAATGCAGTTTAATGTTACAGAACCTGAGTAATTCAAGGAAAATTAAATTCGCAATAATATCGCAAGTTAGAAATGACTGTTTCAGCAACATTTGGTGGTAAAATGTTCATGAAGCCATATGCCAATTCTGAGTCTACTTCTTTAGTGGAGGTGTTGATCCCGTTAATGTGTATAGGCCAATACTTGATGCTACAGTAGAGGACAAAGGTTTCCAGCCTGAACGTGTAAAGTATCTGCTCACTGGTATCACTCACAGTAATTTCAAAGCTGACAGCATGTTGAAAGGGAAATCCCTCTTTCACCTCTGACTTCCAACCGCTTTCCTTGTATTCTATCTATTCATATTTCTCGATAGTTTAGTGATGCAAGTTTTTTTTAAAACTCACTACAGGATGTGGCGTTGCTGGCTGAGCCAGCATTTATTTCCCAACCCTAGTTACCCTTGAGAAGGTTGTAGTGAGCTGCCTATTTGAAGCTCTATTTCATACACCCACAATGCTATAAGGGAGAGAGTTCCAGGATTTTGATCTAGCAACACGGTATCTTTGAAGTAGCTTAATTCAAATGATCCATCAATCCTAATTGAATTGTGTTAAAAATACTAACCATGTTGTTTTATTTAACTTGATCAATTTGATGGTTCAATATTTGGATCATTCACATTTTTGTTCTGAAGTGACAGGGTCAGGAGGGTTGTCCCCAGTGTCTTAGTAAACATTTATCTCACAATCAACATCACTAAACTTGATGATCTGGTCATTATCAAATTGACATTTTTTGGAAGCTCGCAGTGTGCAGATTGTCTGTAATATTTCCTATATTACGGCAGTAAAATGTAATTCATTGGCTGTAAGACTCTACAGGGCATGCTGACATTGTAGAAGGTGCTATTGACATGCAAGTGTCATCTTCCTGCAATCCTCCTTGCTTCGTTTTGGGCCTTCAACCTTAACCTGGTCTTTTCATTCACATAAGCTATAATCAAGCATTGCTGAAGTGGAGGAGATCAGTTCACATGCAGGTCTTTGCTGTTTAAAGCAGGTTTGAGTCACTGAATTGCTGAGAGAGCTGGAGAGTGTGATTGAAGTGTAGATTCGGAGATTAGCTATATTATTGCTTGTTTCTGAGTCTGTATTGTTCACACTGAGATTTCATTTGTGTTCAGTACGTTATTGATCGTTGAATGAGTTGCAGAGAGGAGCACAGGACCAGCTCATGGGAAATAAAAATCAATTGGAATGTCACGTTGTGTACAACTAATAAAGCTGGTGCTCAGGTGCTATCTGACCAGTTGTGTAGCAGCTATTTTAAAACAGAATAAGAGTAGAGAGATAGAATGAAAATCAGACTGTTGGAACGATAGAGATAGATAAATGATATAGGTAGAGAAAGGAAAACAGAGAGTAATCAAACTAATGAGAGGAATAGAAAGCTAATTTTCCACCTCATGTATGGCATTGTGTGAAATGCTTTCAACTGTTTGAATATTAAGATTCTGTTCCTTTTCTCTGAACCTTCCTCATTGTAGGGAAGCAACATTTCATTCCTGCCCCAACAAAGCCCTTCATTATTTTAAATACCTCTTCACATCATTTTTTTTTATAAGGGACAGTTGTTGACTGATTCTGGTCACAGTAAATAAGACAAAGTGATGCAGAGCACAGTTAGAACTTACTAAGGAATGCACTGTACAAAAACTGGAAGATGTAGCTAAGCTGCTGGGACAGATGAATACATCTGAAAATCCTAGCGGAATTAAACATGGAAATGATTCTTGCTTTGGTTAATATTTTTCAAAGCTGCTTAAGCAGCAGTAGCCAAGTACTGGAGGTAGGCAAATATAGCTTCAGCAAATTGAAGGCATCATATTGGCACCCACAGGCCTTTTCGGCTAGTCTCTATCCAGGGATAAATGCTTGAGGGTTTTCATGGGAAGTGAGCCTTTAAGGAGCTCAGGAATCATTGAGAGCAGTAAGCATGGATTTAGCAGGAACAGACGCACTTAAATTCTGTGGAAAACTATATGCCAGTGGACCAGAATAATCTACCAGATCGGGTTTACTCGGATTTTCAAACAGATGTTTCCCATGAGGCTACTGAAGAGAATTAAGGCACGAGGGATTGACAAATTGTTCTTTTGGGTTGAGAACTAGATTGAAAGGGGAAGGCAGATGATGTTTGTAAATGGATCATGTTCTACCTGAGGAAAAACAGCAGGCAGTGAGTTTTCCCCTAGGGACCACTGATGTCCCACACATGGAAGAGCTGAGCATCAGCTTCGGTAGGGGCAAAAATGGGCAGTAGTGAATCATCTGTGGAAAGGAAGATGGGTCAGGGTGACTGATTCTGGGGCAGTGTGTCTGGTGCTCCCGTCAAATTCAAATTTAACCTTGATGGAGACCATGCTATGGCTAAATTTGCTGATAGCACAAAGCTTGCTGATGATCGGAGAAGTCATCTTCAGGGTCATTTAGACCAATGAGGTAGAAGATTGTGGATTTTTAATCTGCGTTAATGCTGGCTGATCTGTGTAAGTATAATGAGAGAAATTGACATCTTCTAATCTCATTGACAGAAACAAAAGAGAGAAAATTTGGGAATGATCGGTCATCACACCCAAAACCTCTTGTCAGTGTAAAACAGTCATCAGTAAAGACTCAGATTCAAGGATGTAAAAGGTAAAGTCACCATATTCTTCAAGCGAGAGGAGAAGATGAGAGAGAGAACTCTTCATGGTAACCTTAGCCAGTGCAGGAATTGAATCTATACAATTGGCATTACCCTGCATTATAAACCAGCCATCCATCCAACCGAGCTAACTGATACCATCAAGGATGTGCAGAGGAATTGGATTATAATTAGAACAAGCTACATTAACACATACCAATTAATACTGGTCTGTGCTCGAGAATAGTCATCCTACATCAAAAAGGATTTGATTCACTCTCAGGGATCTTTTGAATAAGAACATGGAAACTTATGAATTAGGAGCAGGAGTAGGCCACTTAACCCCTTCAGCTTCCTCTGCTTTCCAATAAGATCACGGCTGCTCTGTTTACTCCACATTCCCGCCTATCCCTGATCACTATTCAACTCCTTGCTTAACAAGAATTGATCCACCTCTGCATTAAAAATATTCAAAGACACTTTCTCCACCACCTTTTTAGGAAGGGAGTTAAGACTCATGAGAGAATAATTTCTCCTAATTTCTGACTTAGTAAGGGTGTCCACTTATTTTAAATGGTAACCCTCAGTTTCTAGATTCTCCCACATGAGGGAACATCTTTTTCATATCCACCCTGTCAATATCTCTCAGGATCTTATGTTTCATTGAAGGCACCTCTTACTCTTCTGAACTTCAGCAGACACCAAGTCTAACCTGTTCAACCATTCCACATAAGACAAACTGTCCATTCCAGACATTAACCCAGTAAACCTTCTCTGAACTGCTTCCAATGCATTTACATCCTTGGGTAAATAAGGAGGCCAATACCATACACAGTACTTCACGTGTGGTCTTACCAAGGGTGATGGGGGTACGCTGCTTGGTATGATTTAAGGGATTAGTAGCAAAATTGTAGGTGATGCTGCTCTACATCTGATGCCAACCTGCCTCGTTCAGCACATTTAAATTCTGTCAAAACCTTCCTGAAATCTGATGCTATCCTCTTTATTATTTACTGTGCTTTCAAGTTAACTTATGAACTTTGAAGATATGCCACATATTCCCAAGTGCAGGACTTTAATACATATTTAAAACAGTAGTGAGCAGAAAGGAACAGTAACACCAACTCCAAGAGATCACAGCTGTATACTTCAATCATGACTGATTTTTCTGGCTTCTCGGTTTTTTTTCATGTGCACACAAGTAAGCTGTTGTTGCACCCTGGTAGTTCAACCATTGATATATTAGGGACGGGTTGCAGGTGGAGATTGAGCTAAGAGATGGTTCTGGAAAAGGAAAATGGAACACATTCCTGGACTTAATTCAACACACTGCTCAAACCTCAATGACAGCACAAGTAGCTTATATGTCTGAACATTTTGTCGTACTCTTGTGCCTAAAGAAAAATGTCTTGTGTCCAATCATGTGAACATTTGATACAATAAATACTGACAGCTTGAGTTGGTGTTTGGAATTGTGTGACGATTTTCAGATCAGCCTATAAATTTATGTGTTGTCATACAGAATTGGGATCTGAATAAAGAAGCTAGAATAGTTCAATGGATGGATAATTGTACATTAATTATATTAGATATACAGGAGATGGTCATTGTTGATCTAACCGCTTATAGCACTTACAAAGAGAAATGCTGGAATCCTGGATTGGTGGCTGGGAAATAGATAGTTGTGATGTTGCATTCTTTAAATACACCTGTTGTCCAGCAAAGGATTTGTGTTTCATTTCATATTTCACCATCTGGATTATAGAAAACAATTAAGCTTTCAAGAGCAAAGCTTACTGCTCTTAATGCATTCTAGCATCCTGTAGTCCTCCTCCAGCACCAACTTAAAGCGAATTGAAGAAGGGAGGAAACACATACTCGGCTAAGTCAAGGGGGACAAGGCAAGATAACTGCAGATATTGAAGTTGTAATCATTCTATGAGATTAGTAATTTGGTAATATTCCACTTAACATTTTTTCTAAATATGTTAAGATGATCATTACTCATACTACAAGGCAGAATTTCAACCACCTTATTATCATTCAAGAATTTAATGAAAGACTCACATGGATAATAAAGTGAAACATGGATTAATCGTAGTTTATGTCGTGGGAAATGATTTATGGGAACAAAAACCCTCTTCCCACAATGAACAATAACCACCAGGTTGAAACAGAATTGGACAGTAAGTGGAAAAATGACTTTATTATTTCTAATGCTGGGAAAGCCAAACCAATAAATGTCACAAAATATTGACTTGATCATTGTTCTTTATCCCTACTTTATCAGGGTTCAAATCCTTTCTGTTCCAAAAATGAAACTGCTTTCTCTGATAATCACAATTGATTTACAATGGAACAAATGAAGACAGTGGAAAGAATTGGTATGAGACAGCATTCCCAACAAGGCTAGCACAACTTGTCACCACCAGGAACAAATTGAACAACAATAGCAGTGACAGCCTGCAGTTATAGTGCACGTTTAACATGATAAAACATTTCAACAGCACCTCCTGTTATCAAACAAAATTTGACCCCAAGCCACATAAAGAGCTCTTAAGGCCAAGTGACCAAAAACTTGGTCAATGAGGTCATTTTGAAGGTGCACCTTAAAGGAAGAGAAAGAATGCGAGTTGGTGAAGAGATTTAGAGTGGGAATTCCAGAACTTAAAGCTTATATAAGTGAAGGCACAGTTGCCAATGGAGGTGGGTGCACAAGATGGCTAGAGTCAATAGAATACAGGTGACTTCAGAGGGGTGAAGGGCTGTGGGAGACCTCAGAGGTAGGAAGGGCTGAGAGCATGGAGATTTTGGAAACAAGGATGCAAATTTTTAAATCAAGCTGTTGCCGTGCTGAGAGTCATTATAGTGAAATGTATATGAAACATACATGCAGGAAAGTTGTAGTCCTTATGTAGTCAACTACATAAGAAAACCTTTGGGATAGAACTTTGATCTTTACTGTGGCCATTCTATTTTCAGTTACCCTGTCCGCCACATTGATACAACTTCCTGCCAAAAGCCTCGTTGCTTAGTACTAACTAGTGTTACCCTCAGCTGGGAGATCCAAATTGGGTGGATGCAGGACCAGCTTGGGCAATTATTGCTAAATGCTTGCTAAAACTATACAAAGCACTCGTCAGATCACACCTAAAATACTGTGAACACATTTGGTCCCTTTATCTAAAGGTATACTGGCATCAGAGGCAGTCCAGAGAAGGCTCACTGCGTTGATCCTAGGTAAGGATGGATTTTTATATGAGGAGAGGTTGAGTAGTTTGCGCATGTAATCACTGGAGTTTAGAAGAATGACAGGTGACCTTATTGAAACATATATGATTCTTAAAGGGCTTAAAAGGGTAGATGTGGATAGGTTGTTTCCCCTTGTGGCAATGTCAAGGACCAGAGTAAGGGGTTGCCCAGTTAGGGCAGAAATGAGGATTGTCTTTTCTCAGAAGGTAGTGAATCTGTGAAATTCTTTATCACAGAGCCCAATCAAGGCTGGACCATGTAGGCTGAGATAGCCAGAGTTTTAATCAATAATGGAATGAAGCATTTAGGGGGGAAAGGCAGGAAAGTGGAATTGAGGAAGGTCAGATCAGCCATGACCTCATTGAATGGCAGAGCATCTTGATGGGCTGAGTGAACCTCTCCTGCATCTTGTGGTTTTACTGTTTGAGATATTTTCTCGTCAACCTCTGAAGGAGTGTTGTTACACACCACTAGACTAGTTGGGAGTTGAGCTTGGGCCTCCTCGTTAAAAGCGGAGACACTAGCACTGCATCACAAGAGCCTGTCATGCTGTCCCACAACCTGGAGCTGCTACTCACTGTCTGAACGTCCCTACAGCAGGGTCGCCGTTCAGTGAGGAATAATGCCCGTGTAAACAAAACCACTGACACACTGGCTTCAGGACAGGGCTGGAGTAGAAATAAATTGTAAGAGGCGAGAATTCGTGAGGAAAAAGGCGTGTGAAGAAGAACATTTACCCGAGTTCAATGCAAACTGGAACAAAGAGCTGCTCAGTAAATGGGGCTTCAATGCTGCATAATACTGGCTGCTTTTAATGAGCTTTCTGGCAGTATGGTGTCCTGATCGTGATGAACATGTCTGAGAAACACAATTCTGTAGCTCCGAGCTTCCTGCAGAAGAAAATAAAAGGACAAAGCCTTGAAATGAAATGCAAAAGGTAGCAGACAGATGGGGAGAGTAAAAGGGACTTCGTTTCCTTCACAGAATTGTAATGGCACCAATTATTTCAACAGCGGAAGTTTCTTTTAAAACCAACAATTGCTTCGTAGGCGCTTCCACAGAAGGCTGAACAAATGCAGCCGTCTTTTTTTAATAAAAAAAATCACACACAAGGAGAAGCAATTTCCAAGACACAAAAGCACATGAATATGTATTTTTTTCTTATATAAATGAGGCCCCTGTCAGTCCATTGCTGTTTCTCTGCTTTCAATTATGACCAGGCTAATTGCACCACCAAGATGCCATTCACTACGAGAGGAAGACCACCCCTCAGGCTGTTGTCAGGGAATAGAACTGCAGCTTTCAGAAGCTCCAAAGATGTTCATTGTGAGATTAAAACAAACAGTTGAAAGAGGTAGCTTTCCATGTCAGAAGTGGGCAACTTTGAGACACCAAACCAAATGGCTTACATTCCTCCAAAAGAAACAAAGAACCAAAAGCAGTTTGAAAAACTCAGATAAACTTTAGTTCATGGACGTGATTCATGGCTCCCACTTGATTTGATGCAAAGTCTGCCACTGCTTGGTTTTGCCTTGTTTACACTTCAAGGTAGGTTACACAGTAAATTCATAAACCGTACATTTAGGAAGGACCTTACACAGGCGAACTTTTAACCGAGCTCAGCAACCAGGAAACCTACAGGATTGAGTGGAATATTGAAGCTGCAACACAATCCAATTCACCAGAGAATTGAATTGGGTGGGCACGTTAAACGAACATTGAAACGAATCTCTTCTGTTTGACCGCAGTTGGGTTGGGTTAAATTGTCTCCTGAGCCTGAGGTCTTACTTTATTTAGCCCTAAGGTGTGAGCAATCCTATCAAATAGTCTTTCCACCCTTCTCAAAAGGGAAACCTGACAAATGATCCAGGTTTTTCAACAAACTCCTTTGACCGCAGGTATATGGTTTATATATTCTCCTCTTAATAAAAACTATCACAAAATCAAGGGCAAAGTAAACCTAGGCAGAAAATTAACTGCAGAATGTTGAAAGGTTAAAATCCAAGACCTGGAAGTTTACAACTGAAGACGTTTGGTACACAAAGGGTAACAGCGGAGATTTGCCACTTCATGGCTGTCAATAGGTTACCAGTAAAGATCAATGAAGTGGTCACTATAAATGGTTGAACAGACAATTGCGTATTTTGGAGCGAGAAAGGATTGAAAGATAAGCAGTGGTTAGTACTGCTGCCTCACAGTGTCAGGTACCCAGGTTTGATTCCAGCTGTGGGCGACTGTGTGGCGTTTGCACATTCCAGCCGTGTCTCTGTGGGTTTCCTCCGGGTGCTCCGAGTTCCTCCCATTGTCCAAGGATGTGCAGGTTAGGTGGATTGGCCATGCTAAATTGACTCATGGTGTTTGGGGATGTGCAGGCTAGGTGGATTAGTTGAGGAATGTGAAGTTATGGGGAGAGAGCTGTGGTGGTGATGGGGAAGGCTCTTCAACAGGTCAGTGCAGAATCAATGGGCCAAATTGTGAATGGAGACAAGAGACATGGATAGGATTGAAATTCAGTTGGGATTCTGGAGCCGAGTCCTTTTACTAAAACATTTTATTTGCAAACAAAGTGCCTAAAATGCTCCAGGTGTTTTGCTGAAGTGACATATTGTTGCAATGAAATCCTTACATCTAAAACACAAGGCAGCAATGTTAAGCTGGTACCATGCATCATGCAAGAAAAGATGCTATGCCAAAAGAATCCCAAAATGAAAAGAATCCTTTCAGTCCCCATACAGCCTCTTACATCAGATGCAAAATTCCTCTGTTTGGTATCTTCTGGTCAGAAGCAGAGTCTCACATAATTCATATTAGGACCGCATGAAAGATGGTGTAAGTTATCATCTTTGCCATTATCTCATTCATCATATATTGTTTGTTTCATCCTGTGTTAAACTTCATGACCCAATTTTCCAAAACTTTGGTATTGCATGCTAAGAAATCATGAAAAAGGCAATATCGGATTAAGATGGGTTTTTGTTTGTATGGATATGAAGGGACAAAGGACATGTGGTAAAAGTAGTTGAGATGGAAGTTGGCTATGATTGAACTAAATTACCTTGAGATTCTGAACTGCCTCCCGCACTCCGACCTCATCTGTTTGAATTGTTATCAGTTTTTGCTCCTTGTTGGAGTACATTTGAACTGCTGTCAGCTCCCTTTCAACACTTCGCCCAACTAGTTGTTGTTCTGAGAATCCAGGACGTGAGTGACTGGAAACAAAATTAAATGTGGGATGGATGGGAATCCTGGATAATTTTTCCTGAGATCCCTAGCGCAGCAGCCACGTACAGAGATCAGGAGCAGGGACAGTGACTGAGGACCACAACAGACAATCTACTTATCCACTGAATCATCAAAACCAACTGAAGTACATCATAAACTTTGAAAGACCAAATCCCTTTAACGTCCAAAAAAAATGCATCCCTCAGCCTGGCTATCGTATTTGAAAGAGACTGGCTGTGATTTTCTTTAAATCATGAAGTGTTTTACAAACCATTAAAATAAATTGGCCATGAGCTCCATGTAGCTGTGTAAAGTTTGCAGTCCTTGTTTACCTTTGGAACTGTTACTGAGCATAAAAGATCTAAGTGACTTCAGCACTGACAGCCATCAGGAGGCCTAGTCACACTCACAGCATCACCTTGACAACTGCAAGGGTAAACAAATACCTTCATGTTAGCCGAGCTAGGCTGCTGAACAAAGTTAAACAGTGTTTCTGTTCTTTTTGGCCAAAACAGGATAGTTAAGGGAACAATGTTTTCAGTGTGAAGTATGATGTGATATACCGCTATATAAACACAAGTATTTCCATATACAATGTTCAACCAACTCTGGCAGACATAAGTATTCTGAATCTCTCCTCTTTGCACAAAAGACTACTGCAACAGCATAAAATGAGATCATCAGACACAGGAGTAGAAGTAGGCCATTCAGCCCATCGAATCTCCTCTGCCATTCGATGAGATTTTCACCGATCTGATCATCCGCAACTCCACTTTCCTGCTTTTTCCCTATAACCCTAATGGGGTAATAAACTCCACAGATTTACAATCCTCTGAGAGAAGAAATTATTCCTCATCTCTGTCTCAAATGGATGACCCCTTATTCCGAGATTTAAGCAAATACCTCCAAAACACTTGGCCCGTAAGAGAAATATTGCCAGGTTCAGAAGGATTCTATGGCACCTAGGCTACCATAACAGAATTGTACTAACACTGTTAGGCAAAAGCAAGCCAATGGAAAGCCAGGAATGGTCTACATATGCAGGAGAACAATGACAATGAGAAATATTTAGTTTCACACTAAGTTTAGTATCTGAATCTAGCATAGTGAAAGTGCTACACATGCCTGCAAATGGCAATTTTCACTCCAAACATGGAACTTCTCATTTTCATGGGGGTGGGTGTGGGTTCAATATAGGTTTGCACATGACTGGTTCATCAGCTGCCTCCACTCAAGTCAGATTTTTGTAACCCAGGAATGTGAACCTCAAAGTGTAGACCTGGTAAGAGAAAGTTTGAGCTTTGTGCAATTTTTTGGATAGTTGGGGTGCAGCTTTGGCAAGTTAAAGTACACCTTAGGATGTGATCCTGGAACATCTCTGGAGGGGTCAGGTGCCCTTTGGAAGAGATCATGTGCCTTTGCAATGGTTAGGTGTAGACATGAGTATGTATTAAAAGTGCATACACTTATTAACTATCGAGCTCATTGTCAATGGAACTATCAAAGTCAACTATTAGCAGTATCAAAAGCAACTGTCAAAAGGACCTGTCAGAAGTGTTAAGAGGATTTATTGAAAGCAGTTATCAAAGGGAATTGTCAAACTGTCAAATAATTTAAATGTCACGCACTTTCAATCTTTGAAAACAATTTTGGGCTATTTAAGAAAAAACATGCTATTCACTACGTCTGTTGACATAAGCCTGAAATTTCCATTACTGGCTTACTCCTGCAATACTGATTTCACAAACAACTAGAATGTAACCTTCATTGCATTGAAATTTTCCTTGTATCCCCTTCACACCACCAGTATCAACATAACCCTTCATTCTTTCTATTCTCACTCTATAGATCTCCTTCCTTAAGCTCCATTGGCCACCATTAAAACCTTGCACTGCCAATCTCTTTGTTCATATATTCTGTTATCATCTCAACTTTCTCTATTTCCTGATCATCCACTGAGTAGCATGAATTTGCACTCAATTGTAAGTGAAGATACTAAACAACTGACTCTGCTGGAGAAGCATAATAGTCCATAGCTTCATGGATAATAAAGGTTCCTGTGTACATGCTGTGGGAGGTAGTGTGGAGTAGGGCTACAAAATTGGAATTGAATGACAGCCTCACTGTCCTGATTTGAGATTGTTCTAAAGTGTAGAACCTGCTGCATATTGTGTAGAGGCACACCAAATCATTTTCTATTCCACTTTACTTGTTTTACATTACCCTCTCATCCCTCCTGCCTTGGAGATATTGCTACCTAATAGGGCAAACATGGGCCATCCTTTATGCTTGAGTTCAATCAGACACTATAATCCTGTTCAGTAAAATAAGGTGAGGGGAGAGTGACAATCCTTGATTACAAGGCTGCATTTGACCAAGTGTGGTACCAAGGAGCCCTTGCAAAACTGGAATCAATGGGTATCAGGGGGAAAACTCTTTAGTGGTTGGAGTTAAATCTGACACATAGGAAGATGGTAGTGGTTGTTGGAGGTCAGTCATCTCAGCTCCAGGTTATCTCTGCAGGAGTTCCTCAGGTTTGTGTCCTAGGCCCAACCATCTTCAGCAGCTTCATCAATGACCCTCCCTCCATCATAAGGTCAGAAGTGGGGATGTTCATTGATGACTGAACAATAAACTTTCATGAAGTTGAATGCTGAAGCAGTCCATGTTCAAATACAACAAGATCTGAACAATATCCAAGCTTGGGCTAACAAGTGGCAGATATCCTTTGGTCCACACATATGCCAGGCAATGACCATCCACAACAAGAGAGGATCTAACCATCACACCTTGCCATTCATTGGTGTTACCATCACTGAATCCCACACTATCAGCATCCTTGGGGTTACCATTGACCAGAAACTCAACTGGACTCACCGTATAAACACAATGGCTACAAAAACAGGCCAGAGGCTTGGAATACTGCAGCGAGTAATTCACCTCCTGACTCCCCAAAGCCAGTCCACCATTTACAAGGCACAAGTCAGGAGTGTGATGGAATACTCCCAACTTGCCTGGATGAGTGCAGCCCCAACAACACTCAAGAAGCTTGACACCATCTGGGACAAGACAATTGGATTGTTTGGCACTACATCCACAAGCATCCATCCCCTACACTACTGACGCTCAGTAGCAGCAGTGTGTACTATCTACAAGATGCACTGCAGAAATTCACCAAAGATCTTCAGACAGCACCTTTGAAGCACATGAATACTTCCGTCTAGAAGAACAAGGGCAGCAGATACATAGGAACACCACCACCTTCAAGTTCCCCTCCAAGCCATTCACCATCCTCACTTGGAAATATATCATCGTTCCTACACTGTCGCTGGCTCAAAATCCTGGAATTCCCTCCCTAACAGCATTGCGGGTCAACCTACAGCAGGTGGACTGCAGCGGTTCAAGAAGGCAGCTCACCACCACCTTCTCAAGGGCAACTAGGGATGGGCAATAAATGAATAAATAATAAAAAAGTGGTTTCTTAATCCAAAAGCAAAATGCTGCAGTTTTAAAAAAATCATTCATGGGAGATGGGCGTCACTAGCTGGCCAGCATTTATTTCCTGTCCTTATTTGCCCTTGAGAAGGTGGTGGTGAGCTGCATTCTTGAACTGCTGCAGGTAGATAGACCCACAATGCTGTGAGGGAGGGAGTTCCAGCACTTTGATCCAGCAACACTAAGGGAATGGCGATATATTTCTAGTTCAGGATGGTGAGTGTCTTGGAAAGAAAATTGGAGGTGGTTGTTCCCATGTATCTGCTGCCCTTGTCCTTCTAGATGGTAGTGGTTGTGGGTTTGGAAGATGCTGTTTAAGGATCTTTTGTGAATTTCTTCAGTGTATCTTGTAAAAGGTACATGTTGTTGCAGTAAGTTGCTGGAAATCTGAAATAAAAAGGAAACTGAAAATGCTCCAAATTGTCAGCAGGTCAAGCAGAGTTAATGTTTCGGGTTGGTGACCTTTTATATAACTGGGATGATGAGAGATGTGACATGTTTTGAGTAATGGTTGAGTGGAAAAATGAAATGGAGAAAGGGCAGAAGACTCTGAATGGCATAAGTATTAGTCTTGAGGATCAAATGGTTTGGTGATGGAACAAGAGACAAAGCAAAAATACAAAATATGTGCCTAAAGCATATACAGCTGTCTGAAAACAACAGTAGGAGAAAAACCAAAATATACAAAGGAAGGAAAACAAAATGATGCCCAAAAATTGAAGTTGTTGAGTCCAAAAAATGGTTACAGTTTAGATTGTTTACCGAGGTTGTTGAACAATTACAGATTAGAGTGTGAAAATCAGTGACACTTCAAGGTGCTAAACAGTTAGAGCACTAACTATAAGTTGACTGCCATCAATTACCAATGATGGATGCCTCGTAAATCGTCATTGGCTCTTTGCACTCAATGATCACTTACCGGTAGTAAAAAGTGGTAATAAAACTGGCTTGTCATCGTTCCTGGTTGGCCAGGTTTGGAATCTCTGGAGCTCCACAGCTGTCCTTTTATAGCATTACTCAGCAGCCTATGATGGTCAGATTACACCAGATAGTTCAGGTCAAGTATTTCTATGATCATTCCTTGCAACTATTAAATGCAGAATTTAGTACTAGTTCTTGTGCATCTGTCAACAAAAGTAGTAAGGCAAGAGTGCAATTGTAATGAGATATTAATGAATGCTAGCAATGCCATGAAATTTTCACTAGATATTGCATTTAATATGTGATCGTCCCTACGATTTTTTTCATCACAACCATTCCTATCTCATTCTATTTGTTACATTGTTGTATTTGATTCTGTTCTAAACTGGCATCCCTTCCTCACACCCATACCTTCACTGTATTAAACTCAAAACTCACCATCGTTGTCTCAGACTCTTTCCCAGGACCTACACCTTTAATTCTTCTTTGACACCCTCAAGACTTATTTCAGAACTCACGCTTGTTGCTAACTCCTCACTCTGCTGACTAAATACCATTGCCTTCTCTGGTAACGGGGTCTCTGGTCCTTCATTGATTGAATGAAATTACACCCAAGAAAACCCACAGTGAAATAATGTAGAGCCGTAATGCTCCAGACATTTCATTGTTGAAGATTTTGTTTAAATGCTTTAATTCATGATTTTCACTCAATTTCCCCCTCATATTATTGAGAAGGCTTATCTTCTGGTGGAGACCTTGACAAGGTTTCAGATTATCTGGGATTTTGAGGCTGGGGGCCTCTAGCTATATAAAGAGGCCTGTTGTCTATATAAAAAGGCCTGTAGTCTATATAAAGATATCTGTAATCTATACAGACTGAGCTGTGTGGAAGGCCTAGGCCAGGTTTCTGATTAAGTGGGAGACTTATATCATGTTTGGGGGAATATTGAACTGAGGTTCTATTTTAAATACTCAAGATGGAAAATAAATCCTTCTAAGAGGTGCCTTAGTCATCCAATTATTGTATCTTACATCAACAAGTCTTTAATACATGAAAATATCTTTAAATACTTACACTCATGAACATTGGTATTTTTTTAAAATCATAGAATCCCCACAGTGTGGAAACAGGCCATTTGGCCCAACAAGTCCACACTGCCCCTCTGAAGAGCATCCCACCCAGACTCATTCCCCTACCCCTGATTTCCTGTGTCTAACCCACCTAACCTAAACATCCCTGGGCACTATAGGCAATTTAACACGGCCAATCCACCTACCCTACACATCTTTGGATTGTGGGAGGAAACTGGAACACCTGGAGGAGACCCGCACAGACACGAGGAGAATGTGCAAATTCCACCCAGACGGCTGCCTGAAGCTGGAATTGAACCCAGGTCCCTGGTGCTGTGAGGCAGCAGTGCTAACCACTAAGCCACCATGCTACCCACAGGTGAACATTAGTATTTCCATAGTTAAATTATGGTATGGATATCAGGTTCCTTGGACATCAGGTTCCTTCCAACATCATAAAAGATTAACAAAATTAATGTAACCAGGTTCTGATAGACAAATGGAAGACAAAAATCATTACATTTCTACCATTCATGTCAATGCCAATGATAAGAATTTCTTGACGAGCCTAGTACAAGGGACAGGCAGTGAAAAAAGTACAAATCTCTTCCAATTGGACTCCAGAAAATGCTGAAGAGATTTCTTCTGCAACCTTTCACTTAGATGTTTCGAATAGAGAATTAATTAATAATCAAAGAGAAAAAAATACAACAGGAAACAGATATAGAGAAAGAAAGAAAGAGAGAGAGAAAGAATGAGATAAAATGTGCATTTATATAGCATCTTTTAATTACCTCAGGTTGATCCAAAGCACTTCACAGCCAATATAATATGTATGAACTGGAGTTATGTTGTTCTTTAGGAAATATGGCAGCCAATTAGCGCAGAGATAGATTTCCCTACCCCAACTAAACAAAAGATGGTGAATGATTGGATTTGATGGTGTTTTTTGTTGTTGGAAGATTAGTAGTTTGAACTCTGAGGTCTCAAGAAAGAGTGCTCAGATCTATTGTACCCACCTGATAGGTAGGTGAAATAATTGCACAGAGGCCAGTATCCTGTCACACTTTATTTACATGTGCACAGTACAATGGCTCTATCCAGCCAGTCCCTGGAATGAAGAGACTCTCTGAATCTCCTGCTTATATCTGTCAGCCAGGGCTCCCTGATTTGACCAGGTTAACAACCCCGATGACATCCACCTGACCCTGGTTCCAATCACTTCAGCGGGCCTTGGGCTTAGTGTCTTTTGCAATTGAACATTGCTAATGTTTGATGTGGAGTCACATCAGGTAGCCATTATTAAGATATGTATACCTTCAAAAAGAGGAGAAGGTAGAGGGCAATATAACAAAATGTTCAGATCTGGCAATATACAATTTTATTTTTTGCGGAACCAAACACTACCAGCTTGTTGTTAGGATAGAGTGCTGTCACCAGTCATCCTTTCTACTCTTTTTAAAATAGACAATAACAGTTGAGGAATTCCTGGTGGGGCAGAGTTACAGAAAAGATCAAAAGGTCAATGGAAACGAACAAAGGAATCTTCCTTTCTACTATTTAGAAAAAAAAGACTTCAAAACGCTCGAGTGGGCCACTGGAATAAAAAAAAATCAAAAGATCAACAGAAAACTAATCAAAATTAAATTGAAGTACCATTACCAGAGGAGATGATGCACCCCAGTAAAAGGTTTCTGTAAAATGTCAAAATGGAGACCTGTCTCTTACGAAGCTGTGAGCAAAAACAGAACACACAGTCTGCTTTTCTAAATACTTTTAATGAACCTGTTCAGATGTGCTACGTCTGGACCTTCTGGCCAACAATGGACTCTACCACTGCATTAGAAGGACCCTCCACTTTTCAATGCTGAGTCTGAGTGTCTATTTGGACAACATTGGTAGAGGATGAACCATCGGTGAGTCTTAACAGGAAGAGGTGAGATTTTGTTAATTGCATGATGGCAATAGTGCAAGTTATATGAGTTAATTCACTAGAACTGTCACAAAACTCTAACGACACATCTTCGATGGGATCTCAAGGCAAACACCTCTTTTTCACAGCCAAGGCTGTACGATATCTCTGGGTTGGGTGGAGGGCGATGTTGTCTCTTTCAGGACCATTAGATTCTACAACAAATGCAGCCATAATCCAGTGCTACCATCCAATCCCCTCAACCACCCGCCATCTTAAACTGGCTTGCTTGCCACCCTTTCCCTCCTCCACATCCAACTGTCACCCTCCTCCCCCACTCTTAGCTTACATACTCACCTTTCCTCAGTAGCTGTGAGAGTGGCTACAGTAGATTGAAAGTGTAGAAAATGGCTCACTTAATGCTGAGTGATGATTCCATGCTAATTCTCCTGTCTTTGGGCTGTGAGCATTCCTGCTTTGACCCCTCGCTGTAACAAGAGGGTGCTGTCCAGCAGGATTCAAGGGCAGCACTGATCAAAATGTATTTTTTTGATTGATCAGGCTGAAGAATCCCATCTCTGATTGGAAAATCTGTGGCGAATGTGTTCACAATGAAATGTGAAGGAGATAGTCCTGACTTCCACTCAGTAAGAGATAGTAAATGATGGTCAGTAAGTTTTGCAAGGCATTGGGTGGTAACAGGCCAGGGCAGGAGAGCAAAGTTGAGGCAGAAAATCAACCCTGATTTCATTGGATTTTGGAACCACCTTGATGTATTTTATGGCTGAATCATATTATTTGATTTTATTTACTTCATCATGGAGACATCACGATTAAGCACAGATTTAATGCCCACCTGCAAGTGCATAATAACTGAGGCTCCTTAATACCTTCTAGCAGTGATGGCTTTGACTGACTGTGTTTCCCCACCTAGCATAAAGAGTATAAGGCCAGTTGTAGGGTGTTCATAAAAAAGTGACATACTGTGGATGCAGATAACCTAAACCAAAAACATAAAGTAGAGCCATAGAGTTCTACAGCATGGAAACAGACCCTTTGGTCCAACTTGTCCATGCCGACCAGACCAGCTATACTAAACTGAACTGGTCCCATTTTCCAGCATTTGGCCCATACCCCTCTAAAACCTTCCTATTCATGTATGCCCCAGGTGCCTTTTAAATGTTGTAATTGTACCAGCCTCCATCCCTTTCTCTGGCAGCTCGTTCCATACATGTTCCACCCTCTCGGTGAAAAGGTTGCCCCTCAGGTCCCTTTTAAATCTTTCCCCACTCACTTTAAACCTATGTCTTCTAGTTTTGGACTCCCCTTCTCTGGGGAAAAGACTTTGTCTGTTCACTCTTTCCATGCCCCTCATGATTTTATTAAACCTCTATAAGTTCACTCCTCAGCTTCTGCAGCTCTGGCAGCATCTGTAAAGAGAGAAACGTTGTCTCTGTTTCTTTCTCCACAGAAGCTGCCAAAGCTACTGAGTTTTCCCAGCACTTTCTGTTTTTACTGTGGAATGTTCAAGATTGTGCAGCTCATCTATCAGTCCAGCCCAGGAATCAAACCTGTGACAGCCGACTTTCTATTTACTTTAGGTGTGGTCAGGGTAATGAATTGACAGACTGCGATTTAGGGGCAAATTGCTTTACATTTCAATTTTAAAAGCAGACCCTGAGTTACTGATCTCAGCCCAAAGGTAAGCATTAAGACAAAGAGGGACACTGAATCAGTCTCTGAAATCTACATTGACAGCTTCAAGAGCGAAACTGAGATGTCAGCTGTGGTTTCGTGGTAGTACTATGGTGTCTGTGTCAAAGTTGTGTCTGTGTGTTCAGTTCTGAGACTTTACCACAAAATCTTGGCTGGCACTTTGGTGCCACACCTGTCGGAGGTGCTGTCTTTCAGATGAGATATTCAACTCGATCCCTGTCTGCCTTCTCAGATGAGCATGAACACTCCAATGGCACTATTCAAAAAACACAGGAGAGTTTCTGCTGGTGTCCTGGGCACTATTCCCACCTCCACCCACAATTGGAACAGATTATCTGGCCATTGACCTCATCGCTGTTTGTAGGGACTTTGTTTTGTACTAATGGGCTGCTGTACTTTGTACATTACAACAATGATTATATTTCAGAAAGTGTTTCATTGGCTGTAAAGTGCTTTGGGACATCCTGAGCTCATAAAAGGTGCTACATAAATTGTTACAACAGTGGTTAATATGGA
This sequence comes from Rhincodon typus, assembly GCF_021869965.1. Classification (NCBI taxonomy): domain Eukaryota; kingdom Metazoa; phylum Chordata; class Chondrichthyes; order Orectolobiformes; family Rhincodontidae; genus Rhincodon; species Rhincodon typus. Next base: position 25,985,693 of record NC_063364.1, on the reverse strand, counting down.
CGATCAAATTTTAACTCCATCATTTGATTTTAGTCCACGTGACCTGCAAGCCTGAAATGATCTTTAAAATGGAAGAACTATGGACCTAAAATAGTTGCAGTAAACACCAGACCACAGATTGATGCAGGTCCAGGAAATAAACTTGTAGAATAAATGAAACCATATGCTCCACATTTACTCATTTATCTAAAGACATCGAGACCAAGCAACTCAAGAAATTTGTATCTCCTGTTTAAATCCACACAGTTGCACATATTGGACATGGATATTTGCCTTCAACAGCTCAGCTCAGAAAGACTTGGGGCCAGACTTGGGAATATATAACAAACCACATTTCAGCAGCTGTTTTTGCACATCCAAACAGGGAGCAGGAATGACAGACTCATAGGAAACAAGGGAAGAGATTGCTGCCCCCTTGGCAATGATCTTTGCGTCCTCACTGTCCACTGGAGTTGTACCAGAAGATTGGAGGGTGGCAAATGTCATTCCCTTGTTCAAGAAAGGGAATAGGGATAATCCTGGAAATTATAGACCGGTCAGTCTTACTTCTGTGGTGGGCAAATTATTGGAGAGGATTCTGAGAGATAGTATTTATGATTATTTGGAAAAGCACAGTTTGATTAGAAATAGTCAGCATGGCTTTGTGAGGGGCAGATCATGCCTCACAAGCCTTATTGAATTGTTTGAGGATGTGACAAAACACATCGATGAAGTTAGAGCAGTGGATGTAGTGTATATGGTTTTTAGCAAGGCATTTGATAAGGTTCTACATGGTAGGCTCATTCAGAAAGTAAGGAGGCATGGGATTCAGGGAAATTTGGCTGTCTGGATACAAAGCTGGCTGTCCAATAGAAGACAGAGTGTTGTAGTAAATGGAAAGTATTCAGCCTGGAGCTCGGTGACCAGTGGTGTTCCGCAGGGATCTGTTCTGGGACCTCTACTCTTTGTGATCTTTATAAATAACTTGGATGAGGAAGTGGAAGGGTGGGTTAGTAAGTTTGCTGATGACACGAAGGTTGGTGGAGTTGTGGACAGTGTGGAGGGCTGTTGTAGGTTGCAACGGGACATTGACAGGATGCAGAGCTGGGTAAAGAAGTGGCAGATGGAATTCAACCCAGAAAAGTGTGAAGTGATTCATTTTGGAAGGTCAAGTTTGAATGCAGAATACAGGGTTAATGGCAAGTTTCTCGGCAGTGGAGGAACAGAGGGATCTTGGGGTCCACGTCCATAGATCTCTCAAAGTTGCGACCCAAGTTAATAGGGTTGTAAAGAAGGCATATGGTGTGTTGGCTTTCATTGGCAGGGAATTGAGTTTAAGAGTCGTGAGGTTATGCTGCATCTCTATAAAACTCTGGTTAGACCTCACTTAGAATATTGTGTTCAGTTCTGGTCACCTCATTATAGGAAAGATGTGGAAGCTTTAGAGAGGGTACAGAGGAGATTTACCAGGATGCTGCCTGGACTGGAGGACAGGTCTTATGAGGAAAGGTTGAGGGAGCTAGGGCTTTTTTCATTGGAGCGAAGGATGAGAGGTGTCTTGATAGAGGTTTACAAGATGATGAGAGGCATAGTTAGAGTGGATAGTCAGAGACTTTTTCCCAGGGCGGAAATGACTATTACGAGGGGGCATAATTTTAAGGTGATTGGAGGGAGGTATGGGGGGATGTCAGAGGTAGGTTCTTCACACAAGAGAGTGGTGGGCGTATGGAATGTGCTGCCGGCGGTAGTAGTGGAGTCAGATACTTTAGAGACTTTTAAAGGACTCTTGGATAGACACATGGAGGATAGTAAAATGTAGGGTATACAGGGTAGATTGACCTTAGTAGGATACTAGGTCGGCACAACATCGTGGGCCGAAGAGTCTGTACTGTGCTGTACTGTTCTATGTTCTATGTTCTATAACGCCAGAACTGAGAAGGCACTTTACCTTTCTCCCCCATATTTTCAACCTCTTCAGAAACCAACACCTATGAAAAAGAAAATAGGCAAAATAATCATTCACCTAGAACTCTACAAACTTTGTCACTGCCGAGGATACAAATTAGCAATTAAACAACTATGCTCTCAGTTTAATAAACTAACACCTCAAGTATTCCAAGCACATTTAAATATTATAGCATTTGTTCTTCCTGTCGGTATCATACAATCACCCCTTTTATAAACTTATCACCTGTGCTTGTATATGTGTGTGTGCTTGATGCCATGTTTTATTAATTGGTTTCAGGATTAACAGATCATAAAATTCTTCTTTCTTTTACTTGAGAAAATCTTGTAATTGGCTCCTTAATTTTGACTAATATTATTTTTAGTAGAAGTATGATAGCTTCATGCTAAAAGGAAATAAAATATTCATTGTGAGTGACCAAGGCCATTAAAAAGACTTAACCTTCTTCACTTGGTTATGATAAAATGCAACAGTGATAGCAAGAACTGCAGATGCTGGAGTCAGAGACAACACAGTGTGGAGCTGGAGAAACACAGCAGGCCAGGCAGCATCAGAGGAGCAGGAAAGTTGACCCTTCTTCAGAAATAAGGGTCCAGACCTGAAACATCAACTTTTCTGCTCCTCTGATGCAGCCTGACCTGCTGTGTTCCTCCAGCTCCACACTATGTTGAAACAAAATATGTTTTTTTTCAATGACAACAAAAAACAGTTTACATAACATACAAATTGAGTTTGAGAAATGTCATGTCTCATTATTTAGAAATGAATTGTAGTTTGCGGGCATACTAGTGTGGAACTTATTCTACTGTCAACATTCAAGATTAAATACCCAAAAGAATTATGCTTGTCTGTGAGCTTCTCTAACAAATAACGGGTCAATATGAAGAAGAAAGATCCCAGGTTTGATCTCATGTCTGTGTGGAGCTAGCTGATCCTAATTAGAGGAGCATTGAGGAACACTTGTATTGATGAATCCAGTCCTGATTTAGAGGCAATTCCTAGTCCTGATGGTTGCAGGAAGTGTGGAAATGTCAATGTCCTTGGAATCTTACAGTGCAGAATAGAGCTTTTTGTTACATTGTATCTCTATGAAAGAACTGTCCAGCTTAGACTTGGATTCTAGTATGTTCCCCATGAAACTCTAGGTTAAGAATACCTTATATTGACTTTGAAAGTTCGTATGGAATCTGCTTCCACCAGTCTTTCAAGTGTCATGTTGCAGTATGTGTGTGTGAAAACACCTCTTCTCATTTCCCCTGAAGCTCGCTTTTCAATTATTTTAAACCTGTGCCTCTCTCAGTTACCAGTCCCCTTGCCAGAGGAAACACATCTCTGTGCCATCTCTGGCTGATGTATAGGACACTCACCTGGAACAAGTCATAGACTTTCCTGATGCAACTGTAATGGCCACAGACAGTCATATAAAAGATCTTTCTTGAATACATTCAGTTTTATCTCCATCTCCCCCCATTTGCTGAAGTCGCGAGTATTCACAACTCTCCCTGGATTTTCATAGATTCATAGAATCCCTACAGTGTGGAAGCAGGCCCTTCGGCCCAACTAGTCCAGACCATTCAATCACATGAACATCCCACTTACTGCTGAGTCTCCAGATTAGTTAACTTTGTTCAATTCACTTTTTTAAAACTAATAAACCAAAACGTTCAAACAGAAGAAAAAAGGGTGATTTTTCTCTATTTCGCCCTTTAATGGTTCCCTGAGTTGCAAATTGCAATGCCCAGGAAATTGATTTTTGATGTGGAGACTGTAGGATAATCCTGGAGACTTGGCAATGCCTGGTTTTATTTTTGGCCAGAACACTGTCATTGCACGCACAGACATCAGGGTGTTTGATGTTAATTACAGACTAATTATACTGATAGCCCTAGCAACATATGGAATAGTGTCCTAACCATAACAGGTGGCTATATTAAGACATTGCACGTCTGAGCAGCAGATTGAGACGACAGATTTAATTGATGGAGAATAGGAGATGTATACAGCTCCCCATTAACCCATGTTACTTGAACTGACCATCAGAAGCCAGAAGCCAAGAATGTCACTGAACTTCAATTTGCGTTCCTGCCATTTTCCAGTTCTTGACCCAGCTGTGAGGTAGAAATGTTAGCGTTGCCTTCCTCTGCTGTAACACAAAGCTCTGTGTGTGTTTGTGTGTGTGTGTGCGTATGTGTGTGTGTGCATCCGTGTTTGTATGTGTGCATGCATGTGTTTGTATGTATGTGCGTTTGTATGTGTGTGTGCTTCTGTACACATTTGTTGTGTGTGTTTGTGTGTGCATGTGTATGTGTATGTATTTGCATGTGTGTGTGAGTGCACGTGCGTGTGCATAGGTGGGTGGGAGGGAATGAGAAACAGTGAAAGAAAAAGCCCACCTTTAGACATCAGATACAGATGGATCTTTAGAAATGCATCCACATTGTTGAAGAAGAGGGTAACAGGTTGACTATCAGAGTTAGGGAAGTATGGAGATGCACCATGTAGAATGCCCTTTCTGATTTGAATGGAGGAGATTCAGATCTTTGAACGAATGGAGACTCTTCGTAACGCACAATTGTACTTGACTGGGGCAAACAGTGAAGGCCACTGCCAAAGGGCTGCCTCCCAAATGTGCCAGTGTGCAAAAGTCAGCAAGGCTTGGAAATCTTGTTGTGACTTTTGCCTGTGGTAGAGGATTGTATCTGATGCTGCAGTGCCTATGTCATCAACTGTAACATGGATATTGTGGTCTTGAAGAATCCAAAAGACATTTATTACAGTTGCTGTTAAATACAAGCATTGCATGCACAGGCACTTTGTGCCTGGGCTAGAATTAAGTTGGTAAATTATAACGGTGTTGTACTCTTGTTGGTCACCTGTGGTTTTTTTTGGGGTCTGGCTTGGCCCTTGGAACCGGATTTCCTGCACATACATACCCAATGTCCCTTGGTGCCCACAGGCATTCCAGATATTAAGAAACTGCTTCATGATAGCTGTAATAAACTGCATCTGGCACAGATCCTGTTAGTTTGATGCGCTTTGTGGATAGTAGCAATAGTGACGGCTGCACCTAAAACAATTAATTGCCATTGATCTGCCACTATAGCTTCATGCTTGTGTCCATCCTCAAGTAAAGTAGGAATGATATGGTCTCTTTACTTACCTAAAAGATCCGTCCAAAAGACTTTATTTGATGGTGACTAATTCAACGAGCCTCTCTGAAAGTTTTTCTTCAGTAAAGGCATGTTCAAGCCTTTTGCTGCAGAAGCTTCCAACAGTCAGTAGACCCTTGCTGTTTGTATAACATGAATTGGAGTCTGGTTATTCCTGAATAAGTGAGATAACAAGGTGTAGAGCTGGATGAACACAGCAGGCCAAGCAGCATCAGAGGAGCAGGAAGGCTGACATTTCGGGCCTAGATCCTTCTTCAGAAATCGGGGAGGGGAAGGGGATTCTGAAATAAATAGGGAGAGAGGGGGAGGCGGATAGAAGATGGATAGAGGAGAAGTTAGGTGGAGAGGAGACAGACAGGTCAAAGAGGAGGGGGTGGAGCCAGTAAAGGTGAGTGCAGGTGGGGAGTTAGGGAGGAGATAGGTCAGTCCAGGGAGGACGGACA
>NC_063364.1:25949361-25979735 GCF_021869965.1 Rhincodon typus | reverse complement strand
ATGTGGTATACTGTATCCGCTGTTCGAGATGTGGCCTCCTCTACATCGGGGAAACCAAGTGGAGGCTTGGGGACTGCTTTGCAGAACACCTACGCTCAGTTCGCAACAAACAACTGCACCTCCCAGTCGTGAACCATTTCAACTCCCTCTCTCACTCCTTAGACGACATGTCCATCCTGGGCCTCCTGCAGTGCTACAACGATGCCACCCGAGGGTTGCAGGAACAGCACCTCATATTTTGCTAGGGAACTCTGCAGCCCAATGGTATCAATGTGGACTTTACAAGCTTCAAAATCTCCCCTCCCCCCACCGCATCCCAAAACCAGTCCAGCTTGTCCCCGCCTCCCTAACCTGTCCTTCCTCCCACCTCAAGCCCCACCCCCATTTCCTACCTACTAACCTCATCCCGCCCCCTTGACCTGTCCGTCCTCCCTGGACTGACCTATCCCCTCCCTAACTCCCCACCTACACTCACCTTTACTGGCTCCACCCCAACTTCTTTGACCTGTCTGTCTCCTCTCCACCTATCTTCTCCTTTATCCATCTTCTATCCGCCTCCCCCTCTCTCCCTATTTATTTCAGAATCCCCTTCCCCTCCACCATTTCTGAAGAAGGGTCTAGGCCCGAAACGTCAGCCTTCCTGCTCCTCTGATGTTGCTTGGCCTGCTGTGTTCATCCAGCTCTACACCTTGTTATCTCAGATTCTCCAGCATCTGCAGTTCCTACTATCTCTGAAACATCCCTGAATAACTGTTATCTTTTATGTTCTTTGAGATCTTTTAGTTTATTCTCTCATCGGATGTGGACATCGCTGGCTGGCCAGCATTTATTGCCTATCTCTGGTTGCCCTTAAGAAGGTGGTGATGAGCTGCCTTCTTGAACTGCTGCAGTCCATGTGCTGTAGGTAAACCTCCAATGTACTTAGGGAGGGAACCCCAGGACTTTGACCCCACAATTTCGATAGAACAATGATATATTTCCAAGTCAGGATGGTGAGTGGCTTTGAGGGGAATTTGCAGGTGGTGATGTTCCCATGTGTCTGCTGTCCCTGTCCTTCTAGATGGAAGTGGGTTTGGAAGGTGCTGTCTGAGGATCTTTGGTGAATTTCTGCAGTGCATCTTGTAGATGGTATACACTGCTGCTACTGAGCATTGATGGTGGAGGGAGTGGATGCTTGTGGATGTGGTACCAACTGAGCGGGGTTGCTTTGACCTGGATGTTGACAAGCTTCTTGAGTGTTGTTGGAACTGCACTCATCCAGGCAAGTGTATTCTACATACGCCTGACTTGTGTCTTGTAGGTGGTGAACAGGCTGTGTTTGAAAAGTTGAGACAAGGACATTCTAAAGAAATTGTATTGGATTGTGACGATAGTGTTTCCTTAAATATTATTTAATTGAATATCCAATTGATTTTTTTAATGTGGATTTAAACACTGTGTGTTAATTTAAGGCAGAATAGTTATATTGTAACTACCTTAGATTGATTATTTAGCTATCACATTACTAAGGAATACAGCATTGAATACTAACTTTTCTTATAGCAATTGTGATGTGTATAAGTGAAGTCCGTAAGGTGAAGTTCTGAAAATGGGTTAATGGACTCACAATGTTAACTTTGTTTCTCTCTCCACAGATGCTGTCAGACCTGCTGAGTTTCTCCAGCATTTTCTGTTTTGTCCAGATTTCCAGTATCTAAAGTTTTTTTTTGTGTATGAGTAAAGTGATTGTCTTTAAGTATTATGTATTCTATGTGTAGCATTCATTCCTTTAATGTAACTTAGAATTTGCTTCTTACGATAAATATTCATAAGCAATTATAAAAGAAAGTTGGAGTGCAATATTTATGTCTTCATGACCCCACATCTAAATAACAATATCCCAGAAATCTTAGGCTCAGATTCTAAATGCTGATGTTGGTGAAAAAGGAATAATTGCTACAATATACCTGTAGATATACTGGTGGTTTAAAACTCTCGGGGGGTTGTATGGGAGGTGGCAGCAAAACTAAAGAACTGATCATTGACATCAGAAAGAAAGAACAAGAACACGACTCCATCTTCATCAATGAAGTTGAGGTTGAGAGGGTGGAGAGCGTCAAGTTTCTTGGAGTGACGATAACCGACAACCTGTCCTGGACTTCCCACGTAGATGTGATGGTCAAGAAGGCACAACAACGCTTCTTCTTCCTCAGGCGGCTCAGGAAATTTGGCATGTTCACAAGGATCCTCACCAACTGCTACAGATGCACCATTGAAAACATTTTGTCCATGTGCATAACGGTCTGGTATGGCAACTGCTCTGCCCAGGACTGTAGGAAACTAGAATGTGGTGTGCGCAGCCCACACCATCACAGATGCCAACTGTCTATCCATGGACTCCACTTACACAGTTCACTGCCACAGAAAGGCTGCCAACATCATCAAAGAGCCATCACACCCGTTAATGATGTCCTACAACCTCTTCTGTCAGGCAGAAGATACAGAAGCCAGAACACATACACCAGTATGTTCAGGAACAGCACCTTCCTGCTGTTATTAGACTGATGAACGGACTCTCTAGCCTCAAATAATGCTGATCACGCTAATGTTGATCTCACCTAGCACACGCCCTGTGCAATGTAACCTGTATGCCTCAAAGTCTTTTTGATCTGTACATCCTTGCTTACTATGATCTGCCTGTACTGCACGTAATCAAAGCTTTTCACTGTACTTTGGTACATGTAATTATCAAACAGTCAATCAATCAATCAATTTCATTACAGGACCCAGTCTATAGCTGGTAAAGGTGACTAGGTTCCTTCAATGATCTGAACTTTCTGTTAGTTGAGGTTTGAAGCTAACAATAAGTTTGACTGGGTGGTTTTAGTTAGTAGAACCAGTAACAATAAAAGCCTACAAACCAGAAGCATTAAGCCTATACCTTCCTCCACAGATACTGTCAGACCTGCTGAGTAATTACAGTATTTTCCATTTTTATTTCAACTTTACTTTGGCATTGTTCATTTACACGAAGTTGATTAAAACTGTTATCAGTTACATGCAATGGCAGGAGTGTGGGCAGAGTTGAGGCAGGGGGTTGTGGCATAAACCAGCATTACAGATGCAGAGGGGTGTCCAGATGAAAAGAAATCTAGAGTTACAGTGTGCCAAACCCAGGAAAAGCCGAGATGCACGGATGGGTTCGAGTGAGTCTCACAGCAGAGCAGCTGTTAAGGACAGCGATTGGCTTATCTTTCACACTTGGCACAGTGAGGCAGGGTGTATTCTAAATTAGAAGCAATCAGGCTCCTGACAGCTTAACACCCTTGTCAGTAGATGGTAGCACAAACAGTCACGTTAAATGTATTGACTGCACTCTAACTGCGCTGCTGAGGGAAAGTAAGGCAGAGCCTGGAGGCACAGAATGTAACCCAGCAGCCGACACCATCCCACTTCCTACACTGAATCTCAGGGTCTACGAAATGGTAACAGTCAATTCCGAAACACCCATCTCACCTTGGCATTTGACCTCTGATCTGTAATCGAATGCGTCAGGAAAACATCTTGTTTCCTGTATTTATTTTCCATTATTGCTGACCGTTTCTTGGAGGAAAGACTTGCTTTCAGTCCCTGGTGACATGGAACCAAACATAGCAGCCACTCATTGCACAAGAGTTTGAAAATACAAGATCAATCATTCTGGTGTAATCTTAACAATAACCAATTCATTGTGACAAATAGTTTCGGTGCAGCTAACTTGTAGAAGGGACTGTGTGGGGCTCTTGTGGTACAGTGGTAGAGACCCTACCTCTGAGCTAGGAGGCCTAGGTTCGCGTTCTATACCTGTTCCCAGAGGTGTGTAACAATATCTCTGAAGAGGTTGAATTGAAAATATCTATAATGGTCTATGTGGTGCAGTGGGTCTTTCAGCTGTGAGATTTGGTGGAAGGTCATTAATAGAGCTGGCAAAAATATTGCGCAGCGCTGGAGGTCCATGGCCCAACTGTCTATGACTGCAATGTGCAACTCCATTCTAAGCAGGATTGAAGGCCACTGAGATTGCTATATGGACAGTTAACCTGGCCAGACTCACTGAGGATAACCCTGGGGTTCTCATTCATTCTGGTGCAGGACTGTGCCTGGCTCATGGGAACTTTTCCTCCATTACAGGTGTTGTGAAACCATGCTTTAGGTCAAAAATGACTTTTCAAATTTACTGGCTGGAAATCCCTTATTGAATTTGAAGAAAGAAAAACTGAGGTCTTATTCCAATGACTTGAAATCACAGTCTCAAATATGGATGAATATTTGTATCACTGCCTTCTGTTTTCCAAAGTCATTGAAATAGAAACGACATTTCTGCAAAGCTTCATCTTCTCATTCTGTTCATCTCAGAAGTTACATTAGCGTCTTTCACAACTACAAGGTGTCCCAAAATTACTTCATAGCTGTGAAACGTGATCTTTGCTATTAATGAGTCTCCCATCTGGATGGATTTGAGGAGGAATTTCTTCTGCCAGAGACTTAATCTTTGGAACTCTCTACCACAGAAAGCGAGGGAGTCTGGGTCATTAATTGTATTCAAGGCTGAATTTTACAGATATTTGATTGACGTAGGAGTTGAGAATTTGGGGAAGCCAGCAAGAAAATGACGTTAAGATTCCAATCAGATCAGCCATAGTCTCACTGAATGTTGGTGAAGGATCAAGGAACTGAATATTTCTCCTACTATTTCTTATGTTCTTAATGCAGTAACCAGTTTGCACACAGTAAGCTCCCACAAATTTCAATGTGATCATGATGGGATAATCTTTTTGAGTGATGTGAGAGAAATGTTGGCCCATTTAGTGATAGCAACCCACTGGTAGCTCACAAAACTGTTATTCCTTCCGCGTACCCTTGACATTGGATACAGCTAGATTATTCCTCCATGTGGGGCATCAACTAAATATCAAACAAAAATCTGCTCAGGCGCACAGTATGTATAAAGTCAGTTTCTTAATGTATCCCTCAATATTCAATTGCATTAAACAGAAAGATCCTGGTTCAGTTTCCAATGTTGACTAATTTGGTTGGAGCAGCAGTTAAGGTGCTGGAATTGGCCTCAGAATCCCAGAACAACAAAGCAGAAAATAAATCAGCCATGGGTTCCTACTCTTGTTCATGTTCACACTCAAAATGGAAAGTGCACATGCACAAAGGCCAGACAAAGTTAAGATCACAAAAGACCCGGATCAATTTTTAACACTTTTCATCAAATGAATGTGGAAAGGTAGCAGCCCAAGATGAGCTTTGTGTCACTTACTTATCCGGGTAACTAGTGCAGCCATTATCTTTCCCGCCTGGACCCTGTAGTGTAAAGCGTTAAATAAGACCTACACTCTAATCAAAGTTACCAAGTGTATGTGTAGGGACTATGTCATTTTGATGTCAGATCGTGTGTAACTGAGACCTGATTGATGAAGGCATTGAGGAAGTCTTGTTCTACCATGCTTTTATAGGCAATAAATGGTAACAGTTTGCACTGGTCTTGTGTTCAGCCCTCGTATGTGTCAAGCTCTTAGAGTCCTAAACACATTTGTACATGTCGTGAGATAGACAGAAGGAGCACTCACCTGATTCATCTGTAATTTTGCATATACATTCTTCCTAATTAAGTATTAAGTTCTGAACAACTTAACCCAGTGGGTCTTTGCGAGTCGCAACGGACCACTCTACCAGGGTTCATGGATCCTTTCTCTGCTGGCTACATGAAGAGCATGGTCTATAAGAAGCTCTGTCCCATTGTCAACCCATCTGACGATTTCTCTCCCCGGAATAATATGACACCCCAGACACTCCTTATCACCAGATTCAATTGTTAGGCCACTTTTAGCCAGGTGGTGACCTTTGGTGCCCCTTACTGTCACTCAGCAGTAAGGTTTCAGGCAACAAGTGCACTGTACCCATTCACTGGCTTCCCAATCCTCTCTTATCCCCTTGAATTTAAAATCAGTTTGAACTTAAGCTTCACAAAGCATTTACAAACTCAATGCATAACGCAGGCAGCCCAATTCATCCTCCAACCATTAATCGAATCGCTTCCACCTTGACAGCACTAGTAAATCTTTTAGTCGCTGCAGGGTCGTTTTGTCACACAGGCATTCTGTACAATTGAAACTAACACTCCTTTGCTTTTTGTGCATGCTCTGCCAAGCTTTTACAGGAAATCTCCAAGTATTGCACGTTTCGAAGGTACAAGATGGGCAATGTTTTTACAGGGAATCAATTTTAACTCTCAAGCAAGTAAATGGGTTTTGAGTGAGTTAAAATCTTGTTGCAAAATCTGTTTATTTTTCAAAACAAGAAGTTTTCAAAATGCGGGCAGCTTATTTATTTGTCTGCATTCAGCTCAGGAGCAATGTGAAGGTCCTACAAAGGTCACAAGTGAAATGAGTTTTTTGCAGTTTCAATTCCGATCTGTATGTTGTTGCATTTAGAAAAAAAACTGAAATCAGTCCTGGATGTGCAGTAGTCGGCTATTAATATCACATTTTCAATCCAAGGCACGGTGGTGGTGCAGGTGCAGAATAAAAACACAACTGATTTTCTCTTTCTTTGGTGAGAAGAAGGGCTTAGGAAGACAATGCAGGAAAGCAGAGCCCTCACACTTCGTCCAGTGAAATACTGATCAGTGTGAAATCAAGCAGTAAGCATGCCCAAAAGTTTCATTACAAATTCCATTGTATGTTATTGTAACAATCTCCAATTAAAATTACTGCAATATTCACAAATTCATAAAGCATAGAAGAGGCCATTCAGCCTATCATATAGGGCCAGATCTCTAAAACAGCTATGAGCTAGTCCCAAAACTCTGCTCTTTGTCCAAAGTCCTGCAGATTTTTCCTGCTCAAGTTTCTGCAGTTTTGACCTGAGCCATGTTATCCTTCTGTCTTGAAAGTATTGTGCTTTGTTTACATATATGCACCAGGTTTATAGGTTCAGGTCTGGCTCAAGAAACTAGAACACAAAACCCAGGCTGACTTCCCAGTGCAGTGCAATGGGCTCCACTTTTGCAGGTGAAGTGTATTTCCTATAGGTTGATAAATAAGAAGTGACTGACCTCTTAGGCAAATATGAAGGATAGCTTGGCAACATTTTGAAGAAAGGAAGTGGATTTATTCCCAGTATTTATTCCAACTGGCCAATATCCCGCAATCAAAATCAGAAAATAAGCACAGATTGTTGTCTTGTTGCTGTTTGTAGGTGTAAATTGGCTGAAAATCAGTCACATTTTCTATTCTACAACACTGATTTCCTTTTAAAAGTAAAATTGGCTGTGAATTGCTTTCTGCTATTTTTATGTGATAGAAATTCAAGTATTTGTTGCTTCTAATACTTCTGAGATTTTCCTTTTACATTTGAATAACTCAAGCCCGTTTAGTCATTTCTCATCGTACATCCCACTATTTTACACCTTCAAGTTTGCACCTTCTGAGAAATCAGTTTTGTATTTCTATTGTCAAACATTCTCCCCATCTTAATTAATATTACAAAGTTGGCAAAGAACCTCCAAGACAGATGGCGCATTAGAATTTATTCCTTGACCTTCACGGTTTTCTAAGATATCAGTGACTTCGCTGAAAGGTTTATGATTGTCAAATTTTGACAAATCTGTTGTCAGCCACCCATCTATTATCTGGTAAGATTGTGACAACTATCTGACTCAGGGGATGTCAGGAGAATAGGCTTGAAGCAAACACAAAGGAGATTTCTTTGCCGTGACTTGAAGAAAAAGACCCAGTCTCTACTCCCAAATCAGTACAGGAACAATGATAAATCTGACAACAGAGGACCTCTATCCTGTGTAGATAAGCAAGCCGTACTGTCACTGCTCAGATCAGAAGGAGCTGTGCACTATCCACATTCGTGCCTTATCACATTACCCATTGTTTCTAGGAAGAGAAAAGATCGTTAAATGTTTCCAAGATATCTGCTGCTGTCCTCTCACTCGGCTGTTCAGTGTCATATTATTTCAACGTTACAGTCCAACCTTCTGACATCACGATTCAGACTCCAGTCAATGTCTTGCAGTCGTGAGCCAGTCTGATTATTTGTTACAGTGCTCCATTGGTTAGAATGGAAGTTGGAGTGACTAGGTGGAACAGATGTGATTAGACTAATGGTAACTGCAAAGCATAGTATTTTATCATGCCACTCATATCTGTTATCAAACACCGTAGCACATTGGGCTGTAGGTTGGCACAATATACATCTATACCTCTGATTGAATACATAATAAACTGCCATTTCCTACATTACAGCAATGGCTACATTTCTTTGGCTGAAAAGCACTTTGAGCCATTTGGTGGTTGTGAAAAGTGCTATATAAATGTAAATCTTTATCTGATACGGGGAGATGGTGGGGCAGGGCTAGTAATTCAGAGGTGCAGGTTAACACCTAGGATTGAATCCCAGTGCTGCTGTTTGTGGAATTTGAAAAAAAAGTCTCAATAATTGTGACCATGATGCTATCATTGATTGTTGCAAGAGCCCATCAGATTCTCTAATGCCCTTTAGGGAAGGGAATCTGTTGTCCTTACCTGGTTGACCTACCTCTAACTCTAGACCCACAGCAATGATGTTGACTCTGAACAGTCCTCTGCAATGGCCCAGCAAGCCACTCAATTCAGGGGCAATTAGGGATGGGCAACAAATGCTGGCCTTGCCAATAGTACCCACATCCCATGAAATAATTTATTTTTAAAAAAAACTTATTTGTGGGGTGAAGGTGTCATTGGCTAGGCCAGCATTTATTGGCCATCCTTAATAGCCCAGAGGGCAGTTAAGACTCAAACCCATATTGCTGTAGGTCAGACCAGGTAAGGATGGCAGATTTCCATTCCTGAAGGATGTTAATGAACCCATTGGGTTTTCATGAGAGTTGACATGGTCACTACTAAACTAGTTTTTTATTGAATTCAATTTTCATCATCTCTCATTGTAGGATTGGAATCCCTAACCCCAGAACATTAGCCCAGGGTTCTGCATTACTAGTTCAGTGGCAATACCAACAGCTCATTACGTCCATGAACAACGAATTGCAAGCTATTACTGCAAAAAATGCAAGGAAATTATAATCAGAAGCTCGGGTCCAGGCCCAAAAGGTCAGCCTTCCTGCTCCTATGATGCTGCTTGGCCTGCTGTGTTCATCCAGCTCTGCACCTTGTTGTCTCGGATTCTCCAGCATTTGCAGTTTCTACTATTTCTCATTGTAAGTTTGTTTTTGACATTGTGTGGTCATGTAAACAAAACGATTGCACTTTTGCTGGATGTTCTCCCTCTCTTCCCCTCCTTCCTTTTGTTTTCCATTAATTTCAAATAAGAACCAGAAAAAGATGAGAAAGGGGCTGCCAGTTTAATTCAATTATCACCAGTTTCACATAATTATACCAAGTCAAAGTGGCCCTCAAGAGTATGGAAAATTGTACTGGTACTTTCTACTCAAATATCAGGATAATTCAGACTTTCCCTTGGAAATCTCTCCTTAAGATCAATCCACTTGCTACATTCATCCCTCCAGCTTTAAACGCCACTCAATTCTTTTGTCTTATTTGACTTGGATTTTGGCATCACACACCCTGATCCTGCTCCAGCGAAGATTTCTTCCCATCTCAGTTTGGTGTCTTTCTTTAAGCCACCTCATTAATCACTCAGAGGTGTTTTTCTGTATGCTAAGAGTACTGCACAGATGCAAATTGTTATATCTCACTGTGGGGTGTTACCAAGCAGAGGCCAGGCACTTCCCCACAGGAAGAGAAAGAAATTAAATAATGCAGTAGTGTACAGCACACAGCAGGCAGCATGATTTGCCAGTACTGGGCTGTTACTGATTAAATAACCTGAGTTGGAACTCCTGTTGTATCCAATTGAATTGTTGTAGGATGCAAGAATCTCTGTTCCAAGAAATTAGCAAGCAACCTTTCAGTTCAGAGAATTCAATCCATTGGAAATAACTTAAAGGGAAAGTCAAAATGATATCAACAGAATCTGTTTTCTTGAGTATGAGATTTGGTAAAATTGCACTCCCCCTGAATTCTCCTGCCATTAACTAATTATGTTTGATGAGGACTCTATCCTTGTTGTAGGTGATATTCAATAATCCTGTGTCCTATATGCCAGCCTTGGTTTATTGATAGTCCAAAGGTTGTGGTTTTAAGTCTGACTCCAGAAATTCTAACACAGAATCCAGGATGATATTCCAAGTGTTGTGCTGAGAGAGCACCGTGCTGTTGAAAGTGCTGCATTTCAGGTCAGACGTTAAAACGACACCTGTCTCTCAGTTAGGCATGGACGATCCCATTGCATACTCAAAGAAATGCAAGAGTGTTTGTGATGGCGTCTCGACAAATGTTTGATCTGTAACCAACATCAGTATACTGCATTATTTGATTATTATCACTGTTTATGGGATCTTGCTGAGTGCATGTCGTCTGCTGTATTTTTCCACAATTCAACAGTGAATGCACCTCAAGAATACATTGATGCAATGTGTGAGGGACTCATAGTCTCCCCCCCCACCCCACTTGACAGGGTGAGGAGTAACTTCAGCCCACTGCGAGTTAATAGCTCCCAGGACTGAGGTCCATCTTGTGATCATGGTAATTATTACCATTGTGCATCCTGGGACTGCAAACTGCAGGAAGTCTCACCTTCTGGATCAGGAAACTGAAAAAAGAAACATTTTTGAAGGAGTCATGAATTGTCAGGAGACCATTACAGGATCTACATTTTTCACAATGGTTTGAGAGAATGCCACGGTGGCTCAGTGGTTAGCACAGCTGCCTCACAGTGCTAGGGACCTGGGTTTGATTCCACCCTTGGGCGACTGTGTGGGTTTTATCCATGCGCTCCAATTTTCTCCCACAGTCCGAAAATGAGTAGGTTAGGGTGGATTGGCCATGCTAAATTGCCCCATAGTGTCCAGGGATGTGCAGGCCAGGTGGATTAACTATGGGAAATGGAGGGTTCTGGGTGGAATCCTCTTTGGAGATTTGCTGTGAATTTGATGAGCCAAATGGCCTGCTTCCACAATGTAGGTATTCTATGATAAATCTCATGATCTGACAGGTGTCCAGAGGAGCACTGTGTTTTTCCAGCAGCCTTCCAACACACGTACCTCTCTCACTCGAAGAGGCCACTAGATGATATAGCAGAATACACATCATATGGTGTCACCAGGAGAAAATATTGGGACAGCAAACAGCTACAGTAATTGCAGCGGCGATGCGTCAGCATTCACCCAGGGAGTTCAAGTTACTGTGGCAACGTACACTTATATCTGTGTGTTGTAGCCTGTAGCTATGGATAGAGATGATACAGGTTCCATTACACTGCTCACCAGCAATCTCTCTGGCTTTTACTGCCTGCCAGTGACAATGCTGGAAGGATTTACAGATTGATGCTCAATCCATTTGACTGCTTTACAAATGCACCTTCCTTGAACATTAAGTCTTATAGTGGGATTTGAACCTGGAACTGTAGGCTCAGAAGCATGGACATCCCAGCACAGCACCACAAGAAGTTTAGTGGTGCCTAGAGTGGAGAACAAATGGATTTCACTTTATTTTGGGATTATTTCCAAGTTTTCACCTCCATACCAATCTAACTTTTACAAAGTGTTCTTAAGGATGCACACTGAGACAGACAAGCTGTTGGATGGCCACCAGCATGGTGAAAACCCTTCTTTGGTCTTGCTGGTTCTCTGATGCGAGGAACTGCCTGGGTACTGCATGTTAAGGAATGCACTGAAACTGGGGTGGTATTCCACAAAGGCTAAATGGAGGATGCATCTGGTATTTACTTAATGCGAGGTTAAATACAGACTTAATCTGTACAGGAACTGCAGTAAAGAACCTTGGAATGGTTTATGTCGTTCACCAGAAAATCAGTTGGTGAATGGATAAAATTGTTGCCAAACATTTCCCAATCTTAAAGCACTTATTTACAGATAGGCACCACAGTATGCGCATCCCAACCCAACTATAACATTTCAATCTGTGACTGTTTACAGTACACAAGTGAATCTCTAGTTAATTCATACCAGTTGCATGAAACTATGCCCAAGTAATCAGTAACTGGTGCAGTAGTAGTGTCCCGATCTCTGAGCCAAATAGGCCTGGTTCAAGTCTCACCTGTTCCATAATTGTGTAATAACATCACTGAACAGGTTAATTAGAAATGTCTACAATGACAGCAAGTTTTGTACTTAGCACAACTGTTTTGGTGATGTTGTATGTCCAATGCCACACTTGAATTGTATTGTAATGCACTTTTACAAAAGTTGTGTATATAGTTTATATTTAGGAAAGAAATCTGATTGTTTTGGAGAATAGTTCCACTCGTGAAAAAAGGTGAAGGAAATTTATGGTCATTGAAGTTTGTGATGGAGGGTCTGAAGTACATGGGCTGCTGTGCAATGTTCCACTTACAGAGAATACTATGGCTAATGCATGTTCTGGGTAAAATAGCCAGGATAATCAGTGCACTGACTTACAATTTATTCCGAAATGAAATATTAATGGCTCAAAATGCAGTGGGAGGATGCTGTCAAATTGGGCAGGGATTCCAAAAAACCAGAGATTGGCGTCGCAATTCGCAGAGAGAAAGTGTCGGTCATGCCTGCTGCCTCTCTAACCCTTATCAGTAATGGTAGACTAACTGTACCTCAGATAACATCAACACTTGCACTTGGGTGGAATAAATGCTAATAGATTTTATAGAGCAGAGAAACAGTGGTAAGCTATTCTACCATTTTAATGCATTCTCTCTGATCCAAGGTGAGTGAAGTGTTCAACTAGTACAGAACGAACTGGCCTTAGCTGGCATTCATATATGCCAATGACATCGGTTAGATTAGGAGGGAAAATCAGGTGGATTTCTCACTGCTGATTGTTATTCAATTAGCCAGCACACCTACCGAATCCTAAACCTGTGACGATGGGTTTGGGTTTGCTATCGTGAATTCGGCATCTGGTTGGTGTTAATTACTTAGATGCACAAATACGAGCCGATTAATTCAATGAAGGACAATATTACATCTCCTACCAGCACTGTTATTTTAACCACCATTACCAGCACTGCTACTACTTTTACCATTATCACTACCATTACCACCCAGCCTAAGTAAGAACCAAGAGCATGTTTTATTAATACATTACTTTTGATGCAGTAAAACACCCCAGGTTGCTTCACAGAGAAAATTAGAGAACTAAGGAGGGCACAAAAGATGAGACAATTAGAGAAGAATGTTTGAAAAGTCTAAAAATGAAATATCCAGAGCTAGTTCAATTGGTTATACAAGGCGTAACCTACCACAAATGTTTATACTCAAACTGTGTTGGTTAAGTTCTTGCAAAAGTAGCACAATTTCGCCTAAAGGGACCCAGTCATTCCAATATGTCAGCAGAAATTGCCAATAACAAATCAGAATCCTTAGCTTTTTATGTCACCTGAGTGTTCCTCGTGTCCATTCTAAGAATTGGGATGGTGGTCATTGCTTCATTGAACACTTAATAGTGTCATGTCAAAATCCCCTCTCAGTCACTTCGATGGAAGCATTAGCCTATTCATTAAACTGCTAAACATTAAAAAAAGCAGAGGGAGAAATTTGATGGGAATGTGTTAAGTGTCAATATAATAACCCAGTTGAGTGGGATGTGTATATTTTCTGCACTTTGTATCTGACCAGATGGATTGAAGCATCTTTTCAGATCCTACACATTGTTACATAATCTTTTTTTTGCAAAAGATTAAAAAAAGGTCGTGAAACAAAGAGGTTTTAAATGTGCAGCAATTATCCACACTCTGACTAAAAGCACTAGAGAATAATGCATTAATGGCAAAGCATAGAGCTGAGAAGTAGTTAGCATGCATCAACAACCTCTCTTACCCACATCTATAATGGAACAGCAGATATAATGTAGATAAAATCATGAGGCCTGTATTGTGGTTTGGCAAAATAACGCTCATATTAACAGTAATGCAATTTCGGATCACATAAAGATAAAATTCAGCAACTTAGCTGCCATATTTTAATCTATTTTTATTTGGTACTCACAGCATTAGAACATTTTGGATTATCAGGATGTATCAAAGATTCCTAGATTAGATATCTGCACACGATCACTGAAGAAACCCTGACAGAAATTGTTAATATTTAGACTGATTCCCTTGCTGTAAAACTGACAGATTCATCAATGCCACACCAAGAAGTATTAAGGTGGAAAGATCACTCTGTCTAAATGTGATATTCATGACTAGTTGGAGCTGAGGTTAAAGTTACTGCATTGTGGTTCATTATAATGTGGTGAGCACACTGTAGATCAAAATGATACAGATTCCAGAAATTGATGGAAAAGCTCAGTTCTGAGGAAAGGTCGCTTGACCTGAAATGTTAAGTCTGGTTTCTCTTCCACAGATGCTGCCTGACCTGCTGAGCTTTTCGAGCTATTTCTGTTTTTGGTTCTGATTGATTTACAGCATCCACTGTTCTTAGGTTATACAGATGCCAGGTTTGATTCCTTACTCTGTGCTGAGTTAACTGGTCTCAGCTTAGGCAACATTTGTGGCCATTTCATCTGGGGTGAAGTTGGACATTCATAGAGTGCACAAAAGAGGCAGTATCAGTTGCCTGCTAAAGTTCTGCTGGATATTCCATTGATTTCAATAGACATCAGTTTCAGGTGAGGAATAAAGCAGGCACTCAATACATTGCCACTCTTTTTACCACTAATCTGTGAAAGCAACCCAGAGACAGGGAACAGCTTAACCCGCTCCTAATGGTTGTCTATTATCTCCAGTGGAAAGTATGCATGATCGACCTTTATATGCCAACAGCTTTGGGTCCAGTTGTGTTAGTTCCACTACTTTCCATTTGGGACGAGACACTGTGTGTGGCACTGCCTGCCACCTTCAGGCATGTTCATCAGCAAGAAGTCTGAATTGTTTGGAGAGATGGTGAATAAATATAAAGACTGAAAGAAGCTTGAATAAAACGGATGCTGGAAATCTGAAAACGAGCCATGCTGGACTCGAAACATTAACTCTATTTCTCTCTCCACAGATACTGGTAAGCTGGCTGAGTTTGTCCAGCATGTCCTATGTTTGTGATAGGAAGAAGCTTCCTGCTCTGCTAGGGATGATTTTTGATTCAGGTAGGAGAATGCTGACTCACTCAACACATCAAAAAGCCACTGTTCTTTTAGGTAAATATTTTTCCACCTAACTCCCTGTTGTTGGTTTCCAATGGGTAATAGCTCCCCAGTTGTTGACAAATTTGATAAATTTGCCTTAGTGTGCCCAGATTTCCATCATCTGTGAAATAATCTCAGCATATAGATTCGCACATGCTTCAGTTATAAAACTGACCCACAGAATATCAGCCTATTTCCAATTCCTCTTGTCTTGCTTAATTCTTGATACAACCATAAGGTAAATGATTGGAGGTTCTGCCATGTCTCCCAAACTCTTGGCTTTTACCACCATTTGATTTACTGTCAACTTAAGCCGCAAACTCAGGAAACTTAGCAGAAAGTCTATACTAAAAGATTCATTGGGGCATTCATCCATTATATTATATTTTCCAATTCACTGCTTGGGGGACTGTGTCCTGCTGGATGGACAGAAAGACAAATGAGTGGATGAAATCAAGATTGGAAGATCAAGAATTGACAGAGTTCTTAATGATACACATTTGAAATGAAGATCTGACAGCCATGTCTTCGTAACAATTGAAGGAAAAATCAGGAATTAAAACGAAAGAGGATAAAAATATAAAAAAATGATGAAGCAAAAGTGAATCGATGGAAGCAAACCAAAGAAAAAGAAAGATGATGATGATGGTCACACTGAAGGCTGTGGTGACAAGTGACAGAACAACATATAATCTTGTGGTGCAATGGTAGTGTCCCTGTCTCTGGGATAGAGGACCTAAGATCAAGTCCCATCTCCTCCAGAGGTGTGCAATGATATTGCTAAACAGGTTGATGAGAAAATATTGTTAATCAACCCAGATTTAATTAAGAGGCAGAGCTACAAATGTTCGCCTTGATCAATGGTGTAAAATGTAAAACTATTGCAAGGACTTTCTCTTGCATCTCTTGACTCTGGACTACTGACAATGATTAAACGTTTCATGGTGCTATGATTTTCAAAGTGGTTATTTTTAGTAGCAATTTCAAGGAACACTGATCTAAGCATAATTCTGATTCAGGCTGAATACTAACACTGTGAGATTGCCCTGTGTTTCTCGGGAGTCCACTGAAATATGTTCAAAGGGAATTCAGATCCATGGGGAATTTGTGCCTGAATTTATACCTCCCTGTAAAAGCCAAGCCTCATCTGTTCAGTTATATTGTACGAAAATACCTTTCTTGTACTGATTCTATATCCTTGGAAATAATGCAATGACCTGCATTCATATAACACCTTTAACATAGCAGCACATCTCATTCAGAACATGACATGACTTTGATTTAGAGAATGGAGTCTTTAGAATGGGTGACTGCTAGGTTTTGAAGTGGAGCTTAAAGAATGAGGGTGAAAAGATGGATTCAGTGATTAAATTCCAGAGCTTAGGGTCCACAGATTTGAAGGAACAAAAGCCAGTGTCAGGGTAACCGGGTTTGAGGATGCACAAATGATCAGGTAGAGGAATGCAGGAGTTTCCGAGAGTTATAGGGGCTGGGGGTGATGGCAGAGACAGGGAGTGCAAGATCATTAAGACATCAGAACAAATGTTGAGATTTTTAGTATCAAGGCAATGGTGGAGCAGCCTCCAATGTAGGTCAATGAATACAGGGTGATGTGCAAACAGGACTTGATGTAGGTTAAGATACTGGCAGCAGACATTTACATAAACTAGAAACACAAACTGTATGATGAACAATCGTTCATCCTTCTCTAAACTTTCTCTCTAATGTAACATCCCGTCTCTTTATTATCTACTCTTATGATTTCTCGATCAGAGATTACAAGTAAAAGGTAAAGTTGAAATAGTTCCACTCTCTCATTAGAGAGAGATGCCTGGTGGTGAATTTACTCATCATGCCTCAGACAGGGATAGGATTGAGAAGGCAGGATTTTCGCCACTACACGTGTTACATTAACTGGTCTGTAATTCTGTTTTATCTCAACCTCCACCATATTGGAAATGGTCCAGAATCTATAGAATGTTGGAAGATGATCCAAATGTATTGAATATTTCCAGGGCCACCTCCTTTAGTATTCTTGGATATAGCTTAACCAGCTTTGGTGATTTGTCAGACTTTACCCCCATTAATTTCCCCAGCACCATTTTCTTACTAATACTGGTGTCCTTCAATTTCACCCTTTCAACAGACCCTTGGTTCCCTAACATTTCTGGAAGATTATTTATGCCTTGTTTTGTGAAGACAGAACCAATGTCTGTGTTCATTTTTTTCTGCCATTTCTTTGTTTCCAATTATAATTTCCCAGGCTTCTGATTGTAAGGGACCTACATTTGTCTTTACTGGTCTTTTTTCTTGTCACATATTTATAGATCTTAAGTGGTCACTTTCTATATTCCCTGAAAATTATATTCTCATATTTTATTTTCTTCTTCTTGATCAAACTTTTTGTCCTCTTTTGCTGAATTGTAAAATGCTGTCAGTCCTCAAGCTTGCTGCTTTTCCTGGAAGTTTTATATTTTTCCTCTTTAGATCTAATATGCTCCCCAATTTCTTTTGTAAGACTTTGTTGATCTCTTTATTCGGTGAAGCCCTCTATGATAATATTTCATTAAAGATGCTTGATTAATCAAAGCTTTTTTTGATGTTGGTTGGGAGGCCATTTCACAAAGTTGCACTATTTCATGGAAAATTGAGTATAATGCTCATGATGACTCTTTTACATCTTTTATTGTGTTTGCATTGTTGTCATAGGATATAATATCCAAATGGGAGAATGGGGAGAAGATTGCTTGGGTAATAGTGTAGGATGGGTCATTTGGCATTAATTGTCTATGTCTCTTCCAAATTTCCTATTATTAATTTCACATTATCAATTAATTCCATAAACAAGCGAATCCACAGAGAGGAGCAACATGTGGCTATTTTAACAAAACAAAACAACTGCAGATGCTGGAAATCAGAAACAAAAACAGAAAGTGCTGGAAAAACTCAGCAGGTCTGGCAGCATCTGTGGGGAGAATGCAGGATTAACAATTCCGGTCAAGTAACCCATCTTCACTGATTGTAGTTGGGAACAGGTTGACATATGTGCTAAAGAAGGGGTTGGGCAGAGGGGGAAGGACAGAATAAATGATAGGTGGAGAGGGAGTCCAGAGAGAGAGAATAAAAAGTAAGACAGACAAAGGAACATATGAAGGTCACCCTGGGAGAATGAATAGCTCCGAATGGGGACCATAGATTGCTTGTGGTGGCAGCCCATGTAACGACAAGGCCTGGTGTGTGGGGGTTGGTGTAAAATCATGGAAAAAGGTGCTCGGCCCTATAATTGTTGAACTCAATATTGAGTACTGAAAGCTGTAGAGTTCCCAAGCCGAAAATGAGGTGCTGTGCTTCCAACTTGTGCTGAGCTTCACTGGACCAGTACAACAAGCCCAAAACAAAGATATTGGCCAAGGAATATGGTGGTGTGTTGAAGTGGCAGGCAGCTGGAAGCTCGGGGCCATTTTTGCAGACAGAAAGTAGATGTTCTGCAAAGTGGTCACCCAGTCTACGTTTCATTTCCCCAGCTTGGAGGAGACCGCATTGTGAGCAGTGAATATAATAGACTAGATTGAGTGAAGTGCAGGTAAATCACTGCTTTACTGGAAGCTGTGTCTGGGGCCCAGGATACTAAGGAGGGTAATGGGCAGGTGTTATATTTTCTGCAATTGCACGGGAAGGTGACGTGGAGCTCAGGGGGGATGTGTGGGTGTGAATTTTGATCTGTTCCATTCTGATCTATTCTGATCTGTCCCCTTTTACACTATTCCAAAACATTAAAATTGCTGCCCTTTCGTGAATTAATTGATGTTGCACTTTGGTAACATAAACAACAATTTCACCTTTTGCCCCTTTTCAAAACAGTTTCAAATTGTTCTTTTCACTGCCCTTTGATTCTGAGGTTTGGATCTGTCACTGTGAATGTTCTATGCCCATGTTTGGAAAGTTTTCAACAGCAAGAAACAGATTGCTTCGAAGTTTGTTCTTGTTTAAGTCTCCTCCTAAATGTCAATTAATAGAACTTCTAAAGTTAAATATTCTCTCACTAGAGTCAGGAGGGCACGTTCATTTTAAGCATCTTCAGCTGTTCCACATTTGTAGCCTATTAGTTCTGCGTGATTGTGGAACATTGTTACTTCACACCAAAACTGCCTAGGAGCTGTGTTTAATCACTTTCAGTCCCACAAAAAGCTGTGTGTAATCCCAGAGGCCAGGTTTCCCACACTTATTTCCCTTCAACTGAACTCTCTCCCAGAGAGTGTCATCACCTGCAACTCTGCTCTGGAATGCAGGCATTCCACAATTGTTCAACTATTTACCGATCTTTACAACCAGTAATCTTTTACTGTAAATTCCACAAGTTTCTCCTGTTCTTTAGAAACCACCAGGATGGAACTTGTGAAGCACCTGAAGGTAGATTTTGACTTGTATGGTCAACCAGAGGAGCCAACAGAATAGCTGATCACATAGTGGTAATGTCAATGGATTAGAGATCTGCACATCGAGTTTCAAATCTCTGCCATCGTTGTTGTAGCTTAAGCTCAAACAAAAACAAAATGGAATTGTCAGCTGGTCACTATAGAACTAACCATAGAAAGATAGAACTTGTTTTTAATGTAAAACCTAAGTAACCCTATTATCTTGAAGTATACATTTGTGTATTTGTTTGAAATTTGGAATTCTTGTGTCTTTCCTGATGAGCGAGAGATGAAAAGCTTTGGCAACATATCTCCTTTCTCATTGACGAAAGGAATCAGTGAGCCAGCTTTAGGAGTATTAGAACAGGAGCAGGCCTTTCAGCCCCTCAGGTCTAATGGCCTCTCTGGTTCTGATGATCCTATATCCAGTTCATTAATTCCTTTCATCAATGAGCTGGCGTTGGAGGGATGTCAAGAGGAGGTTCCTGGAGTTAAAGGGCTTGTCATGTGAGGAGTGTTTGAGGGATCTGGATCTGTACTCCATTTCAGTTTAGAAGGATGAGGGGCCAGGGAATCTCATTGAGTCTTACAGGATACTGAAAGGCCTGGCTAGTGTAAATGTGGAGAAGATGTTTCCACAGTAGGAGACACTAGGACACAGCCTCAGAGCGAAGGGAACATCTCTTTAATCATAAAATCTCTACAGTGTGGACATAGGCCATTCAGCCCATCGAGCCTGCACTGACTGTCCCACAGAGACCCACCACCACCCAACCAACCAACCCTGCATTTCCCATGGCCACTAACCAGCACATCTTTGTGATTGTGGAAGGTACCCAGAGAAAACCCATGCAGACACAGGAAGAACATGGAAACTCCGCACAGACAGTCACCCAAGGATGGAATTGAACCCAGGTCCCTGTTGCTGTGAGGCAGCAGTGCTAACCACTGAGCCACCGTGCTGCTTGACTTAGAACTCTGATGAAGAGGAATTTCTTCAGCTAAAGGATGGTTCATCTATGGAACTCATTGTTGTGGAGGGCTGTGGAGGCCAGGTTATTGAATGTATTTAAGACAGAGATAGATTGGTTCTTGATCAGTAAGGTGATTAAGGGTTACTGGGAGAAGGCAGGAGAATGGCATTGAGAAACATATCAGCCATGATGGAATCGCGGACCACACTCAATGAGGTGAATGGTCTAATTCTGCTCCTACATCTTATGATCTTATCAAACAGTAGATGCTCTGTTTTGAGTTTTGAAAACATATGATGATTGAGATAGTCACTCTCTGCATAATATGGACAATGGATGGCACATGTTACCAAGTGGCCACCTTTGGGGTGTAAGGAGAATATAATGTCTAATGAAATCTTTTTATATCCAATTTGTAGTGTGCAATCTAGCAACCTATACATATTGTAACATTCAGGGAACAGTCATTTCCAAATGTTTGCTGCATTTGGCAGTTCTACAATATTAGTTCTATTAAATACTGCCTTGTAAAAAGGTGGGGCTTGCTGTAAGGTTTTCAATATTTACTGAACAGCTGAAGGGTTACTGAAAAGTCTATCACAGTCAGTGGATGGAGGTAGTGAGAGGAGAAGGTTGTTAGCTTTACACTCTTAGTCAGTCGTGTACTTAGGAGCAGGGAGAAGTGATTTCATCCCGAAGAGGTGCTGTTGCAGCAGGTTTTTAGCTTTTAGGATTCAGGACAAGCACAGAGTGGATGCAGTGCAGCTAAGGATTGGAGTTGGGTCTCAGGAAAAGCCATGGGAGCTTGGGTGTTCAGAAGAACCCATGTCCATAAATAGTTTGACATTGCTGAGAGTGAGTTGAAGGAGGTCTACAAGCAGAATTAGCTTTGTGCAGCTGAGCAAGATTAGAGTTTAGAGAAATGCAGGGGCAGCACCAGCCTGGTGAAGCTAACTGTCTGTGAAAAGTTGAAATTGTGCCTGAGAGTGGGTACTGGATTGTAGTTTTCAGAATTCAGGGAAGCACAATCCTGAATGAAAAGTAAACTACAAAAACAGCAGCCATCATTAAGGCAACTGTAACAAAAGCAGTTTTTGAGGGATTTCCTGAGCAAGATCCTTGAAAGAGAATATATTGGAATGCCTTGTAATGGGTAATGAGATTTGATGACACACTGAGTTATTATTGACTGTGAGGGTTTGCTGAGAAGTCTGTGGGATCTGACTTGACCATGTTTGGTGATTGATATGTTCTGTGGGGTGTTCAACCACGATTTGTTTATTTCCCTACTTATTTCTGGTTAATCCTGGATGTTGGAAATAAGTTGTATATATTTGGAGATTATATGACTGTTCCAAATTCATATCATAAAGATAATTATGGTTCAATCATTGGAATCTTGAGATTTTATTTTCTAAGTATCTGGGATCTCACACTTTATCTATTCTATAAGTAAAAGTTCCCAGTTCCTGTAATAATATTTGTGTTATCTAAATGTAACACACACGAGGTTTATAGGTTCCATTTATTTGAAAATCTTTGGTAGGTTTATTTACAGCTAAACTATTGCATTCAATACAATGTCATTTCCAGACACAACCTGAGCCACAAGTGCTACAGTGCATAACCTGTAGCTGTAGTCATTTGATAACATCAGGGTACCTGGCTCATCTACATATTTAACTCTTAAAGGGACATCACTCCAAATGTGATTTCACCATAATTCTTAGCTAGACTGTAACATAATGTTATCAGTCTGGCCTGGGACCATAACAATTGGAAATACTTAAGAATGTTGTTATAAATGTCCCTTTAATCTTTTCAATTTGCGGCCTATTCATTCAAGTGTGTTGGAATAGTAACTTATTCTTTATGGCCATACAGGAACAGTAATCTAAAGGGACTGACTTGTTCTCATCAAACTATATCAGCACAACTTTTCTCTGCAGTCAAAGCACAACAATGATTGCTGTATTGAGCTCAATCATTACACTTTATTGTTCTAATTAGTTGTGATTAGGAGCTACATGAATGCTAGTCTTTCTATCCTTCCGTAATGAAAACTGTGATCTAAGCGATAATCATTTTTAAACCAGGTTCTCACTGTCTTTTGGTTATAGTTAAACTCAGCTCTCATCATAAACAAACTGTCAGTCTCGGATTTATTTTCTTCCTCAGCTTGTCTGACTTAACATTTATCGACGTACTACATTTATTGAACAAAGCCTTCCATTCTGAAAATGTGTCATTTGTAATTAAGCTGACTAACTTAATTTTTAAATTTAGCCACTTGATATTGCCTGGAGTATTTTTGAAACATGATTATACGTCCTGAAATGTATCACATGAGAACTGAACTCATTAAATTATGAGTCTTTTTAGCCCCTACCCTCACCCCTCTGCTGATAATCATGCTGCTATTGAGTTGTATAGCCGTGAAGATCCCAGGCGCTGCTATCCATAGTGTGTACTGAATTTAGATGGAAAAAAGCCCTTTGCAAATTTGCTCTGCTGATTGTTATTGAGCTCTTTGTGTTAGAATATTTGTGTGCGTATTTGTGTGTGTGTGCGTGCGTGTGTGTGTGTGTGTGTGCGTATGTTTGTGTGTGTGTGCGTGTGTGTGTGTGTGTGTGTGTGTTGGTTGAGATATCGATATCGAGTGAGGATTGAACTGGGCTGAGGCTGTGATTCTAGAACAATACAGATTGTTATTACTGTGATGCATACATTAGCTAATCCTATAAGTAGTTTGGTATCAGCTGTGACTCAATGGTAGCACATAATTCTGGATCAGAATTGTTTCTGATCCCACACCAGCAACTTGAGCGCAAGATCCAGGCTGACATTGCAGAGCAGTACTGCGGGAATGCAAGTGCTGAACCTATTGTCTTGAGGAACTGTAAATGGTTACAGGTATTACTGAAGAAAAGACCTCTTTTCCTGGCCAATATTGACCCTCTGCATCAGTAAAAATAAATGTCTGGGCTTTATCACATTGCTGTTTGAAGGAGTTTGCAGATTTACTGCTGTGTTTTCTGCCTTACAACATTGACTACTCCTCATTGTTAAGAAGCCTGTGCTAAGATCATGGAGGAGCAAGTTACTGCAGATGCTGGAATCTGTACTGAAAATGACCAATGCTGGAGATCACAGTGGGTCAGACAGCGTCCATGGAGACAGAGCAAGCTAACGTTTTGAGTCTGATGAACAGTCATCCAGACGCTGTCTGACTTGCTGTGATTTCCAGCATTTGTTGTTTTCACTAAGATCACGGAAGGTGCTTGTGTTCTTTGAACACATATATGACTCCCAGCTCTAGGGTCTCAATACATAGACTGCAACCTGGGAGAAAATTTGCCAAGGTTGTTAGCTGAGCTGACTCCCTTTCCAAGTATATGAGCAGATGTAAGGGCTGCTTTCACAAAATTTTAATTGCGAGAACCCTATACCTGCTATGGTTTGCTTACCTACATGTGGGTGGATTTTTTTTCCCCTTTTTGTCTGCACTCTGTAGGTGTGCCACATTGTAAAATCTATCCCATAGCACCTAAGCTTTGAAAACAATGCTTCACCTCCACACATTTAATTAAGGTAGAATTACGGCTGTTTATAAA
This sequence comes from Rhincodon typus, assembly GCF_021869965.1. NCBI lineage: Eukaryota > Metazoa > Chordata > Chondrichthyes > Orectolobiformes > Rhincodontidae > Rhincodon > Rhincodon typus. The sequence goes on along the minus strand of NC_063364.1, from coordinate 25,955,520 downwards.
CTGTCAAACTTCAAGTCAAAGATATAATTAAGGTTTGCAAGATTTGGATTAAACAACACTGCTGTTCATTACTAGGTCTAAATGGGTTAGAACTCTCTAAAGGAAATACAAATTGTCAACAATGTTGTTAATGGAATTAACTCAGTGCCTGTAACTAACGCCTGATAAATAATTTGCATTGAACGCAAAAACATTGGAACTAAATTTGTCATTATGCTAATGAAAACAAATTGGATTGCATCCTTGTACCTCAGTTAGAAATCTTGAGATCAGATTATGAAGGACAAAACAGCTGATCTCAGCCTAAAAACAGCAGTCAGTGTTAATAGTGGACAAACTCTTAATATATTTAGAGGACATTCCACTGTCAGCTATTTTAACTTGGTCAACAGCTCTGCTAAAATAGCAGACACACATGTTAAGTGTCCATCTCCACTGCAACAGTACCTTTTTAAGCCCCTTTGACATGTGGATAAACCAATTTTTCTTCTAGTGGGGAGGGAGGCAGAAAATAGGAAATTGATTGCAACAGGATTTGAACATCAAAGAAAGGTCAAAAGCTAAATAGTGTGGATGCTGGAAATTTGAAATAAAAACCGAGAGTGTTGGAGAAACTCAGCAATTCTGGCAGAGGTTTGAGTTCCTTTTGGGGTTGGTTAGCTCAGTTAGCTAGAATGCAGAGTAACATCAACAGTGTGGATTCAATCCCCACATCAACTGATGTTACCATGAAGGACTTTCCTTCTCAACCTCTCCTTTGGCCTGAGCTGTGGTTGCCCTTAGGTTAAACTCACCACCAATTGTCCCTCTTCAATGAGAGAGTAGGACCACGATGTTTGTTTGGAACTGTCAAAATCCTGGAATAGACTCCGCCAACTGACCCTTTCCCTAAGATGGACATGAGCAGCTCAAGGGTGCTGAGGGATTGGCAATAAATACTGGCTCAGCCAATGAAACCCATATGCTGTGAATGGCTTCAGGGATAAGGGATATTTACTTGCACTGGAGATTTTGAGGTTGTTCAGCTTGAAGAGAAGATGGTTTGGAGATTTAACAGAGATGTTCAAAATCATGAGGGATCTAGGCAATGTTTAAAACTTAGGGAGCTGTCCTTTAATACTGAGATGAAGAGAATTTTTCTTTCTCAATGGGTTATTTATCTGTAGAATCCTCTCTCTTGGAGACCGGGGGAAGTTGAACATAAAATATATTGACGATGAATTAATTAGGTTTCTGATCAACAAGGGAATCAAAGGTTAAGAGAGCAGGCAGGATGGTGGAGGTGAGACCACAACCAGATTAGTCACCACCTTAACAAATGGTGGAGAAGGCTAAAATGGATAGAGTCATAGAGGTCTACAGCATGGAAACAGGCCCTTTGGCCTAACTTGCCCATGCTGCCCAGTTTTCACAAATGGCTAACTCCTGCTCTCAGTTCTTGAGTAAAGTGACAAAACAAGAGGAAAATCCACATAGAGTCATAGAAATGTACAGCACGGAAACAGGCCCTTCAGCCCAACTCGTCCATGCCGACCAAATATCCCAAATAAATCTAGTCCCATTTACCAGCATTTGGCCCATATCCCTCTAAACCCTTCCTATTTATATTCCCATCCAGATGCCTTTTAAGTGTTGTAATTGTACCAGCCTCCACCACTTCCTCTGGCAGCTCATTCCATACACGCACCACCCTCTGCATGAAAAAAATTGCCCTTCAGGTCACGTGCCACCAACCAAAGAAAAACAATGGCAAGAACGGCAGGAAAGAAGCTGCAAGAAAATTAAGTCTTCAACTAGGCTGTTGTAATGGCACAAGGCCTGAGAATATTCATCATCCTGTGAGGTTATGGATGTATTTCAATGAGGCCAATCACTTCCAGGAATCATTAAACTGCCCTAAAGCTGTTGGCAGGACAAGTGGTTTAAAATTTCACTCGGGAATCTGATGGAGGAAGTGATGCAGCACAATGGATTAGCCTATTACAAGGTGATTGAATTGAATAGTAAAGCACTGATAAGGATACAATTTGTACTTGAACAATACGATTTTATCTGTCGTGCCAGAGCTGGCTTAGAACAAAGGAGCTGGGGAGAATTTCCTTTGAACAAGATCACCTATGATGGATGTGTTTGCTGGATTCTTTTCAAGCTTCTGTGAAAGAGTACCTTTTTTCAGCAGTGAAGGACTCAATACCACAAAACATATGTGTCTGTCTGAGACTGATAACAGCCAACTTGTCTCGCCTCTAATTTTAACACTTAGCAAACCGTACTGACAGACATCCACCATGACACATACAGGTACGGAATGCCTGATTTCTCCTTTCTCCTCCAACTCCTAGGGGTCGGTTCTGAAAGCATTTCACTCAGATGAGTTTGCCGTGGTTAAGTTGTGATGAGGAGGTGTCGGTGTTGGACTGGGGTAGACAGGTCAGAAGTCACGTGACACCAGGTTATAGCAGCACTCCAAAAGCTTGCGATTTCAAATAAACCTGTTGGACTATAACCTGGTGTCGTGAGAATTCTGACATGGTTAAGTTGCTATTCAACTCTGGTGGCATCATAATCCATTTGTTCTCTTTACTCATGCCCACAATCTTTGCCAACCTTTTGTTTGCATCACATGATAGGAAAGACACACATTTTCTTCGGCCCTAACTTTTTAAAACACCTTATTTTCCACAAGGCACTGCAGGCAATGGCAACAATAGAAGAGAATTACAGAAGCAATCACAACTTGCATTTATGTAGTGCCTTAAAAGTATTAAAGCATCCCAACATGCTTCACAGGAGTGTATTCAAACAAAAGTTGACACTGAGCCACGTGTAGAAATATTAGAACATATTACCAAAAGCTGGGTCAAAAGATGTAGGTTTTAAACAAGTTTCTCAAAGAGATTGCCCTGGAGAGGCTTAGGGACATAATTTCAGAGCATACGGATCACACAAGTGAAGACATAACTCATGTGAGCAATTAGAATTCAAAATGAATAAGACCTTTATTGGAGACATAACTCACTCAGAGATAGTAAGAACTGCCGATGCTGGAGTCAGAGATAACACAGTGTGGAGCTGGAGGAACACAGCAGGCCAAGCAGCATCAGAGGAGCAGGAAAGTTGACATTTTGGGTTGGGACCCTTCCTCAGAAAAGTATTGGAGACATGCATGTTTTTGGAAACTGTTAGGAAAGTACAGGGCTGAATGGTGAGTGGAACCTGGTGCAAATTAGCAGAGTAAGAGTTTTGAATAAGCTCCAATTAATAGAGGATGAGAGATGGGAGATCATTGGATCAGTCAAATCTAGAGGAAACAGAGGTAATACAGACATGGCAGTATAGAGAGGGCAAAGCTCACCTACCCAAAAGACTTTGAGACTATGCAATTACTCATGAAGAATAAATGCTGCTCAGGCATATATAAACCTGGGGAATGGAGACTGGTGACATTGTGGGGGAAGAAAGTGAAGTAGATAAATGAGAGAGGTAGTGATAAATGGAAAAAGACAACTTAAAACAGAATATTAGAGGGGTAATTCTGATATAACAGAATCAGAAAATCCTATTAGCCACTGTCAATTCAACATTCTCCACATCGTCATACATATTTATATTAAAATAAGCTGTTTGAAGAATTTTGTGCTCATGGAAGTGAAGTATGTGGAATTTTTTTTCCTTTTCTACTTACCGTTCAAGGAACGGGGGTATTGGTGTTGGAGGTTTGAGCCAGAGTGGACCATGAGGGACTCTCACCCTCAAGGAAGCCCAGTGAGGACTGACTCGATGGACTCCCAGCCTCGTGGAGGCCCAACATGGACTCCCTGCCTTGAGGTGAAGCCCAGCATGGATTCCCTGCTTTAGAACTTTAGGAGTGGAATGTTGACCTATTACCTCTATTTCTTTATTTTTCTAAATTATCCCTAAGATTTTGTACTGAGGTATCTTTGTACCTAGCTTTATAAGGACTGTAATGCTGATCTTTCAACTGCAGGCTGGTGGGGCAGTGGCGGTGAGAGCGGGGCTGGTGGGGCAGTGGCGGTGAGAGCGGGGCTGGTGAGGCAGTGGCGGTGAGAACGGGGATGGTGAGGCAGTGACGGTGAGAGCGGGGCTGGTGAGGCAGTGACGGTGAGAGCAGGGATGGTGAGGCAGTGACGGTGAGAGCAGGGATGGTGAGGCAGTGACGGCGAGAGCGGGGCTGGTGAGGCAGTGGCAGTGAGAGCGGGGCTGGTGAGGCAGTGACGGTGAGAGCAGGGCTGGTGAGGCAGTGGCAGTGAGAGTGGGGATGGTGAGGCAGTGGCGGTGAGAGCGGGGCTGGTGAGGCAGTGGCGGTGAGAGCGGGGATGGTGAGGCAGTGGCGGTGAGAACGGGGCTGGTGAGGCAGTGACGGGGAGAGCGGGCCGGTGGGGCAGTGACGGTGAGAGTGAGGCAGCTGAGAGTGGGACGCTGGCAAAGGCATGGCGCGGGCTGGAAAGCCTGGAGCGGGTCTCTGGCAGTGGAAAATTGGAATATTTTAAGTTATCTTTTATTTCCTTTTCCTATTCTAAATTAATGTGAATTGCGCCGTGTATGTACAGCGAAGGTACACACTTTTCACTGTACTTTTACATTTGGAACATAGAACACAGAACAGTACAGCACAGTACAGGCCCTTTGGCCCACGATGTTGTGCTGACCTATTATTTTACTAAGATCAATCTACCCTGCATACCCTACATGTGACAATAAACAATTCAATTCAATTCAATTCTTCCAGAAATCGATTGCCATGCTGAGCTCACTTGAACTAATTAACCTTAACTAACATAAAGGAAATATCTACAAATAAAATGTTTCTTTTATGGCAATAATTCAGAAATTGGCAACAGTTGCTATGAGCTTATTCACATACTTTGCTTGCACCTGAATCGCTCTGATACATAAACCCATGTCAACTCATAAGGAAACAATATTATCCACCTCCATCCCTGTCTCTGCTCCAGGACACAACCTACTGCAAAGCTGATGTGTAGAATTCCTGACATTGGGAAAATCTGCATAGGAGACATCCTTAACACTCAGAAACCTCTCGCCTGATTCCCACTGGTCCAGGGATGAGTTATTAGGAAAGACTACAGAAGTCAGGATTGTTTTCCTTAGAAAGGAGAATGCCACGAGCTGTCTCATAAAAGTTTTGAAACTCGTCGGGGCTCTGGACAGAGTGGGTGGGGACGAGTTGTTCTCAGTCATAAATGGATTGAGAAGCACAGGGCATAGTTTTAAAGTGCTTTGCAAAAGAAACAAATGCGAGGTGAGGAAAAACTTTCCCACTGAGTGAGTAGCTACGCTAGCTGTAAGTGTTGTGGAGTCACTTTCATTTGAGCCATTGAAGAGGACGTTGGATGATTACTTAAGTAGAAATAATGGGCAGGATTGTGGAGGAAAGGCAAGTAGTTGGCAATATGCTGAGAAAACTGGGATGGACCAGGTGGACCAAATAGCCTCCTTCCTAACGGCAGTAATTCTGTGATTTCTGAGGAACCCTGGTTCAGGTTCAACTCCCTCTTTCTCTCCTGTCCCTTTTTTGTCAATGCCATTTCCAGCTGCTCTCCATTCTCTCTATGGTTTTGCTTCTAGAAAGACAGAAACAGAGGGAGAATTACAGAATGGAAAGGAACAGCAATATGACACCAGGGACTAGGCCCTTGAGACATTTTGAGAATCTGGTTTCCTTGGATCAGAAAATTGGTTGAGAGGAGTGGTAATGGCAGGAAGGAGTGTAACCAGAAGATACTGACAGGAACAAAGGAACAGGAGTTGGCCATTCAGCCCCTCAAACCTCTCCCACCATTCAGTGAGATCATGGCTGACCTGCGCTGTAACTCCATATACCTGCCTGTAGCCCATATCCCTTAATACCTTTGCGTAACAAAAACATATCTATCTCAGTAGTGGGAAGTTGTGCGTGGAGTCCGAAGAGATAGGAGAGGTGCTAAATGAATATTTTTCGTCAGTATTCACGCAGGAAAAAGACAATGTAGTCGAGGAGAATACTGAGATACAGTCTATTAGACTAGACGGGATTGAGGTTCATAAGGAGGAGGTGTTAGCAATTCTGGAAAGTGTGAAAATAGATAAGTCCCCTGGGCCGGATGGGATTTATCCTAGGATTCTCTGGGAAGCTAG
>NC_063364.1:25913574-25944361 GCF_021869965.1 Rhincodon typus | reverse complement strand
TGCTGTGTTCATCCAGCTCTACACCTTGTTATCTCTAAAGTTCTGGAGGGTGTCAGTTTAACTCTATTTAAGGAGGAGGGAGTACTGGGTGGGTAGGGGCAGGAAAAAGTTATCAAGTTATATTTGTGTTCTCCTCAATCCATTCGTTACATCCTCCACACCACAATAATCTTCCCAATTCATTTTACAATTGTCAAGAATGAGAATGAAGACATGGAAAACCCTGGTCCAAATGCAGAGAGAGATCTGCTGCTGGAGCTCTGGTTTTTGTGAAGAAGAAAATAAGCAATGCTATGATGTAATGTTTGAGTGAAGAAAAATATACACTTTGCACAATCCAGTAAAAGTACTTGTGCCTCAATGAAGATATACTGACTGAAGTGAAGCTTGTAAATGTTAATCACTTAATCAGTAAGATGACAGGACAGGCCCCCGAGACTTGCACTGATGGCTTTGTGAGAGAGGTCACTGAGTTCAATGTGAAATTATCTGTGTTTCTAATGACCTTCTTTTGAGTCATCAGTTGTTATTCATTTTAGTTCTGTAATATCAGCCACCTCCTTACCCAAGCACATTCAAGTACCCAAATGAATAAAAGTAGCTGACACAGTAATTTCACATGAACCTCAGAGAGACAAGGTAAGGTTAGGGGCAGTGTTCTCTTTACGAGATACTCCTGCTGTGTAATGATGGCTGTGAATCTGCAATCCCACCTCAATAACATTGACGCTGACACCGCAATTGAGCAACATGCAAAAGGAATATATTTTAAAGCTGGGAAGGGCATGAGTAGAGTCTGTGAAATCAGGTCATTTACATCATTCCAATATGTTTTATAAATCCAACAATCTGGGGATAAGATGCAGAATCGAAACCTCACAATAATCCCTAGAAAAATAAAAGTCAAGCAAAATACTGCAGATGTGGGGGACCTGAAATAAAAACAGAAAATACTGCAGAAACCTAACAGGTCTGGCAGCATCTGTACAGAGAGGGGCAGTTACCAATTTGAATACAAAGACCTTTTTTCAGAAGTGAAGAGAGAAAAAAGTGAATTCTTCACAACAAACAAACAAACAAAGTCTGATTCTGACCTGTTGTATAACCCTAGTTTTCATTACAGCTGTTCCATCTGCTGCATAAACCCTGCATTCTGCAATTTCACATTTAAACCTTGCTCTCTTCTTCTCTTTTAAGACTTTCTTAAAGCCTGCTTCATTACTTGTTCCAAGATCTCTTTATGCAGCTTGGCATCAAAGTTTATTTCTTTAATGCCGTCATGTAGTTCCTGATATTTTACAATGTTGTATATCTGGAAGTAGGAGGGCAGCAGATATATGGGAACAGTACCACCTTCAAGTTACCCTCCAAGACACAACCATCCTGACTTGGAAATGTATTGCTGTTCCTTCACTGTTGCTGGATCAAAATCCTGGAATTCCCTCCTTAATGGTATTGTGGGTCAACTCACAGAAGGTGGACTGCAGCAGTTCAAGAGGGCAGCTCACCACCACCTTTTCAAGGGCAACAAAGGATCGGTAATAAATGCTGGCCCAGCGAGCGTCGCCCACATCCAACAAATGAATTTTAAAAACTTCCATTTGCTGTATGGGTGCAATGTTGGCTGTTATATTTACTCTAGATTTGGTATTTTTGTTTTGTTTTGTTTTGTTTTGTTTTGTTTAAGATGTATTATAATAAGGAAACATTGGTGCAGTGGTAATGTCTCTGGATCAGTAATTAGATTAGTGTGAGGCTAATACTCTGGAACGTGGATTCATATCCCACCCTGGTATCTGGTGAAAATTAAATCAGTGAATCTTGATTTTGAAGCAAGGGTTCTGCAAAGGGGACGATGAAACTATCCTTGTTCCCTGCTTCGCTTCCTTTAGAGAAGGAAATCTGTCATCCTTCTCAAGTCTGGCGTATATGTGACTCCAGACCCACAGTGATATTATTAACTCTTAATTGACATCTACTGTGACCTAGCAAGCCACTTAGTACAAAGGATTTAGAAAGGGACAATGAATGCAGCTCTTGCAACAATGTCTGCATCCATCAGAGAATGATGGAAAGAAGGTAAACAAATAGGAGGCTGGAAGAACAGCTGGAAGAACTGGTCAGGGAAGGAGGGGAACTGGAGCAGTTCATCGACTTCGCTAACAACTTCCACCCCACCCTAAAATTCACTTGGTCTATCTCAGGCACCTCCCTCCCCTTTCTTGACCTCCCTGTTTCCATTTCTGGTGTCAGTTTACAGACCGACATTTACTATAAACCCACAGACTCCCATAGATACCTAGACTACACCTCCTCCCACCTTATATCCTTCAAACACCCCATCCCATTTTCCCAATTCCTCCTCTCATCACATCTGCTCTGACAAGGACACATTCCATTCCCAAGTGTCCCGGATGTCCACCTTTTTCAAACTATGCTCTTTTCCCTACTCTGTCATCCAGGCAGCCCTACACCGCACCTCCTCCATTCCCCACTCCACAGCTCTTAATCATGCCACCCCCTCCAAACATAATAAAGATAGGGTCCCTCTTGTCCTCACTTTCCACCCCACCAGCCTCCACATCCAACATATGATCCTCAAACACTTCCACCAACTCCAATTACAGCCCATCATCTGGAACATCTTCCACTCCCCACTCCTGTCTACCTTCCACAAGGACCATTCCCTTCACCACTCCTTAGTTTGTACCACACTTCCCAACCATTCCAACCTGGCCAGTACCTTCCCCTGTAACTGTAAAAGATGCAACACCTGCCCAGACACCACCTCCTCACCTCCATCCAGGGCCTGAAACAGTCCTTCCAGGTGAGACAGAGCTTCAGCTGCATCTCCTCAAACCTAGTCTATTGCATCCAGTGCTCCCGATGTGGTCTTCTCTACATCGGTGAGACCAAACGTAGACTAGGTGACCGTTTCACTGTAATGGCCAGCCTAACCTCCTGGTCACCATCCATTTCAACTCCCCCCACCAACCCCTACCCCACCAACTCCCCCAATTCCCCCTCTGACATGTTGGTCCTTGGTTTCCTCCAGTGTCACAGTAATTCAGGATGCAAATTTGAAGAACAACACCTTATCTTCTGCCTGGGCACCTTCCAGCCCGAAAAACTTAACATTGCATTCTCCAATTTCAAATAACCTTCCCACCCATCCCCCAGCTCCCTTTCCAGCCGCACCTCCTCCCTTCCATTCCACCTTCTGACCCTCCCTTCCAGCTACCAACCGGATTCATCCCTCCCATCGATCAACCAGGTCATACATACTACCAGTGTCCACCTATCACCACCATTCTGCTTGGCCTCCTCCCCCCTCCTCCCCTCTCTTTATCTACAGCTCCCCCTACCCCCATATCCAGTCCTGGAGAAGGGCTACACCTGAAACATTGACTTCTCCTTTCCTCCAGATGCTGCCTGGTTTGCACTGTTCTTCTAGCCTCCTGTATGTCTACTGAGCATCTGCAGTTTTCTTGTCTCTAATGATGGAAAGGAAGTGAGGTTTATATTATTTTTACTGGGTTATTCTAACCTTGCACAGGTCAGTGGTGAGACAATCCTTAGAATGCCATGTAAAGTTTGGAAATGTATAATTGGATTTTCCACTTTGTAATGCCAGTTCTTCATTATAACTAGACCAGATAATTGGTGTTATTTCTGATATTTTCCCAGGTGACCACTCCTGGTACCTGGTATTTGCAATTTCTAACTTGTATGTGCTACTGGGTAAGGTAGTTTCTTGTACATCTCTCCCATTAGTCCTCCCCTGTCTTTGCTTCATCCTGGGGATATTTAGTGATTAATGATAGAGGATGCACCACCAGCGAGTATCTCCAAAAGAGGCACTGTTCTTGGATAACGAGATGATTTCCTGCACAATTAGGGCACAGTATCTCAATGGTTAGCACTTCTGCCTCACAGTACTAGGGACCCAGGTTCAATTCCACCCTTGGGCGATTGTCTGCATAAGAGTTTGCACATTCTCCCCATGTCTGTGCGGGTTTCCTCTGGGTGTTCCGGTTTCCTCTCACAGTCTAAAGATGTGTAGGTTAGGTAAATTGGCTATGGGAAATGTGGAGTTACGAGGGTAGGGTAGGGGGTGTTGGGTCTGGGAGGGATACTCTTGGAGGGTTGGTGTGGACTTGATGGACCAAATGGTTTGCTTCCACACTGTGGGGATTCTATGATAGTGAAAGTGACACTGTGTTTGGTTAGGTATAATTACCAGGACCTCAGGAGCTGGTATAGATACATCTGCTCCCTCCCAAAGCTAGAATAGCACTCCTTGTCTTCATCCACAGACAATGTTCCCTTAAGCGACTGCTCCATGATTGTACACAGACCTCCGCGTTCCTTGCAGACGATGGAAAACTAGAGAGAATGCTGCCCACAGAGTGTGTGTGACATTAGTAGCACGGGTGGATTGAATGTGACATGAACACTAATGTCCTCAGAAATGTGGCCTTATACGACAGGAGTCTCTCTGTAGTAAGCTGTCTGTAAAATTCCATACAAGGTGATCTGTTCCATTCCCCAGACTGTGACTATGACCTCTTTTTAAAATATTCTTTTGCCTTTAAACTGCGATTGAGGTTGCTGGCCATATTATACTCTCTGGTCTTTCCCAAGCAGTGTCCTGGGTGGGAGGCTGCAGAATGCAACCTGACATGCTGGCAGGAAATTTGGCTGAACGAAACACCTTCAAAAACACCTCAAGAGAATTTGACAGACCTCCAAACTTTATCTCCAAATTTGCTTTCCCTGTAGGCTTTAAAAAGTAAGTAATAAATGCAGACAGAGGAAAGAACTTGCATTTCAGCGATGCCATTCACCAACCGCTGGATGATTTAAAGGACTTTATGACCAAGGAGGCATTATTGAAGTGTAGATTGATGAAATATGAGAAATATGGCAACCAATTTTCTCACAGCAATCACCCACAACGACAATGTTACAATATCTAAATAATATCTTTTTGTCATTTTTATTGCATTTCTTTGATGTCCCTTACTCTTAGCTGAAATACTGCTATGGGAATATTAGCATCCACCTGAGAAAGGTGGAATGGTGGCCCAGTGGTTAGCTATGCTGCTTCACAGCGCTAGGGATCTGGGTTCAATCCCACCTTTGGGTGACTGTCTGTGTGGAGTTTGCACATTCTCCCTGTGTCAGTGTAGGTTTCCTCTGGGTGCTCTGGTTTCCCCCTACAGCCTAAAGGTGTGTAAGTTGGATGGATTGGCCATTCTAAATTGCTCATCGTGTCCAGGGACTTGTAGGCTCAGTGGATTAGCCATGGGAGATGCAGAGTTCCAGGGATTGGGTGGGATGCTCTTTGGAGGGTCATTATGGACTAAATGGCCTGCTTTCACACTGTAGGGATCCTGTCTATTTTAAATAGGCCATTCAGCCCATCAAATATGCTCTGCCATCCAATGAGATCATGGCTGATCTGATAATCATCAACTCCACTTTCCAGCCTGCTCCCCATACCCCTTTGATTGCCTTACTGATTAAAAATCTATTTATTTTGGGTACTTGCCTTATAAAAGATTTGGGAGAAATCAATTCTTGAGGTGTTATTCATTACAGTCAGAGATATTAATACTTTGTCATTTATCATCCCCAACACGGCTACTAATGTGGGGCTTGTCATTGTAAAGTAAATTAGTATCTGTTTCTAGGCTTCAAATTTATTTTGCTCTGAAGCTAGCAGTTCCTAACATTCCTCCCACTCTTACACATCTATTTATTTCATCGGTGTAAGGTTCGTGACATGCATTGAGTGGAAATAAACTTCTATTATAAAGCTGAATAATCCTGCTCATAAATTAACTCACAGTAAATAGTGACTGATTGCAATGCTGTCCTTTGTAACAGAGTTCGTGCTACACTGTCAGCGAAGTACTATGCTCACACATTTTCAAACTTAATGTTTTATTTAGTGCTCAGCTCAGGCTTAGAATAAACCACTAAAAACCAGGTGATTGTATGTGCCGGTGAGTTAGATACTGGGATTCCTCTTCTGGGACCTGACATTAATTCAGAACCAAATGACAAGATGGATCTCTTTACTCTCAGTCATAAAGGCCCCACATCAAATGAACTTGGGTGAAATATTTGCTGTAAGATCTTCACACTGGTGCAGTGAGGCCATTATTCTTAGCTTAGAGGCTGAGGAATATTGTAGTTACCAATGGTTTGGCATTTTGGAGTATGGACAGGGAATAGCGCTAAAGGATTCCGAGTAGAGCAAGTCTAACGTGCATCATGATGGAATCTGTGTGGTGGCACTTAAGCAGGTATTAAGTGTCTTAAGTAAGTAATTAACCACCACTCACAAAGAACATCTCTCGCCATTAGAGACAGATAATTGACTACATATAACTTCAGGGTAACCTCTTCATAAGCATAGGGCAAAGCATCAGTGGACCTCCCACAGCCAGAACAGAGATTAACCCCACACTATTAGCATCATCTTACATCACAGTCCTGGCAGCTGTGACAACCGACCCCCTTATATTGTTCTGATCACTGGACTCAAAACGTTGACACTGTTTCCTCTCCACAGATGATGCCATACCTGCTCTGTTTCTCCTGCAATTTCTGCTTTTGCCCCATATGTTGTACGATCTGGGAATATCACTCAATCAGCTGGTAATGCAGGAGCAAGAGGAAAATCGAAGCAAATATTCAAGTCTGGTGTGTGTACACCTGGGATCTCACACACGCACACAGGTACGCATGCACACAAAACACATGCACACACACACGTACATTAATTTATCAGTGGAGACCTGCATGTGCAGGGTCTGTTTCTGAAGGAACTCTGAGAATCCTTTGTGATCCCTTGAAATAAACTTTGAAAATGCTTTGAAAACAGAAATGATTCTGTTAGTGGTTATTGGGGGAACTCTAATCACGATTTTTATTTGTTTCATTTTAGGAAAACAAACCAAAATATCTGTTAAATTTCTCAACCCAGCAGTACATTTTTGCTCTATGGTGGACAGTAGGTGCACAGTTTGCTCAGCTCTGGGACTTCACTGTAACAAAAACAGAAATTGTTGGAAAAAACTCGGCAGATCTGGTAGCATCTGTGGTCAGAAATCTGAGTCAACTAGAGAAGTGTTCTCAGGAAGGGACACAGTGGGGCAGCACGGCGGCTCAATGGCTAACCTGGGTTTGATTCCAGCCTCAGGCGACTGTTTGTGTGGAGTTTGCACATTCTTCCCTGCGTCTGCGTGGGTTTCCTCTGGGTGCTCCGGTTTCCTCCTCCAGTCCAAAGATGTGCAGGTTAGGTGGATTGACCATGTGAAATTGCCCCATAGTGTTTGGGGTGGGAAATGCAGGGATGGTGCAGGGGGGGGGATGGTGTCTGGGTGGGATACTCTTTGGAGGGTCAGTGTTCAATGGGCTGAATGGCCTGCTTTCACACTGTAGGGATTTATGATTCTATGTACTGCTCTAAAACTCCACTAAAACTGTTGTGCATTTGTACCTTCTGGCTTGAATTCCCCAAAATATAGGGTACCAATGAGTGCACTGAGCTCCTGTGAGAAACAACTTGATTTGAGAAGAAAATTGCACATCCATGTCTACATATGGGGGACCACATACAGCACGTGGACTGCAGGGGTTTAAGAAAGCAGTTCACCACCACCTTCTAAAGGCAACAAGGAAAGGGCAATAAATGCCCCATCCCATGAATGATAATAGAAAAAAAAGCTCCCTTTATAGCTACAATTGTTGTGCAGGCAAGTGCCAAGGTTTTAGTGCAACAAGTGTCCAGATGTTATTCGGATTAGTAACAAGTATTAAATGTTCCAATGCACAATCAAAGATTTGAATAAAAGGAAAATACTACTGGATGATGGAAACCTGAAACAAATGCAGAAAATGCTGGAGAAACTCAGCAGGTCTGGCAGCTTCTGGCGAAGAATTACTTCTGTTTCTTTCTCCACAGGTAATGGCAGACCTGCTACTCCAGTTTCTCCAGAGTATTCTGTGTTTGCTCCGACTCGGAATTTTGCAGCCACTGTACTTTACAAAACAGTAGCCTTCAGCAGTGGGAACGGAGCATGTTGATAAATACGGTCAGCTTTAACAGGCGGCACGGACCCGGAATAAATGGCTGCAGAACCACTTATCCCTCTCTGAGTGACCAAGTTAAATGGGCAAAATATCTTAGCAAGTTGTGCTTCAGTATTAAGATAACGCCCCATGTGAGGCAGTGAATGACTGGGGAACAAATAAAGAAAAGGAAATGATGCAAATTACTGGGGGCTGGTGGGGGATGGTGGTCAGAGTCAGGACACTCTCTACATAAGGGGTGAGGACAGAAATGCCAGACAGCATACCCCACCCATCTTCAGTGTTTCTCGGGGCCTTTGGTTCTGTTTGCCTCCTGGATTTGGGAGAGAGGTTAAGGGAATTGAAAGTGGGTGGCACAGCTGTTATGATAGTGCAGGCGAGGAGGTGACCTGAGTGAGTGAGTAGGAAGCACAGAGGGCAAGCAAGGTTAGTGGTCTCAGGGGTTGGGGTGGGTGAGAGTGAGTAGGAAGATGTTGAAGCCAATAGCAGAGCATGAACCTTATTGAGACATGGTACAGTAACAGAGATAGAGTGAGTGCGAGGTATGGGAGAGAAGATGGTGGCACTTACGCTGGCACAGTGTAGAAGGACATTGACCTCTTTCCTCCAGCGCTGGCCATTCCTCCAGATGGCTGAGGCTGCACTTACCTAGGTCACAACCTCGGGGCAGGTTGGCATGGTCTGGAGTCAGGATCTGAGGGTAGTGGATATTCTGCCTCTGCACTATCCCGTCGACCAGGAACTCCAGATACCTGCCCAGCACAGTGCTGTGCCATGTTCTGGCAATTACCAGGAGCCACATGGGGCAGCTTCAGGCTAATAGTGCTTTGTCTGGGTGCAGACATTTTTAAAGATGGTGCTGCCAATGGGTATGCCAGTTCTTCTGGGGTATCCTGGCAGTGGTGAATTGCTCAGGGTACAGCAAGTGGTAGAATGGGGCAAGAGAGGTTCCTGAGGGACAGGATGAATAGCTAATGAGGTGAGATAATATGCTCCAGCAGGCACAGGAAGTAATAAAAAGAGCATGGACAGATTAAATGAGTAAGCATACCTATGGTAGATAAAATTCAAGGTAGAGAGGTCTCAGGTTATCCTCACTGTATTGGAGACAGACATTGTAATACTGAGAGACAAGAAACTGTGGGGAGGAGAAGAAATTTAGTCAGTACACAAATCATTGGTGCGGAGGTACAAAAAGTAATCACAAATTCAAATGAAGTGCTGTCTTTTATCTGAAGGGGATTGCAATTCAAAAATGAAGAAGTGATGCTTGCGTTGTACACAGCCTTGATCAGATTCTGCCTCAAGTACTGTATTCAGATTTAGCTGACAAACCTCAGGAAAATGTATGGGGGAGCGCATAGGAATGAGAAAAAATACCCAGCACAGAATTCAAAATAAAATTAAATCAATTCTAATTCTTTCTTACCCCAAACCTACATCAGGCTCAGACTGACATGTAACAAACAATATTGAAAAGCAATAAAAGAGGTTTGACCTCGCAGCATCTCAGCTTCCTCCCAAAAAACCTTTGGATGAAAGGCCAGGGATGGGAATGGATGTGAAAACTGCTGAAATATGAATGAATGTCTGAACTGAGACCTCACAGCAGCACAACCTGGTTGGATTAACAGGAAGAAGCATTCCACATGGGATGAAACCAGAATTCCTGATAAGCCTCCTGTCATGGTGCTGAATACCTTAGTAATATTAGCACTGGTCTGCGATATCCTTGCAGTAAAATCTGCATTGTCTAAGAAAAGATTTTGAACAAAAAAAGGCTTTGACTCTGTGAAGAAGTAGCAAACAAAACAATTCAGAGCAAATCTGCAATACTAAGTCTAGGGCAACCTGATTATATGTGAATCATTTCTCTCAATAATCAGTTGTAAATAATAAGTGATCTCAAGTTATTTATTCATTCAATAAGCAAGAGGAATTAAGAATATGCGAACTACCAATGTAATCCATTCGTTGTTGGACTATCACCAATTTCACACTTTTGGAGTATTGTGTAAGTTCTGGTTGCCCTGCCAAAGGGAGGATATTATTAAATTGGAGAGGGAAAGGATTTACAAGGATGTCACTGGGACTGGAGGGTTTGAGTTATAAGGAGAGGATGGATAGGCTGGGGCTATTTTCCCTGGACGTCAAAGGCTGAGGGGACACCTTATGAAGGTTTATAAAATCATGAGGGGCATGGATAGGGTGAATAGTTAAGGTCTTTTCCCCAGGGTGGGAGAGTCCAAAACTAGAGGGCATTATTTTAAAGTGAGAGGCAGATGATTTAAAAGGGAGCTGAGGGGTAACTTTTTCACACAGAGGGTGGCTCATATGTGGAACGAACTGCCAGAGGAAATGGTTGAGGCGAGTACAGTTACAACATTTAGAAGACATTTGGAATTGTGCAAGAGGCAAAAGTATGGAAGGGAAGAATATGGTGAATGCTGAAAATCTGAATCAAACACCGACTGATGGAATAACTCAGCAGATCTGGCAGCATCCATGGAGAGAAAAACAGAGTTAGTGTTTTGAGTCCAATATGACTCTCGTTCAGAATATGAAGGGTTTGCATTTGCATTGACAGTGTGGATCAATCTCCTGAGTTTCACTGATTACCTACGCCTCAGAGAATTACAGCTAACCTTTTCATATTCACCTAAAAGTCCTTCTATTGGTCTTCTTATTTCAACGTTGGCCAATCCCTCCATCAATGGATTAGCGTCTATAGCTCTGTCCTCCATATTTCTAACTAAAATCTCTTAACTCTTCTTTTTGATCTTGATGTAGTTTCATTTAATATCTTCTTGCTGTTAGTGTTGTGTCTCAAAGGCAGTACAAATTAGGGAAAAGTTTTCAACATTATGTCAGGCTGCAACTCAAAGACCAGATCTGACCTTACTGACCCTCTCCTATTGAGCCCGCAGAGGAACCTTACATACTTGACTGGAAAATTCTAACTTGTATTCCACAATGCTTTAACATTTATTATTGAAGAAACATTCATCACTAGAGAATTAAACCGCAGAGCTCAAACCATGACATCATCCCAATGCCCTACTCTGTTCCTAATCATCATAGATTCTAGAAAAGCCCACATTGTAATTTTATAGGATGGCATTATAAGATTCCACTCCCAAGGCTGAGCTCCAATGACAGAAAGGATTTGTTGAATAAAATCTTTAGTCCTTTATAATCCAATCTCCAAAGAGCACTCATCTGTTGAGATTTATGCTGAAGATTTAGAAGTTACTCCTTATGTCGTTCATGTAAATAGAAACAGACTGGGGAGTCACAGAGCATGGAAACAAACCTGTCGGTCCAACTCGTCCATGCCCAAACTAAACTAGTCCTGTTTGCCTATCTTTAGACCATACCCCTCTAAAACTTCCCTATTCATGTACCTATTCAAGAATGGATAGTTCTTGCAAAGAAAGTTGGGTTTGATGAAAATGAAGAAAGGCCAGACTAATGGAAGGGGGTCGGCTAGCTCAGTCGGCTGGACGGCTGGTTTGTGATGTAGTATAACTCCAACAGCACAGGTTCATTTCCTGTGCCAGCTGAGGTTACCATGAAGGTCCCACCTTCTTGACCTCACCCCTCACATGAGGCATGATGACCTACAGGTGAAACTCACTACCAGTCACATTTCTCTCACAAGAGAGCAGCCCTACAGTTCTCCAGGACTATGGTGACTTTACCTTCCCTTATTGACAGCCAATTGCCTAGACATTGAAACCTTAACACCTCATGGCCTCTCTCCTCTTTAAAACCTATCTATTTGAAGAGCTTTTGATTAGCTGTCCTGATATGACCTTGTATGGCTCAGTATCACATTTTGTTTGATTTGTTTCCTGGGAAGTGCCTTGGGATGTTTTCTCATTATGGTAACCATGCTGTATAAAAACAATTTACTGTTGCTATTAGCAATATCCACAACTCCAACTGATGAATACATGGATGCAGCCTTATGGGGCAGAGAGCTCATGAACATTTTGAAATGAGCTGTGCACAGCACAATTCTTCATTCTCTTTTTACTTGCCCTCACATATTATTGTGTCAATGAGTAACTGCAGCAAATGGCAAGACAAGTTATTGATCAAATATCAGATGGGCATCAATGTTAATGGTCTTCCACCTTCTCTACTACAGAGCACGATGAAAACAAATTCAAACATGTTTCCCCAGTAAGCAGAAAATATAGATGTTGGTTTCAACTCAGGGCAGTAGCTTTGCTTTAAGATATTTAGACTACAGAAATTTAATTCTCTTCCCCTATTCCCTACCCCTCAAGCACATAACAATTTTGTTTTGTAATGATTTAACTGTTTCTGTGCAATGTCAAATGTGTGTCTCTCGCTTTGTCTCTCTCCTTTTCTTTTCTCTCATAATCGAAGGCCAACATCACATAATAAGGATCCCAAAAGGTTCCTGCGCAATAGGAATAGCTTTGGTTTCATGAAGATAATTGACAACTAGATCAATGTGATGGCCAGTTTAAACATATAACAAATGCCAGCCACACCACTGATGTTAATTGGAAATCCTAATAGCATCTGCTGCAGTTAAACCAGGGCCTTACCAAGCCAGTCAGTTCAATGTGAACGATGGCTGTATTCCGAGAGAGAGAGAGCAAGAGAGCTGGAAATGAGCTGTTCTTACTGTTTCTGGGAGGTTGCTGTGTGCAAAATGGCCTGGGCACTTCATTGGCTGCGATGAATAAAAGAACTTAAGAACTAAGAGCAGGTTTGGCAGTTCAGCCCCTCGAGCCTGTTTTGCCATTTAATATGATCATGGCCGATGTCATCTCGGCCTCAACTCCACTTTCCTGCCCACTCCC
The DNA here is from genome assembly GCF_021869965.1 of Rhincodon typus. Classification (NCBI taxonomy): domain Eukaryota; kingdom Metazoa; phylum Chordata; class Chondrichthyes; order Orectolobiformes; family Rhincodontidae; genus Rhincodon; species Rhincodon typus. The sequence goes on along the minus strand of NC_063364.1, from coordinate 25,931,414 downwards.
CATAGCCCTTTATGCCATTACTAATTAAAAAATCCACTGCTTCCTTAAAATTGTTCGGTATCCTATGTCTACTGCTCTCTGGGATACTGAATTTCATGGAATTATGACCCTTAGAGAGAAGTCATTCCTCTCCACCTCTGTTTTAAACCTGCCACCCCTTAGCCTAAAACTATGATTGTCTCACAATGGGAGACATCCATTCTGCTTCTACTTATCAATTAGTGTCTTATGTAGCTCAATCAAATCTCCTTTCATCCTTCTAAATTCTAGCAAGTATAGGTCTAGATTGCTCAATCTTTCTGCATAAGACCATGCTGATGGTGTGAAGAGTAATGGTTAAACACGTCATTTCCAGTTTTGTCATATCGGCTGCCAGGTTAACAGCCATTAATGCTTCAGGGAGCCAACAGCCAAGGAATCCACAGAACTCTGTTTTACTCCTCTCCCCTCTGAGCGTCTCTCTGGATGATGTTTCCTGAAGTAAGTTGAACCCTATCATAGCTCTAAAAGTGGTAACATTTTTATTGCTTTCCAATATTTATTCTCAAAAATGTCTCCTTCCACCTACAACTTTGAGGAAATGACCGCTGTGCAGAGGTTTAAGGAATGTGGAGGGTTGTTGACACAGAGAGTACCCTCGGCCATTTTCCTTTGCAATCCATTCACACATTTTTGTTATAAATGACTCTAAGCAATGACTGCACCTTCCTTCTCCCTCTGCTTTTGTGTTTGGCTCATCATCAAAGGGCCATAATGCTCTATGCTATTGGTGCACAGTCTAAAAACATTGGAGGGAGAAATAGCTGTAAGGTTTTGAAAAAAAAACTACAATATGTTGGAAATCTTGAAAGCACAAAAATCCTGAAATTTACAGCTGGCCCCACAAACGTTTGAAAAATAGATCAATGTTTGGAGACAGTAAGGACTGCAGATGCTGGAAGCGAGAGTGAACAGATGTGAAGCTGGAAAAGCACAGCAGGTCAGACAGCATCCGAGGAGCAGGAAAGTTAATGTTACAGGCTGGAACCCTTCGTCAGGACTGGGGAGGGGGAGGGGAGCCCAGAAGTAAATAGAGAGAGGGAGGTGGGGCTGGGGGAAAGGTAGATGGGATGGAGATAGGTGGATGCCGGTAGGGGGTTATTGTGTTTGGTCAGTTGTGACCCACCTGTTCACTTATGTCTCCAACCACGTTTCAATTCAGGGGGAGATGGTATTGTCAACAGACTTGTAACTACAATCCTTATGCTGCTGTGACATGGGGTTGAACTTCCCTGCAGCAACTGATAGAATTTAAATATAATATTTTTTAGATTGTGATTGAAAGCTAGTTTCAGTGTTGGTGATAGTGAAGTTGCTGGAGAAAACCCACCTGGGTTCACTAATCTCTGTTTGGAAAAAAAATCCACCACCTTTACCTGGTCTAGCCTACATGTCATTCCAGTTCCAGAGTTTTATTTATTTATTTATTTGTGTCACATGGGCATCACTGGCTGGGCCCAGCATTTCTTGCCCATCCCTAGTTGCCCTCGAGAAGGTGGTGGTAAGCTGCCTTCTTGAACCGCTGCAGTCCACCTGCTGTGGGTTGACTCACAATGCTATTGGGGGGGATTTTTAGGATTTTGACCCAGCGACAGTGAAGGAATAGTGATATATTTCCAAGTCAGGATGGTGAGTGTCTTGGAGGGGAATTTGAAAGTGGTAGTGATCCCATGTATATGCTACTCTTGTCCCTCTAGATGGAGGCGGTTATGGGTTTGGAAGGTGCTTTTTGAGGATCTTTGGTGAATCTCTACAGTGCATCTTATAGATACTACACGCTGCTGATACTGAGCATCAGTGGTGGATGGAATGGGTGCTTGTGGGTGTAGTGCCAATCAAGAGGTTGCTTTGTCCTGGATGGTGTCAAGCTTCCTTAGTGTTGTTGGAGCTGTACCCATCCCGGCAAGTGGGGAGTATTCCACCATACTCCTGACTTGTGCATTGTAGATGGTTGACAGGCTTTCACGAGTCAGGAGGTGAGATACTCGCAGCAGTATTCCTAGCCTCTGACCTGCTCTTGTAGCCACTGAGTTTATGTGGTGAGTCCAGTTGAGTTTCTGGTCAATGGTAAACCCCAAGGATGCTGATAGTGGGGGTTTTAATATGGTTACGCCATTGAATGTCAAGGGGCATTGGTCAGATTGCCTCCTATTGGTGATTGTTAAAGCCTGGCATTTGTGTGGCACAAATGTTACTGTAATGTGGCTTATAAGGCATACAAGGCTATGGGACAGGCAAGTGCTGGGAAATGGGATTGGAATAGCTGGTTGGTGTTGACCAGTGCAGAGTTGATGGGCCAAAGTTTTCTGTGTGGAAGACCTCGATGACTCTAGCTAATCTCAAGGTTGTTAGTAATCATTAACAAATATGCCTTACTAGCAATGCCCACATGAATAAATAAGAGATTTTTTATCCTAACTTTGATCTGAATATTATCAAATTGTTTGATCGTGACCTTTTCTGGTCGTTTCCTAGTTGCCTTGTAAGGTTAGGGCTGCAATCTATACCTTATTTTAAAAGAGCTGATTTGTGGTCAAAGCTGGAGTGAAGAATATTGAGAGTGAATGGTGACCTGATGCAATAAATTGGTGGCTAAGGTATCTTGAAAGATGAAATGTTTATGAGGCCTACAGAACAACACATTAGAATTCCACAGTGGAGTGGGGTCCAAACCTAAATGCATTAGCCAGCTAGTTCAGAAAGTAATCTGAAGATCACACTGAGACAAAGTGGGGGAGATTCTAATTCTGGGCCTTCTATTTCGCAATATTGAAATGTTGCTATTGGCTTTAATGCTTAAGCCAGTGGGAAAGAATAGATTTCTTATCATTTAAAATACTTGACTAGATATTTCTATTTTGCCCAGAGGAGCAGTTAAACTCAAACAATATAACTAATTACTGGAAAAAAAAACAAAGAACTTGCATTAATCTAGTATCTTTCATAATTTCAGGATGCCCCAAAACATTTTAGAGCCAATTAAATGGTTTGGAAGAGCAGTCAATGTTATGAGGCAGGAGGAAGAAAAAAATAAGGATATGATAAAGGAAGCAATGGCAAATGTGGAGTTGTATTTGAACACAGGCTGGCTGTGATCAGGGAAGGAAAATAGAACAGCAGAATTCTAGCTCCTGTTCACTTTGCAGTGCCACACTTGGAAAGTATTTGGGGCAGAAACTGTGCAGCACTTTTTCTTCAGTTGTACCACAATTTCAAATGTGGTTAAACTCCACCCGAAACTGGTGTTAAACAGGATTCAACTTCTGCCTGTCCTTAACACCTTTGGTAGAGAGGTTCCCCAATTTGTTACAGTTGCAATGGGATACCCCAAATCATTATACTCCTGGCTGAGCAGGGGTTCGTGGTTATTCAAAATGCAGCAAATGAATGTTGTAAAAAGAACTTGATGGACCTATGTATCCTACTGGGCAAAAACCAGAAGAACTGTGGATGCTGGAAATCAGAAGCAGAAACAAAAACAGAAATTGATGAAGAACGGTTCTGAAGAAAGGTCACTGGACATGAAACATTATCTCTGATTTCTCTCCACAGATGCTGCCAGACCTGCTGAGTTTCTCCAGCAATGTTTGTTTTTGTTTTTCTTTGGCAGCATCTGTGGAGAGAAATCAGGACTAATGTTTTTTGACCCTTCTTCAGAACTGTTCAATAACAATTTCTATTTTTGTTCTTGCACCCTGTGCTGTTATCTTCTTTATACACCCAACCCCTCGGTTGGTCACAAGAGGATTAATTTGGAAAGGATTCCTTTCCTTGTCGAAACTTTTCTCCAAGATCAGATCACTGAACGTTCTAAAAGGAGGCAATGTAGTCAGGTTTCTTTAGATTAGAACATAAGCGAGCTCATTAGTTACTAAACACGAGGCAAATTAATAATGCAACACACATACACACAGATTGAAATTAAGAGGTGAGCCCAACAAAGAAAAATTAGATTCAAATAAGTACAGATCAATTATTCATGAAGAGTGGATAGTGGAACATAGGCCAATGCAGTGGATGTTGCCAGTTACATTGATGTATTAGGTGTACAGTTGATTTTGAGATGCTTGGCTTTGCAAGTCATTTGAAATTATTTTGTCCTGGGTGGCATGGTGGCTCACAGCATCAAGGACCTGGGTTCAATTCTAGCATCAAGTTATGGTCTGTGTGAAGTTTGCACATTCTCACTGTTTCTGCCTAGTGCTCTGGTTTCCTCCCGTAGTCCAAAGCTGTGCAGGTTAGGTGGATTGGCCATGCTGAATTGACCATAGACTCCAGGGATGTGTAAGTTAGGTGAATCAGCCATGGGAAATGCAGGGTTATAGGGTGGTGGGGGGGTGGTGAGTTGGTGTGGACTTGTTGGGCTGAATGGCCTGTTTGCACACTCTAGTAATTCTATGGTTCCTTTTGATAATGGTTGTCTGGTAGAGTTCGGCGTTAGGAAAAAATCCAAAGTAGAAGGGCGTTTAGTGTTTGTCCTCAAACTGTGACATTACAACACATGCTAGTCCAAATGCTAGGATGCCAGGCCTCTAGCACAGACAGACCCTGGTTAGAAACTAGATGTTAACCCTTTCATTGTATATCTCACAAAGGGTAAACCATACACTTGTGCAGGAGATGGCGCCCTGTTGAGACAGGATTGGAGTCAGCCTACCATTATCTCTTCTATTTTAGTCTTTCTGTTTGAAATTTCTCTTATCCTGACTAAGTGCAACATTCAAGAATTCCTTTTGAGACAGCGGATGAATTTACATCTGGAGTCAACATTTAGTTGTATCGTCTTTTTAATAAAACACATGTTGAAATTAAGAGTTTAATATATCCTCAAATGACCTGGGGTTTTGACCCATGGTCAAGATAATCCATATCAGAATAGGTGGAGCCAAGGGTGTAGTCTTCAATTTCTGGGAATTGGATGGACCACCAAGCATTATCCAAAGCTCTGGAAAAGATAATGGCTACGTCAGCCCCAGAAACTGTGCAAAACCCTCCTTATTAACATCTGGGGGCTAGTGCCAAAACTGGAAGAGCTGTCTCACAGATTACAGAAGCAACTGTCTGACATGGTCATACCCATTGAATCGCACCTTGCAGATAACGACCTAGACAATGCCATCACCATCTCTGATTATGTCCTGTCCCATTGGTAGGACAGACGCAGCAAAGGTAGTAACACAGTACTATACAGTTCAGAGACAATTGCCCTGGGAGTCGTCAACATTGATTCTGGAGCCCATGAAGTCTCATGGCATCAGATCAAACATGAGCAAGGAAACCCCTTGACAGTGCACTCCCTTCAGCTGATATATCAGCACATTTCTGTGTTATATGGCACTGCAGGGAACACTGAAGGTGGCAAAGGTACAGAATGTACTCTGGGTGGGGAACTTCAATGTCTATTACCAAGACTGCCTTGAGATAATCACTACTAATCCATCAGATCAAGCGCTAAAGGACATAGCTATTAACTGGGTCTATGGCAGGTGCTGAAGGCACTAACAAACGGAAAAGCACATTTCAAGTCATTCTCACCAATCTACCTGTGGTAGATAAATCTGCCTATGACAATATGGATAATCACCAATCTTGGGAGTGCACAAATGGATTAGGCACTTGGATGGTGTACCTGTGTCTGTCAAACCATACCTCAGTGAGCATTATCACCTTCAGTGCACAAAGGAGAGAGCTAGGACCCTGCTGCCTTCCAGACTCCAATTCATGAATGTCACTGTGATTCCTAAAGGGTTAAGACAGTAAGAGGTGTGTCTTACAGTGTAACCCCTGGACTCTTGTATCTGCACAGTGATGTTGATTGCAATTACTAGCACCATTGATCAACTGAAGTGATATGGTTCTCAGTGAAGGCACATCCTTCAGATTGTCTTGCTGTACCATAATGAGCTGGTAATGCAATTCTCAAACGCTGAAGGTGAATGCACTGAGTGAGATTACAAGGTCAGAGATGAGTGTGCACTCTTTGTTTATATTACCATTTCAAGCTCTATTGACCACTAAGATGCATTAAAGGTATGTTTCTGGAAAAATAAATTTCCTTGGTTAATCTTAAAGGAGAAGTGATTCTCCTGAACAAATATCACATAATCCTGATTGTCACAAAAGGGCTGGTAATTCATTAGTGCCTACATTTACTGATACATTAAAAGGATTGAAGACAGTTACGACATTGCGACATTATCTTTTATATCATTCTTGGGATGTGGGCATTGTTGGCAAGATCAGCATTTGATGCCAATCTCTAATTGCCCTTGAGACATTGGAGTTGAGCTGTCTTCTCTACCCAAGGCAATCCACATGGTATGGGCATGCTTTTATTTTCCACAAGTCAATCACGTGTGGTTTCATATCAAACATTACGGCCTTAGATCTCATGACTCTAACAATTTAGCTTGCAACGTAGCTCAGAGTCCAGACTTCAAGTTTGAGAAGTCCTACACCAGAGTAAGATGGGCAGAGGTGGGGGAAATGGGGAAGTGTCTGTTAGAGATCCTAGTCTTCATACAATAGCAGTGTTGGGAAGTACACATGTGTGAATGTTGGATATAGATTTCGGATCAGCTAGGATACCCATGAAAGGAGTGTAAATGGATGGTGTTCACAGCTTGGACATACATGTGAAAGATGTTCATTTGGATAAGGCCTTTGAGCATGAGTAATGGGAGAACCATACCTCAGCATGAATCAGAGGTTATCAAAGAGATATCTAGAAAGCTAAAGCTTTGTAAGTTTTATGTTTCTTTACATGTCCAATCACCGATCCCTTTAATCTTACACACTGAACCCTTTTGTAATCCTTTCCCTCCTGTTTTCCACCCTGTCACCAACCTCCCAATTTTTTTTTGCAGCCTCCAGCCCTCCCTAGGCTTACTTAAGACTTGTTTCATCTCTAATTGTTGCCCATTCTGATGAAAAGCTTGCAAGTTAAAGTGTTATCTCTGCTTCTCTCTACATACGTGCTTCTAGACCTTTTTTCATTTCCAGCACTTTGTTTTTATTTCAGATATCTGCTTCTGCCACATTTTATTATTGTACATAGTACTCTCGCCGCTTGCTTTACAATCCTTCAGGAATAACTATGATTCTCCAAAGATACCCGTCCTGTAAGCCATGCTGAATGAAAAGGATTTGTTGCTATTCTGTGGAGTGGCAAATTGAATAGAAACGTGCTCATTAAACTCAGTATCTCTGAGTCTGCCACCGAAAGCAATAGAACATGAATCGTTTAACCATCAATCCTCAGAGCTGTTGCTGTTCTAATTATGGTTATTACCTTGCCTGGGAGTCATTGTGAATTAAGGATTATCTCTTTAGAAGATAACATCCAACCACACAATACGTGCCCTGCTTCCAAACTACTTGTTATATCCCTGATGCCATGCTTAGGAATCAGGCTTAAATAGCTCACACTCAATACCAATGAAATGCAGCTGATAGTGATCTGAATACAAAGCCTTATCCTTACGTGTTCAAACTTGAACCTTTTTTTAACTAAATTTAAATATCATAGACAGTCATCCACGATGAGAGGCTGAATAAATTGGACCTGTACTCTTTAGAGTTTAGAAGAAATAGAAGGGATCTCATTGAAGCATTCAATATCATGAAGAGATTTGACAGGGTAGACACTGAGATGCTGTTTCTCCTGCCTGGGGTTGTTAGACCATGGGGACACACTAAGGTTAAGGGTTGATCATTTAGAATGGAGTTCAATGGGAAATTCTTCACTCAGTGGGTTGCAAATCTTTGGAATGTTCTGCTTTTGAGAGTTGTGAATGCTTCTACCTTGAATATATTTAAGGCTGAGATAGACAGACTTTTAATCTCTGAGGGAATCAAGGGAAGGTCAAGTTGAGGCAGAAGATCAGCCATGATTCTATTGAATGATAGAGCAGTCTCGACGGATATATTGCCTACTCTTGCTTCTATTTCTTACAGTCTTTAAAAAAATACAGTTTGCATTTACCTAGCACATTTAAAATAATGAAACCACTCATGCGCACTGTTCAGTGATAATTCATCTGTGTTTGATTGTGCCAGTTTGGTAACTGGTCTGTGTAATTGAGCTTGATTGCTTAAACATGTGTTTGAAGATACAGAGTCAAGTAACTCATTCCTGATTTAAGGAGAAGATTCCCAAGAAGACCTGGGATTGTTTGCAAAGGCCACAGCTGGAATCTTCTTAGCACCTGAACGATGTGGACCATGGTGAGAAAGTTGGGAAAATCACATGAGATGGCAAGTGAGGAGCTTCTCAGACGTCAAGAGCAAGAAGTCCTATTTTTAAACGAAATGTTGAATGGTGAGATGAGATTCTCACTAGTGAGTGGAGAGACGATTATTTGTATGTATCAGCATTTCAGTAAATCCAATCTCACCTCATTGATTTGCAGTTTCCCATTCTCCTGCCCATCAGGTAGAATCGAGATGGTGACAATTTCTGACATGAAAGTCAGAGCTTGATGCTTTCTCCTCTGGACCTTTATCTTTGACACGAGGTATCAATGTCTCAAGCCACACTCCATGCGCAGGCACCATGTATACCCACTGTCCATGGACTCTGGCATCTGACGCGTACCAGCCTCACTATATTATTATGGCACATGTCTGAACCACTTTCTGTACAGTTCTGCACTTCAATGCTACACCTTGGGGAGTACAGCTACCTTTCATTGGAATGCTGCTGCAAGGATTTAGCCCCTTTTGTTTGGCTCCACAATCGGCAGTACCACAAACACAGTTAAAAACATAATGGCTCCAATTATAGGAGGCCATAGACAGAATGGAATCTTGTCCATTGCTTAGAAATTAATATGTAAGGCTCTCTCCACCAAGAATGGTCTTATTTCAAATGGTCCCAATATTTCAGAATAACAGTATTGAAAATAACTATAAAAGCAATGTTTTGATTTCAAGAGTATTCTTTGTTTTATTGAGTAGCAAAAATTCAAAGATTTTGACTCCTGGATCACTTTAGTGGATGGAAAATGACAATGTCATTGATTTCTTGGATTGTGAAATATTATCCGTAAGATTTAGCAATTCAAATGTGATTCTTTCCCAAATAGCCTACGTTCCATTTAGAACCATTTATTTTCTACTGAAAACACGATAGGTGCCGGATCTAATTAACACTGAACTATCCTAAAGAAAGAATTTACATTGATAAAGTGTCTCAACCTATCTTCAGGCCATCTCAAAAACCTTATTACAAGGAATTACTTATTTTAATTTAATCACATGGAATATAGACAGAGAAGTCAGTTTATGCTTAGCAAGGACCAACAAATGTTTGAATGATATATTGTGGGGCAATTTCTTACGTTAAAGGTGCAGCATGAATTCAAGTTATTGCTGTTGAATGATTGGATAATCTCTCATGTGAGGTTGGTTAAGGATATAATGTTGGCCAAGACATCAGAACATAAGAAATAGGAGCAGAGGTAGATCATTTGGTCCCTCCAGCCTGTTTCAATAAGGTCATAGCTGATCTTATTGTGGTCTTACCTCCACCTTCCTGCTTTGTCCCCTATAATCCCTCGTACCTTTATCAACCAGAAATATATCGAATTCAGCTTTGAAAATATTTAATGATCTAACCCCTACTGCTGCCTGGGGTACAGAAATACAAAGATTAATGACCCCCTGAGAGATGAAATTCCTCCTCATCCACCTTAAAATGCCAAACCCCTTATATACTTCATCCATAACTTACATCAGTGCCAGTTGCAGTAGGCCCAGAGCCTGGACTCCTGGTGGCAGTGGTGCCCAGAGTGAGGACTCCTGTCAGTGGTAGGCCAAGAACCTGAACTGTTGGTGGTGTAGGTGGCAGCAAATGAGCCAGGGTCTGCTGGGACATCGGTGTCATTGTTGCTGTTCCTGGATCAAGACTCCTTGTGGATTGAAACACCTTGCAGAGACCTTGCGGAAGTCCTGAAGCTGCACTTGAGAGCCCAATTTGAACAGTATATGAACTCTTATTTAAGTAAATTCTTTTTATCCTTATTGTACCTGAAAAAGACACCAGATTGTGGTGACAAAAAACTTATCACTGTATCTTCAAGATATATGTGACAATAAACACATCATTCATTCAGTCAACTATGTTTGACTATTTTGGTCTGGTCATTGATCTATATTGACTACACTTGCTTGCTTAAGCCTTAGGGATGGAACTAGAAAGCTTAAGTGATGTCGTATAGAAGGTTCTGGAAACAGACCCATGGTTCTGGGTTGAGATCATTTGTGTAGAAATTTTGTCAGTGAGATATTTTAAAGTACTGAAAATAAACCTGTTGTAGATGTAAGACAAGTGTCACATTTGCATTGGTCTGTGATAAATCAGATATATAAGACATAGGGCAAATGCATAAATGGAATTATTTGGACTCTAATTGAGGTTTTGTCTTTAAATCAACTGCACATAAATTGCAACTATAACTCATTGAAACATTTTTAGCCATATTTCATGTTGGGACCAGTAGGAGGGATTCACGCCAGGGTGAAAATATAATTAAAGTGTAAAAGGCTTTTTCAGTTGGTAAGGTAAGGGTTTACAAAGGAACTGTGTCAATTTAATTTCCAACAGGACTTGGAAAAATATTGTAGCCATAAATTTAAGACATGGGGGGAATGAATATTTATGTCCAACTCCCCTATTTTCTCATTATAATTTCAGAGAACTTCGTGATCATCCCTAGCTTTTAGTGCAAGTTTCAAAAACCATCTTCTGCAATTGAGAATCAATATAAAGATCAATGAAGTGTATTCCTGGTGAGTTTTATAATTCAAACATTTAGATTGAAGAACGATTTATTACTTTTCTCAATTTATGTTTCTCAATTTATGTTTCTCATAGGAGGAGTGTTCTGGAATCAATCAAAAAGGAGAATCTGAAGTCTTGGTCAGTGAGAGTAGGGTAAATTTTGAGGAATGGTATACTCCAAATCAGAATCATTTAATTTTTCATGGCACTTGCAAATTAAATAAGCACGTCCTTAACCGAGAGCCGCAAGATTCAAACATGAAACAGACAGTTGTAAGGCGTGACTAGAAAGATGTTTCTACTCTCAAGGTCAAGTCAGGTCACTCTGAGCTTTTCTCTATTTTCACGGTATTTCTTAATTCATTTCTGCTTTCTCAAACCCCACCAGTCGAGTTCTCTTCCCTGAAGGTGCCACATAAAGGTCCAAACCCCAAGGGGAAACCTAGTTTGACAGTGTAAATTAATTCCACTGAGGCTCTTGTGGTGCAGTGGCAGTGTCCATACCTCTGGCCCAGAAGATCTAAGAATAAGAGGTCTGTCTTTTTTGTCTCAGAGAGTTGCTATTCTGTGGAATTCTTTTCTTGAGAAAATAGTGAAAGCTGGGTCATTGAATGTTTTCAAGGCTCTGTTAGATTTTTAACAAACAAGGGAGTCAGGGGTTATGGAGATAGAGAGAGAGAGAGAGAGAGGGATGGGATAGTGGAGTTGAAATCACAACAATGTCAGCTTTGACCTGCTTGAAAGGCAACGCAGGCTTGAGGGGCTGAAACAACCTACTCCTGCTCCCAAGACCTGTTACCTACAACTGAGTAGTGCTATGCCAGTTCAAAGGGCAGGTTAAGAATCATGTTTCTGGACTCTTAAATAGACCACACTAGGGAAAAATGATGGATTCCTTCCTTAAAGTATGTTCATGGACCAGGTGGGTTTATATAGAAATCTGGCAGTTTCATGGTCCCTGTTAATGAGACAATTTTCTCTATTCCAGATTTGTTTAATTTATTGAATTTAACTTCCTCAGCTGCTTAGGGAGGGGTATGAATTCATGCTTCAACTTTAACCCTTGGGTTACCAGTCCAGTGGGATAACCAATACGCTGTAGTACTACAAGAGCTGTTGGATGGCTGTGAGAAACTAATTTGTTCACCTTATTTTTGGGTAGGCACTAGTGGAGTACAGGGTTCAGTGTACGGTTAGCCTACTAAATGGGAGAGGGGGATTTCATTAGCTCAGTTGGCTGGACAGCTGGTTTGTAATTGCAGTAACTCCAACAGTGTGGGTTGAATTCCCTCATAGGCTGCAGTTACCATGAAGGACCCTCCTTCCTAACCTCTTCCTTTGCCTGTGGCATGGTGCCTTCACTTTGAGAATACCCTCCAATGTGTTGTGTGGCACTATCACCGTGTTAAGTGGGACAGACTTCAAGCAATCTAGCAACTCAAGGCTGGGCATCCATGAGGTGCTTTGGGCCATCAGCAGCTGCAGAATTGTACTCCAGCACAATCTAGCTGGGTATATCCCCGACTCAACAATTACCATCAAGCCAGGTGATCAACCCTAATTCAATGGAGAGTGCAAGAGGGCATGCCAGGAGCAGTAACAGGCATACCTGAAGATGTGTCAACCTGGTGAAGCCACCAAAAAGGACTACTTGCATGCCGACCAGTATAAGCAACAAGATAGAGCTAAGCTAAGGAACAGATCTAAATTCTGCTGTCCTGCCACATCCAGTTGTGAATGGTGGTGGGCAATTAAACAACTCACTGGAGGAGGAGACTCCACAAATATCCCCATCCTCAATGATGGAAGAACTCAGCACATCAGCGCAAAAGATAAGGCTGAAGCACTTGCAGCAATCTTAATTGGATGATCCATCTCAGTTTCCTCCACTGGTTCCCAGCATCACAGATACCAGTCTTCAGCCAATTTGATTCACTCTATGTGATGTCAAAAAATGGTTGGAGGCACTAGATGCTGCAAAAGCTATGGGGCCTGACAACATTCTGGTAATAGTACTGAGGACTTGTACTCCAGAACTTGCTGCACTTCCAGCCAAGCTGTTCCAGTACAGTTACAACACCAGCATCTACCCCACAATGTGGAAAATTGCCAAGATATTGTCTGTACACAAAACGTAGGACAAATCCAACCCGGCTAACCATCACATCAGTCTACTCTTGATCATCGGTAAAGTGATGGAAGATGCCATCAACAGTGCTATCAAGCAGCACCTGCTCAGCAATAACCTGCTCAGGGACACCCAGTTTGGGTTCTACCAGGACAACTCAGCTCCTGACCTCATTACAGCCTTGGTCCAAACATGGACAAAAGAGCTGAATTCCAGAGGTCAAGGTCACATTCATGAATGTGGCATCAAGGAGCTTTAGCAAAACTGGAATCAATGGGTATTGGGGGGCAAACTCTCCGGTGGTTGGAGTCATCCCTGACACATAGGAAGATGGTCGTGGTTGTTGGAGGTCAGCCATCTCAGCTCCAGGACATCTCTGCAGGAGTTCCTCAGGGTAGTGTCCTAGGTCCAACCATCTGCAGGTGCTTCATCAATGACATTCCCTCCATCATAAGGTCAAAAGTGGGAATGTTCGCCAATGATTGCACAATGTTCAGCACCATTCACAACTCCTCATATACTGAAGCAGTCCATGTTCAGATGCAACACGATCTGGACAAAATACAGGATTGGGCTAACAAGTGGCAAGGAACATCTGTGCCACATAAATGCCATGCAATGACCATCTCCAATAAGAGATAATCTAACCACTGCACCTTGACATTCAATGGTGTTGCCATCATCGAATCCCCCACTATCAACATCCTGGAGGTTATCATCAACCAGAACCTGGAGTGGACTCACCACATAAACACAGTGGCTACAACAGCAGGTCAGAGGCTAGGAATACTGTGGCAAGTAACTCACCTCCTGAATCCCCAAAGCTTGTCCACCATCTACAAGGCAAAAGTCAGGAGTGTGATGGAATACTCCCCACTTGGCTGGATGGGTCCAACTCCAATGACAGGGCAAAGCAGCCTGCTTGTTTGGCACCACATCCATTCCCTCCACTGCCAACATCAGGAGGAGCAGTATGTACTATTTATGAGATGCCCTGCAGCAATTCACCTAAGATCTTTAGACAGTACCTTCCAAACACATGACCACTTCCATCTAGAAGGACAAGGGCAGCAGATACTTGGGAACACCACCACCTACAAGTTCCCCTCCAAGCCACTCACCACCCTGACTTGAAAATGTATACCCATTATTTCACTGTCATTGGATCAAACTCCTCACAGTCCCTTCCTAATGGCATTGTGGGTAAACATGGACTGCAACAGTTCAAAAAGGCAGCTCACCACCACCTTCTCAAGGGGCACCTAGAGACGGGCAATAAATGCTGGCCAGTCAGTGATGACCGCCTCATGTAATGAATAAAAAAAAACCTTTGTTTAAACCACCACCAGTCACTTCTTTATCTGATGGGACAGCAGCACTATAATGCGCTAGGGCTGTAGAGACTTTAAAGTTTAACTTTATTTCAATAATATCTCCTGAAAAGAACATAAGCAACCGTGTCTGACTGATGTCAGATCATATGGAATTGAGTGTGTAGGGTCCGATAGGTGCCGTCTTTGCTTTTGTCCTGTATTTTGTGTATGTACTTAGTGAAGGTTGTTGATGATCACTGATAAGGATATTTCTGCAGTCTTTTCCACCTTTACCTGGTCTGGTCTAGGCGTGAATTTTATTGCGCACTAAATTGATGAGTGTCTGATTCAACAACTCAATATCTGCTTAAAATCTGCCGAAACCTTGAGAAAGAGCAACAGCTTTGGAAAGTCTCTGGGAAGGTCAACAACTTTGATCACTCTTCAGGCCAAGGAGCAGTGATTAATGTCCACACCCTGAGAAGGGCTTCCACCAGAGCAGTCTAAAATGTCCACTGTTGTTGTTAGGGCTGATATGAAGAAAGTATTTACTCTGGTCAAAACAAGGCATAAAATTACAGCTGAACTATTCAGCAGCAAAATCAGAGAATACTTTCGTGCACAGACTAACCCTCAAGCTACTGGGTAGTACTGTCAGAATAGGCAGCACGGTCGCTCAGTGGTTAACACTACTGCCTCAGAGTACCAGGGACCCGGGTTTGATTCCACCCTTGGGTGACTGTCTGTGTGGAGTTTGCACATTCTCCCCATGTCTGCGTGGCTTTCCTCCGGGTGCTCTGGTTTCCGCCCACAGTCCAAAGATGTGCAGGTTATGCAGGTTAGGTGGATTGGCCATACTAAATTTCCCGTAGTGTTCAGGGATGTGTAACTTAGGTGGGTCTGGACAGGATGCTCCGAGGGTCAGTGTGGACTTGTTGGGTCGAAGGGCCTGTTTCCACACTGTAGGGTTCTATGAATATTTGTTACATCAGGAAAATTGACGTAAGGAATATTGCATCAGCCCTGATCCTATTGAATGGCAGAGCCGACTCAAAGTGTTGAACTCCTGTTCCTATTTCTTATGGTCTCGTTATCACGGGATATGGAATAAAAGTGTGAAAACGCAGTAGAAACGCACAGCAGCCATGATTGAATTGAGCGGCAGAACAGGAGTGAGGGGCGAATGGTCTTCTCCAAACCCCAACCCCCACCCCATCCCTTCCCTGCCATGCTCTGATTGAGATCATTATTATTGAAACATCACGGACATGAATTTGCTTTCCAGTGACAGTCGAATAAACACTGTGAAAGAGGAAAGAGTCCTTAAAAGTGTGTTATTGAAATGAGTAACCCGAGCAGCAAAGCTAGTATTTTAAGCAAGATTTACACTGGGCTGAGACTCGGTATGCTCCCGGGCTATTTTTATTCAGTGTTAAGAAAGAAGAGATGACTGTTCCGGTAGCACGAATCCATGACGACGCTGTAACTCAGTCCCCCCGAGGTGCAAATTGGAGTCAGCTCTCCAAGGGTTAAAGGGCTCAGATGTCAGCCTTGTCCTGTAGAGTGTCAGCTGGATTGCAAGTGTGACAAGGCGATCAATGACAGCGATTGAGTATTTCACTCTGTCAGCTATCGACTTTCTTCCAAGTTGCAGATATCGCAGTGCAATCTATCACCCCTGCCAAGTATGCATAGAATAGGCTCAGATAACTATCTCCTATCCCATTTCACAGCTGATTATATTGGCTCTGCTCTATATAAAAAAAATCAGATAAAACTCTCCTTACAGCAACGCCGATAAGAGATTAGTGGCCACAACTGAAATTCTTTATGTG
Source organism: Rhincodon typus (assembly GCF_021869965.1). Classification (NCBI taxonomy): domain Eukaryota; kingdom Metazoa; phylum Chordata; class Chondrichthyes; order Orectolobiformes; family Rhincodontidae; genus Rhincodon; species Rhincodon typus. Next base: position 25,915,316 of record NC_063364.1, on the reverse strand, counting down.
TTTTTCAACACAAAGCGAACACAACAAAATCTCAAACTGAGGAGACCACAAAAAAAATATTTTAGTTGCAAGTTTAAAAATAAATTGGTTGCGTCTATTGGGCAATGCAGTTGAAATAGTTGACCGTAGCTGACGCTGCTGCTCGAGTGCCTGGATGGGTATAATAGAGTATTTGAGGTTCCAGTCCAGAAAGGGAACTTCATTTAAGGCTGCGATGCCTTCCACAGTCAGCTAGCCTGCTGATACTGCCTTCCCTGGCTTCCCTTGTACCAGATTTCTGCTACTCCTGACATCCTCTCCCTTCACAAAATTAGTACAGGGAAGAGGAGATAAATGGAGGTGGACCCGGAGAAAGACTGACTGCAATTCACACTGAGGGTTATTAGTATAAACTGGAACTGCAAATTGTTCCATTGTGTCTACTCAGTACAGTCAACTCTGACCACTAATCACCCGCGTCTTCACTGTAATTTCAGCAGAACTGATAAGATCAATCAGAAAGCTTGAGCATTTCCTTACTGTATTATTTACACACAGTGCTACTGGCAGCCAATATGGGAATGCTGTACTGACCTGGGCTCACATGACATCATATAATTCCCCTGTGTGGCTTTGTGTAGTGCAGCAAGGCTGACTCTCTCCTACCTAATTTGTCATGTAAAAAAGAATACACTTCCCCAAAAAGATTCGCACTGTCCTAAACATTACCCCTGCCTTTAATCCCAAAGGTGCTTCTCGAGTAGGATTTGGTGCAGGGAAGAGGGAGACAAAAAACTGAGGGCAGCAAAGGAACATGGGGCAACAATATTGAGCTTCATAGATACAAAGCAGTTAGGTGGTTTGGAGCTAGACATCAGCCATGATCCAATAGAATGGCGCCACAGACTAGATGGGCTGAAGGATCTCCACCTCTCTTGCACAACTTCAAGGTGAGCTGCTCTTGGCATAAGACCACAAGAAATCAGAGCAGGAGTTGGCCATTTGGCCCCTCGGGCCTGGTCTGCCATACAGTAATGATGCAACCATCTTTATTTGGGAATGTGGGGAGTAATACAGTCAAATCTGACCCTCTGATCTGACTCCTATTTGGCACTGTCCAGGAAAAGATTGATGGATGGGGATTCAGGACCGTGACCAAGCTGTGAGGGCACTGAGACCAACTGGTACCTCACACTGCCAACTGAGATCAGTGCCTGGAGAATCCTCATTGGGTCAGAGTTTCAGCAGGGTAGTACTTCTACATGTTTACAGCTCAACACCTGCACAATAGAGTTCATTAGACATACACAATGGGGTTTCTTCAAATTCCTTCATGTGATGTGGCCATTCCTGGCTGGGCCAACACTTGTTGACCATCACTACTCGCCCTTCAGAAGGTGGTGGTGAGCTGCTTTCTTGAACTGCTGCAGTCCATGTGCTGTGAATTAACACACAATGCCATTGGGTAGGGAGTTCCAGGATTTTGACCCAGTGATAGTGAAGGAAGGGTGATATATTTCCAAGTCAGGATGACATACAGCTCAGAGGGGAATGTGAAGGTGATTTGCTACCGTTGGAAATACTAACATCAACTGAGGCCTCACATGCCAATGTAGGTCTGGAAACTCTATTGATGGATACCATTGGACCACCCAAATGTACGACAAGGCACTTAAATTGCAGCACGTGGCATAGACCACTTTGTCAATGTTTCCTGTTACTCTCCGCTCCTATCCCACAGGATTCAAGGTGACACAGTGGAG
>NC_063364.1:25885072-25913174 GCF_021869965.1 Rhincodon typus | reverse complement strand
GTTCCTGATTTACAGCATCTGCAGTTCTTTTGGTTTTCAAAATTGGAGGCAATGTGCTAGAAATTCAGCTCCATCCTGTGCAGGTTTGTGGTTTTGTGTCCAAGATGGTGTTTTCTCAGTTTGGATGTGGGTCACAGCAGGGCGTCTTTTGCCATGTAGTATACTTTTGTTCATGAGTTTGGGCTCAAGACAGACTGGTCGAGGAGAAGTTAGGTTCAAGGACTGTCTTCAGGTTTATGCTTCTTTATAATATTGTTTATTATGTATTAAGACTAAATACTACAACACATAGTCTTCAGAAATATACCAGATTCTATTTTTATTGTAATGTAATAGAGAGACTAATTTATAATCTCTACCGCCTAATGCTAGTTGATCAATTCTATATGCTACTTTGCATATTTCCCAATTTCACAGACTATTCATTAAACTTCTGCCTGGTTCTCTGCGTGTTTCTCTTTTTTTAAAGTCTGCCCATGCAGCGCTATTTAAGTCCAGTGAGAAGCAGCTCCAAGACATCATTAGCGTTTTGCTCCAGGTCCTCAAGACCTTTCACAACACAGACAAGAGGCTTACCTGGGTAAGGGATGAGACTCTGTATTTGCATTTGTTAATGACTTACTGCCAGCTGCTCTTGGTCATTCTTGTTGTGATGTATTGTGTGGAAATAGCTTCCAAACTATTAATTACAATCGAGGGCTCCAGATTGGGAGGAGAGGAATCGCTCCAACCATTGATGGGAAATGCTGTTTGTTGGAAATACACTCCAACAAACTGAATCAGGAAAGCTTTCCAAAACTCAGATGGTAGATGCTCAGTCTGATAAGAAACTGAAACTACATGGACGGGCAAGTCCCCTCAGTTTCTGACTTGTTCTCTGCTGGGGAAGGAGTAAGTATGGCATGATCAGATCTCAGAACCCTCGGGTATGGAAAGATGGTGATGAGTGGAGAGTAGGGAGCAGGGGGAGAAAATATTGATCCCTCACTTCACCTCAGGAAAGTGGTGCTATGAGGAGATGGAATCAGGATAGTTTTAGATTGCTTATGATGCTCCCAAAATTTATACAAAGAGTGAATATCTGCGCCCCCAACTACCAATTCACTGGAACTCAGTACTTTTGGCGCAGACCAGATGTGAAATGCTCTCTAACTCTCAGCAATGTGCCAGGCCATGCACTGAGAATTTAAGGAAGCTTTCTGATAACATTTTGCAATCCTTCATATATATTTTTAAAAGATCGTTTCAATAAACAAAGCTTATGTAATAAAAGCGACAAAATGGTAATATTCTGTAGGTTAGACTGTTCTAGCATTGTACTCCCAGGCTCTGAGGGCCTATAAAACTGATAAACTCTCTTCGCAATAGCCAACACTTGGGTTTGATTTATATCCAGGACTTAGCAAAGATATCACGGTCAGGACAGAACGATTACAGAAAACCAAACAGATTGTCTATTTTCATTTGCTGTAAATTTAAACAGAAGCCTATAAAATGGTCAAGGAAGGGCTAGTCATTTCCACAAATCAAAGCAAATGTCAGCAGTGAAGGTAGAACACTTTCATCTCTTGTTTCCTTAGACAAACGTCCTCTTTCTCTGTGTTTCGGAATAGTTGCCCTAGTGCATTGGACGATGTGTCTGGTACAATGCCATGCACATTTCCATATGGATTGCTGATCTCAGCAAGAAGCATAATGAAGTCTGCAATATATGTCACCCCTGAGCCAGAAATAGCAACGACCTACGTTGTTATAGTGCCTTTGACATAATAAAATAAAGGTCCTGAGGTGTTTCACTGTAGCATTATCAAACAATATTTAAGACTCCGTTTTTTAAGGAAATATTGAGAATGATGGCCGAAGCTCAAATAGATAGGTTTTAAGGAGTTTCTTAAAGGATGAGAAAGAAGTAGAGAGAAGGGGAGGTTTAGGAGAGAATTTCAAAAGTTGGGGATTCGGCAGCTAAAGTATGGGTATCAGTGGTGGAGCTATTAAAGTCAGGAGTGTGCAAGAGGTCGGAAATGGAGGAACACAGAAAAGAGCCGGAGATCCTGCCCCCAATTGCTGATTAAGATCACTATTGGAAATTGCAGTTTCATAAACATTGGATGGGGTCAGGATAGAGCTTGGCTCTAAAACTATTCCACATCAATAACAACTTCCACACTGACAAGCAAGGTAATTGCCCAGTGAAATAAACCTTCTCACTTTATTCACCTAATAATGTGCCTCAGTTCCAAAACAATAGCCGCCCCATGGCCCCAGTGTTACACTAGTCAGCACGTGACCTCCCTGAATGAAACAGGCAATCAAATCTCATTTGATTGACATACTCTAACAAACCACAGCTTGTCCTTATAACAGGACAAACTACGACTTTCATTGAGGTAACCAGTATAAGCATTATTACCATAACATTGACTACAATTTAGAATCAATCATCACTGCAGTGACAATGATAGTTACAATGCAACAAAGAACTGCAGATGCTGGAAATCTGAACCACTAACAGGAATTGTTGGAGAAACTCGGTAGGTCTGGCAGCAGCTGTGGAGAGAAAGCAGAGTTAACTAGTGCAGAGTTTACTCTATTTTCTCTTCATAGACGCTGCTAGACCTGCTGAGTTTCTTCAGCAATTGCTGTTTTACCTCATTTACAATGGCAGAGTTCCATTACAAATAGCTCGTTCACTTCAGAGGAAACTGTAGAATATTGAAGTGCTGGTGTTCAGTGGTTAGAGGCTGCAGTGAGTAGAACTTTGATTCACACAACAGCTTATCATGTCCCTCAGGATGTGCTAATACACTTTCAGATTCTCTACCTGAAAGCAGGGCTGACCCACTGCCGCTTCTGCCATGGGTGGTGTGAGGAGACAAGTAGCAAATCCACCTCAGCTGGAATAGGGATCAAATGCCATGCAGTTGGCATCAAGTTAATCCTCAGCGGCTGTCCAGCACCGTTCATGCTCCCTCCCACCCCGCAACTGTGCTAGCCAGCACTTAAAGAGGAAACTTAAACTTTACAATTTTCTCACTCAGAAATCAGAGCCATGTAAAAATGACTCAGTAAGCTAAATCTCATTAGTCTTGAACATTTTGAGGAGATCACATAAAGGTAGATCCACAAAAATCAAAATTCGAAAAATTCAATGTCAAAGTAGTATGGATAGCTAAAAACAAAGTTTTCAAACTCTCACTACTTTGTATCATAGATTCTGATCAATCCATTTTGGTTCCTCAGGAATAAGTCAAAACATTTTCTCCTGATACTGAATGACCCTTTGAGGACATTTGCAGAATCTGCATCAATTTCACAGCCTTCACAGGTTTTTCACAGCCTTCAGCTGATTTTTCCCTGACTTGATACCTGCAAGATCCCAGCAACTCCAGAATCGTCCACAACATTCCACCATCTCCAACTCTATTCATCTCAATAAATCTTAATCCTGTTCCCAGCTCAGATCTACATCCAGCTCTTTCGTCTAAGCATTAATTAACAAAGCTTTTGCTGTTTTCACTGGGACATTAATGCTAACGATTCAACATTTCTGGCAGGTTTGTCATCGTGTAATAGAGATATTCTTTACAGTTGTCTTAAATTTCTCCCTAGGGAGATTACGTAGAGTGCGATATTTCATCACAACAGAAACACTGTAAAGGAAGCATCTCACTTTGGTAACAAAAATGCAGAAATTTCTTACAGCCTTCTAAACAAAGCAGTTTAAATTTAGTCATCGTTATATATGTATTTACAATTTTTAAAAGTTGCTACTGGTAATTGCCTCAATATATTAAAAATTGCATATCTAAAATACTAAATGTTTAACATGACGTTAATATTCCGGGGTCTTCTTTACCTCTTTGACACTTATATCAAATTCACCTTCTGTGTTGCAGATTAATGTTCTAAGTACCCTCGCATTCTTCCATGTTGAGATTACTTCCAATGCCCCTGTTTCTGTTTAAAGATACTTAGGATGGAAAACAGAAAATCTTACTTTACAATTTCCAATCATATGTTTATCCCAAACACACGCTAAGGACTTCTCACAACCTTGCCAGAATTGCGTACCTAATCTTAGAGTTTAATAATTAAATGAAACTAATGAGCATTAAATGAATAGCCAAACATGTTAGAAAATATGTTACAGGTTCAGCGAGCATATTATTCGACTCCTTGAAAGAAAGATTAGGAATACATGCAATCTCTGAAAAATTATTAACATGACTGTTAACCTTGATATTCACTGCTAAGATTTTGTACTAGTCTTATCAATTATGGTACTGGCTGGCCAGATTGTTCTCCCTGAAATTTTTAGCAATCACTTGTATTTATATAGTGACTTTGCCATGTATAAATATCATAACTAAGCTCTGGCTACCTTTGATAGAAGGCTGGAAAAGGGACAGACTTTAGCAGGACTCAGTTAGCAACTGTTCACTCAGGTTTCATCACCATGTGATTGACTTTGTTGACCATATGTGGCATATTAGCATGTAACCTATAATATTAACTCCTTATGTTACATATTTTATTAAAATACCCCCACAGTGCTCCACAGGAGATATATAAGGAAATATTGGGTCCAATGACCAAATGCTTGGTTTTAAAGACTGTTCGAGGAAAACGAGGAGAGCATCTGAAGGTGTGGCCATCAATGGTGCAGTGATTGACATTACGGATGCTCCAGAAATCAGTATTAGAGGAAAATGGATTTACTGAAGGGATTTGGGATTGGAGGAGGGCACAGCGATTGGAAGGGATGAGACTAGCGAGTAGTTAAGGGACCAGGATGAGAAGTTTAATGTCAAGGCATAGCATTAGCTGATCTACGTCAATTGGGAGGGTTGGGGGGGGGGGGGGGGGGGGGGGGTGGGGTGTGCAAAAAGTGGGGGAAGTGACGGTGTGTTAACAGGACTCAATGCAAATTGAAACATGAGCGGCAACTGCTTCAAATGAGTTCAAGTTTATGGACGGTGTAGTTTGGGAGACCAGCCAGGACTAATTTCACAATTTCGACAAACTTCACTCTGAAAATGCCCTCAGCTACAGCCAGTTACAAGCTCTCTTGCTTTGCTTTTGGAAATATGAGGAGAAACTCCATTCACACTGTGTTAGGCTTGTTAGGGTGGAGAGAGGGGATCCTTGTCGAACTGTTGTCGAGGTTACACCAGCAGAGGCCTTCAGGATAATTCTTAGGTTTAAATAATAAGCCAAGAGTTCTTTCTTGATTTCAATGATTGTGAGCGGAATTAAAGAGGAATGCGTGGTCTTACACATAACTGAATCAGTGACCTGGGACTATCTTTGTTGGAATTACAGGTGCCTTGCTTTCTCTCTGCAGCTTGTGATCTCTCATATTGAGATAGTCTGAGGGGGTGACCACTCAAAAAGTAAAACAAGAGTGAAAATCACTACCTTCATCACGGTTACTCCCTTCCCCACCATCCTTTTATCTTGAAATTACTGATTTCTTTCTGAGATGTAGGTCCTCATGTGCTACCTTCCCCAATACCACCATCACCTGCTCCCACCAGCACCCCCCTCCCCTCCCCCCGCAATCCCCCAGCCCCCAGGCCATTCTTCAATGCCATAGCTCACATGTTCCATACAAACCATAAGAGAAAAGCTCTAGGGAACTGAATGAAACTGTACCACATCGAGGAGTTAGAAAGTGGAAGAGACAAAATCAGGAAGAAAGAAAGACAGGCCTTGCATTTATGTAGCACTTTCACACTGCAATTAAAGGAGACATGCTCTTGAAACATTTCCATCTTGTATTCATCAGGGTAGAGCTGCAAGAACACTAAATCTCAGAGGGAACAACAATTCTTTTTATTATTTAACTTATTTTTCTAATCGATCTGCTCAGAAATGTTATTACAGCCCTCTGGAGTAGGTGGCTCTTGAACTCAGACCTCTGGTCCAGGGGTAGGGACACTACCACTGTGCCACAAGAGCGGTCATGAGAAAGGGTTATTGATTAGTTAACAAGTGTCATGTGATTGGTAGAGGTGCTGCTACATAGACCACACCAGAGAACAATTAACTGCCATGCCTTTGTTTAAATTCAAACTAGGCAAGATGGCTTTGATTGGTTGAAATATTACCGCAGGGAATGCACCCCACAAAATGATTTGTCCCCCAGTTCTTCACAACACCAGACATCTCAAAGAAGTTCAAGGTCAATGAAGGGCTTTCTGAGGTATAGCACTCATCTAGAGTCATAGAGATGTACAGCACAAAATAGATCCTTTGGTCCAATTCATCCACGCTGACCAGACATCCCAATCAGACCTAGTCCCATTTCCCAGCATTTGGCCCATATCCCTCTAAACCTTTCCTATTCATGAACCCATCCATGTGCCTTTTAACTATTGTAATTGTACCAGCCTCCCCCACTTCCTCTGGCAGCTCATTCCATACACGCGCCACCCTCAGTGTGAAAAAGTTGCCTCATAGATCCCTTTTAAATCTTTCCCCTCTTACCTTAAACCTATGCCCTCTAGTTTTGGACTCCCCCACCAATGGGAAAAGACCTATTCACCCTGTCCATCTCTTCCTCCGGCAGCTCATTCCATACACGTATCACCCTCTGTGTGAAAGAGTTGCCGCTTAGGTCCTTTTTAAATCTTTCCCCTCTTACCAAAACCCTCTAGTTTTGGACTCCGCCACCAATGGGAAAAGACGTATTCATCCGATCTGGGAAATGCAGCAGCCAATTTATGTACAGCAAACTCTCATAAACAATGATGTGATAATGTCCAGACAATTTGTTTCTATTCCTTTGATTGAGGTATAAAGGATTGGCCAGGACAATTTCAACTCCTTGTTGTTCTTTAAAATTCTTCAATAAGGGGATCCTTTACAACCACTCGAACTAGCAGATGAGGCCTGTTTAATCCCTCAATTGAAAGACAGCACCTCCGAAAGTGCAACAATCTCTCTGTGTTATCCCGGAGTGTCAGCTTTGATTATTATGCTCAAATCTGTGTTGGGTTGTGACTCAGATGTAAAAATGCTTTCAATGGAATCATAGCTAATACTAACAGAAGATGAAAGGAAATTTGGGAATGTAGCAGTTGTTAAATATCCCACTGTAGTCAGACAAGGAACAGACACAAAAATTGCTGCTCAGTTTTTTGACCACAATGAAATACTTGTAAGTGCTGTCATGGAGAGAGGATCTTAAAACTGCAGCACATAGCAAGTGGCAACTTTTCCAACTTTCAAGGTGTTAATTGAAAAGAGTTTGTGATAATACACGGATGAATCACTTAATGAAGTAAATTATAGATTGAATACAGAATGGTGCAGGGAAAGTATAAAACTGTCAAAGCCATTTGTTGTGTAATCTCCTCTCTCAACTCAGCAGGATGAAATTTTACAGCTGCTCTCTGACCTTTCCGAAGCAACACTCGACATTTCCTTTTCCCACAGCGCATCGTTGTCTATTAATGAGGTTCTCCCTTTAGAGAAAAGAGGTGGCTGCGTTCATGAAGAAAACATTAATTAGAACCATATTTTTAAAATAATTGACAGCTACAATACGCCTTTTGGTGCACTGTCATTATCCAACACCGCAAATGACACAGCTTAAATACCGAATTAGAAAGCTAATTGTTTTCAGCAACCGAAACAAGTTGACAAAAAGTACACACAAATGGGCCAATTAACATTCAAGCACATTTTTTGACATCTGTAGCACTTTATCAACTCCTCAGAGAAAGACATTAAGGTGGTACATTTGCAAAGGGCTATGCGCTACCAATAGATTAGGATAAAGAATATTCATTGCATAGAATTTTTTCAGAACCCAGAATATTTCCTAACCCTAACCCCAATCCCAACTCTAAGCTTAACCCTAACCCTAACCCCAACCCCAACCCTAACCCTAACCCTAACGTTAACCCAACTCCATCATCTTCCAACATGGCACCTGGTCATTTCCAAAATAAATTGAATGCCCTTGAAGGTAACCTGATATAGCTCTTTTTCCTACATATATATAAAAATCCTTAAATCAGTTCAAATATGTCCTGTTGGAATCTGAACTAATGCCTTCCTGTTGTGCTGTCTTGGTGTACCTGAAATGTTGTAGTTGGGTTGAATTTTTCTATCCCATTAACAATGATACTCACTTGCCCCACACATGGGAAAGACATCATGAAACATTTCATAGTTTGGAGGTTGGAATTCAATCTGAGCTGCAGGGAAAGGTGTAGAATGAAGGGGATGGTGTGAAAAGTCTTCAGCTGGCCTTTGATATAATAGAGAGGAATAAGTAAAGTGAAGGGACTTTGGTGCAAAACGTGGGAGTGTTGAGTGAAAGATTCTGGTAAAGGTGGAGTGATGAAACATAGAAAATAGAAGCAGAAGTAGGTCAATTCACCCTTTGAGCCTGCTCCACCATTAGACATTATCATCCAACTCAGTACCTTTTCCCCACTTCCTTCCTATACCCTTTGACTCCTTCAGCCTTCTTGAAAGCATTTGGTATTTTGGCCTCAGCCACTTTCTATAGCAGAGAATTGCACAGGCTCACCAGTCTCTGGATGAAGAAGAGTCTCCTCATCTCAGTCCTATATGGCCTACCTTGTATCTTTAGACTGTGACCCCTGGTTCTGAACTCTCCGGTCATTGGAAACATCATTCCTGCATTTACCCTGGCTAGTCTGTTAGAATTGTAGAGATTTCTATGAGATCCTATTCATTATTTTAAACGTCACTGAATCTAGTTCTAACCGATCCAGTCTCTCTTCATACGTCAGTCCCACCATCCCAAGAATCCGTCTGGTAAACCTTCATCGCACTCCCTCCATAACTTTGCTTATATAAGGAGATCAAAATGGCACACAATTATGAAATAAAGTGTGTGAATGAGGACACAGGGTTGAGGAAGAAGGATTTAACAGAATGGGATAAAGTTTTGGAAGTATTTGAAGGTGACAATAAGCTTCCCAAAATTGACCTGTAAAGGTTCAGGCTGCATTGATACCTGACAATAATCAAAGTAATTGAAACATAAGATTTTTTTGCATGGACGAGATATAGTAGTATTCTGAATCTGCAAAAGTTCACACAGTGTGGAAGCAGGGTTATCAGCTAGATCTCTTGTGCTCACTGAATTACCCCGGCTTCCAGACAAACAATTCCAGTTTGATTTTAAAAATCTCACCCTTGTTTCCAAATCCTTTCCTGGCTTCTCCCTCTCTGTCTCTGCAATCTCCTCCATACACTCAACCTTCCAACATCTATGCAATTCTCAAATCCTGGCCTCCTGAACATCCCCAATTTTAATTCATTCTTTGAATGATGGCAGTACCTTCAGTTGCCTGGTCTTCAAGCTCCTGGATTATCCTTGTGTAGTGATTGTAACAAAGTCAGCCAGCTGGGCCTCATAGAATAGGAGCTCCCTGACTGGGCTGTTAATCTGGTCCAATTGGGGAGCCCTGGCTGACAGATAAAAGGGGAATGTCACGTAAGCATTGCCCATACCGGGGGTTTGTATGCCACTCGTTCTTTGGCAAAATGGGTGCTTTCCTGGTAGTGGGATATTAATAAAGTCATAAAAAAGAAAGAAATAATAAAAAGAAGAATGTTAGAGCTTATGCTACTCTGACATCTGACTCTGAAGAGCAGTACTAGAGTCATGAACTGTTCATATGTGAATAAACGGTGACTTGGTTATAGGATACTGGCCTCAATGGAGTTATTTCGCCTGGCTGTACCTCTCCTCCTCACTGCCTCATGGTCTCCCTTGATGACATTCTGTAAAACCAACTTCTTTGTCCAAACTGTTTGGTCATCTAAATTAATGCTTCCTTATGTGGCACAATGCTATTCTTTTATTTTTTAATGCTACCTCAAAGTGCCTTGGGACATTTGTCGTATTAAAGGCAACATAGAGATCTAAGTTTGGAAGGAAAGTCACACCAAAACTCTAAATGTTAGCTCTGTTTTTCTCCCTCCACATATGCTCCCAGGAGTGGGGTGGGAATGGTGGTAGGTGGGAGGATAGTGGGGGCATGGCTTAGTGGTGTTATCTCTAGACTGTTAATTTAGAGACACAAGTAATGTTCTGGGGACCAGGGTTCAAATCCCACAATGGAAAATGGTGAAATTTGAACTCAATTAAAAAGAAAATCTGGAATTAAGAGGCTAGTGATGACCATGAATCTATTTCCAATTGTCCTTTAGGGAAGGAAATTGCCATCCTCATGTAAACTTAGCTTGCATGTGACTCCAGGCTTATAGCAACGTGGCTGACTCTTCATTTATTCATTCACGGGATGAGGGTGTCACTAGCCAGGCAGCATTTATTGCCCATCCCTAATTGCCCAGAGGATGATTAAGAGTCAACCACATTGCTGTTGGTCTGGAGTCACATGTAGGCCAGACCAGGTAAGGATGGCAGTTTCCTTCCCTAAAGCACGTTAGTGAACCAGATGGGTTTTTCTAACAATCGACAATGGATTCATGATCATCATTAGATCCTTAATTCCAGATATTTTATTGAATTCAAATTCCACCATCTGCCATGGGGCGATTTGAACCCAGGTCCCCAGAACATTATCTGGGTCTCTGGATTAACAGTCCAGTGATAATACCACTAGGCCATCACCTCCTCTTAACTGCCCTCTGGGCAATAAATGCTGGCCAATAAATGTGGCACCCTCATCTCCTGAATGATTTTTCTTAAAAAGAACCTACTGAGTTTTTCCAGCATTCTCTGTGTTGTGTTAGGAGTATAAGTTGTTGTTGTTGAGGTGATGGTGGATTGAATGTTCAGCTTGGGCTCAAACAGAATGGCAAGTTGTGAACAACTCAGATTGCTGAGATTAGAGAGAGAGACTCAGCTGTCTCCTATTAAGTAGCCCTGTTGACGTTCATGGGTTTAGGCTCACAATAGATATTGTGACATAATATACAATAGATATTGTCCTGGAGAACGACATGTTGTATTCGGAGTGGGAATTGGCTGTGAGAGGACAAGGTCACGTTACCTCCAGATCAATCAGCAGCTTTAGCAGGCATATGGGAGAACAAAGGGAGAGTAATTCAGATGTGTTAAGCATTAAACCTCCTGTTTCTAAGAAATAATCATTGCAGTTTGTGCTGTTGGAACTTGGTACTTCACAGGCGGTTCGATCACCCATGGAGCCTGTAGTGTTGAGGGTGATGCAAGGGCTCTGATAGAGTTTGGGACTCGGGGAATGGGGAGGATGGTGCAGATGGCATACTCTTCAGACCTGAATGAATTGCCTGTCAGCTGCAGCTCACTAACTAAATTCTAGAGAGGGAAACCTATTAATATTCATCACACAGCAACTTCATCTTATCTAGACATGGCCATTATAAGCTAAATTATAAGCTAAAGCTACTTAAATACATTCAGAGTACCTCTGTGATCCCAGGCGCATACTAGTATCGAAGGATTTGCCAAACAAACCCACTGTAACATTAAGCTTACATGTTGCCTGATCATGGTCAAATGAATTTTCCATAAACATTCCTACAATGAGCAAAGTGACTTTCCAGAAGAAAACGTCCCCATTAGATTCTTCTTGTTACAAGTGAGCCATGCCATTCACAGGGAGCTAGTTTACATTTCAATAAGGCCTGTGGAAATCAGATCATTTGATTAACTGCTGTACAATTTTCGCTGTGGCTTTTGGTGTGTATGAAATTATGCTTTGTCAAATTGGCTATGGAGAAGGAATTAACATTGTGACCTTGCTGTTTTATCTGTTTTATTAATAACATGAGGAGAGAGAGAGAGGCTGCTATGGTGACTAAATTTGAGGAAGAAGCATTTGCTTTATCAGATGCATCAGATAAATCTAGGTTTCCTTGTTCAGAATTCTTGCCACAGGAACAGGTCATTCAGACCAACATGTTCATGTTGTAGAATCATAGAATCCCGACAGTGTGGAAGGAGGCTATTCGGCCCATTGAGTCCACACCGACCCTCTGAAGAGCATCCAACCCAGACCCGTCCTCCTACCCTTTCCCTGTAACCCTGAATTTCCCATGGCTAATTCACCTAAACGACACATCTCTGAACACTATGGGCAATTTAGCACGGCCAAACTACCTAACCTGCACCTCTTTGGACTGTGGGAGGAAACCAGAGCACCCGGAGGAAACCCACGCAGACACGGTGAGAATGTGCAAACTCCACAGACAGTCTCCTGAGGGTAGTGCCAACCACTAAGCCACCATACCACCCCAAAACAATCTAAAACAAACACAGAGAAAGCTGGAGAAACTCAACAGGTCTGGCAATGTCTATGGAATTGAAGAACTGAAGAGTCCTCAAGAAGAACTGGACCAGATTCAAAACATTTATTCTGTTTCTCTCTTCAGAGATGCTGTCAGACCTGCTGCCGTTCTCCAGAATTCTCTGGGTTTGACTCCAATTTCTATATTGTACCAAATGTGATTCAATTGGACTCTTCCCACTAAGCACTAGGTTGTTGGTTCAAGTCCCATTCTAGAAATAGAACCTCAGACAGGCTGATGCACCAGTGCAGGAAAGAGGGACTGCTGTTTTGTTGGAGGTGCCATCCTTTGGATGAGACATTGAAAGATGCCTCCTTTGCTTTCTCGTGAAAGATCCTGAAGAAGAGCAGGAGAGTTATCCTTCATGTTCCAGTTAGTATTTAACCTTGCATCAACACCAGAGAAACAGCATATTACTATTGTGGGATCTTGCTGAATGAAGATTTGTTGCTGTGATTCTTACATTGCAACAGCAGCTACAACTCAATTGGTTGTATTTGGGATGCCCTGAAGCCACGAAAGTTGCTATATAAGTGCAAGTCTTCCTTTCAATTCTAAAAGGAGTTCTGGTCAAGTGAAAACAGCCTGCCCTCACGCTCTCAGTGAGGACTCTTGATTTTGTAGGGTAGAGCTAAACAAATCTCCAGTGTAAATAATGGCAGGCTGTGTAAGAATGTGATCCCTTATCTTGTTATTGCTTCTTTCCACCATAATCCCCAATGGGAGCAATTTCTCACCATTCAGGCTGTATAGACTTCTCATAGTTTGAAACACCTTGGCTAAATCTTCTCTATTCTTAGAACAGCCTCACCTTGTCCAATCTATTCACATTAATGAAATCCCTGGAAACAGTCTCATAAGTCACTGCAAGTTTTATTTTCAAGTAACATAAAATATATTTCAAATTTAATTGAATTGCACACTGAAACATAATCTAGCTGCTGCATTGAACATCTGGTATCCTTCAGTATCAGGATTACTGCAAACCGGGTTACTTGCCTTTAAACCAATGTTTCAGACATCTGAAACTGTCAGCCATGGAAATTTTTTTCAATCCAGAAGATGCATCAAAAATACTTTTTTTCTTTCTTTGGAAACAATAAGGTCCCTGGAGGATGCGCTTGTAAGATGAATAAGTGATATCCTGCTCTAACTGTGGGAGAGCTACTAATGGGCAGCTGAGAGACACTTGCCCAGGTCCCCAAACTACAGGTGGCTCATCGACCAAAGATGAGATTTTCTTTTCTACTTTAACCGCAGGCTACATTTGTGAGGAACCGAGACTTAAAACAAAGACAGTGAATATCACTGCCTAAAGATTAAGTAGTTAGGACACATGTTTCTGGCAGCACACTCTGCTCAGTCACAGAGGCGACAGACCAGTCTGACTATAGATCTCCCTGTTTCACATTTTCATCAACACTACCAATCCCCGTGACAAAGACTGAACGAAAGAATTCTTGAACAGAATTTCAATGAACGGTGAAGCAGGAATCATTCTTAACTGCACTTTACACAAAATAGACTTGTTCCAGCCATTACGTTCCCATTATTTTCTTGTGGAGCCATATTTTTGTCTTTGACAGCACTTTTCTGTAATAGGATCATTTTCAGCTTTACAGAGAGTTCATGGATTTTATTGTACATGTGCTAATTAATGATCGTTTCCTGGTTAGAATGGGTTTTGTATTCCAAATTTATTCATCGGTCAATCTCCCTGTAGCTGATTGGCCACCTGGCTCATATTGTTGTGGGAGCCTTACTGCAGCCTTCCTACCTCCCTGGGGGATTTCATGCCAAGCACCACTATCTGGTTAGGAAGCACTCAGCATGACTGGGCTCTCTCGAAAGAAATGGTTCTGGGATTACCTGATCAAATCTCCAAGGCTGATGGGCTCCAGTGTAGGTCAGACTCCCTCCACTCCCACTGCAGACCCCAGGACAGCACCGTTATGTAGCGGGAGGGAAAGACCAAAATAAGACCTCTGAGGGTACAGAGGTGGCAAGGGTGATACAAGTTTCAGCCTTGTAAATGTATGTTCACTTTTCGTCGTGCTGCAAGTCTCTGTCTGACCGGAACTGCAACAGTAAAGGCATGGAGGTCTCCCAGTCTTAGTGCTGGACAAGAGCCCATGGTCCAAGGTGTGAAATGAGCAGCTTGTGTACCGTGTACAGGCAATGGGCAATTCGACTGCTATTTTGGCAGATGTTAAAAGCCAAGGCAAGGCAGGGGGTGCTGTGTGCATTCAGATAAGTGCAAAGTGAGTGAGTGCTAAGATGACAGCCCTGAGATGCAACCTGGTCCAATCCATGAGCTGGGTCCTTGTCCCCGTGTGTAAAGTGTCCTTGCAATCGCATTCCACTGATACGTGCCAGTGCAGTATGGCAGAACCGAACCATCGCGTACATGGATTGGAGTTGGACCATGATTTCCATAAGGTGCGGGATTTCAAGACTAAGGGGCGAGAGGAGAAAGATTTAAAAAGCACATGTGGGGCAACTTTTTTTACACAATGAGTGGGTTTGTGTGTGGAATGAACGTCCAGAAGAAGTGGTGGATGCGGGTACAGTTACCACGTTTAAAAGATATTTGGATAGGTACGCGAATAAAAAATGTTTGGAGGGATATTGGCCAAGTGCAGGCAGGTGGGACTGGTTTAGTTGGAGATTATGGTCAGCATGGACTGGTTGGACCAAAGGGTCTGTTTCTGTGCTGTATGAATCTATGATGTTGAGAGGCTGGCACATGTCAGCTGCCAGTGTTCTTGGACATGGGGTGCATGCAGTTACTGCCAAGGAGTGTGCCCTGAGATGTTGGCACCAAATAGTCATGATGGGGGTCTGAAGGAGAAAGTGGCAAGCTGGATTAGCCAGGTACCCACTCAGACATCATGTCAGGAATTCTTGGGGTCTGGTTTCTATCCAGCGGGTGGTAGAATGGGAGAGAGCATGAGAGTAATAGATAATAACAAGGGTGAAAATGAGCAATGATCCTTGTTAATAGGTTTCTCATCACTCTGTGGTGAGAATCTCATCTCAACATCCAGAACTCAGATGGAAGATGCAACTTGTCAGTCTGGACATCAAGAATGGCTGTGCTGAAAATCTCATGCGTTCTCCAAAGCTTATTGCGATAGCCTACGTTGTTCATTGACTGTCTATGCGGGCAATCCATGTACGCAGAATGATGAGAAGAATGAATGACCCATGCATGAGGACAGTTGTGTGCAGAATTGGAAATTTGGGTAAATCATAACGCATGCAAGTGTTTCTTCTCTTCCAGTGTGTAGTGATTGGAATAGGGATGGCCAGGTGGATCTTATTCAATATGAGTTCCCTGATTGGGACTGTTAACCTGGGCTAATCAGGGAGTCCTGGCTGACAGATTTAAACAGGAATCTCAGAGATTCGCTTCATTCCAGGGGCTGGCTCTGAACTAGCAGTCAGAGTCCATGTACCGGTTTCGTGCAAATAAAGGATGACTTGGTGACAGGATACCGGCCTCTGTGGAATTATTTCAAAATGTTTAGGATAGAAACGTAATACTACATAGCTTTGCCTCATTGCTTGCTATAGTCATATGGCCTCGACCATGGGATACTCACAGCAAGCATCTATTATAACTAGCTGAATGTAAACACAGTACACCAAGACTGGTATAACAAGGTGTGGAACTGGAGGAACACAACAGGCCAGGCAGCATCAGAGGAGCAGGAAAGCTGACGTTTCGTGTTGGGACCCTTCTTCAGAAATGGGGGAGGGGAAGAGGGCTCTGAAATAAATAGAGCAGGCCACATTGGGAACATCTAGGGAGACCAAGCGGAGGCTCGGAGACCGCTTTGTGGAGCACCTACACTCGGTTAGCGACAAATGACAACACCTCCCAGTCGCGAACCACTTCAACTCCCCCTTCCACTCTCTGGATGACGTGTCCATCCTGGGCCTCCTCCAGGGCCACAATGATGCCACCTGGAAACTGGAGGAACAGCACCTCATATTCCGCCTTGGAAGCCTACAACCCAATGGTCTCAATGCGGACTTTACTAGGTCCAAAATCTCCCCACCCCCAACCTCATTCCAAGACCAGCCCCCCCTCTCATCCCTGCCTCCTTGACCTGTCCGTCTTCTCTCCCACCTATCCACCCCTCCCACCTCACTGACCAATCCCCATCCCCACTTCCTACCTACACTCACCTTTACTAGCTTCATCCCTCCCTCCTTGACCTGCCCATCTTCTCTCCCACCTATCTGCTCTACTAGCTACCTGCTAACACCGCCCCCCACTCTCTATTTACTTCAGAGCCCACATCTCCTCCCCCATTTCTGAAGAAGGGTCCCGACGTGAAACATCAGCTTTCCTGCTCCTCTGATGCTGCCTGGCCTGCTGTGTTCCTCCAGCTCCACACCTTGTTATCTCAGACTCCAGCAACAGCAGTTCTCACTATCTTACACCAAGACTGGTGTCTCGTCGGCTCTTAACACAACTGCCATGCTTTCTACAAAAATGATTATTTTTTAAAAAGGTACTTCATCAATTACAAAGTGCTTTGGGATATCCCGTTATTGTGAAACTGTGATGTGAAAGCAAGCATTTCTTTGTTTGCACTCTGACAGATTTCCACATCATGCTCATGTACACCAACCCCAGCATCGACATTAACAGGGCTGTCACAAAACTCCATTACCTACCTGCCACTTCCCAGGGACTGTTTGACTCTGTGGTCAATGGATCGAATGCACTGGTATTCACAATGAAGCAGATAATCTCATTCCTGAGCGTTCCTATAAACATGTTTTTTAAAAAAAACCAATGTATGATTTTTGAAATCTTTATTTATTAATTTAAAACATTAAATTGCACATGCTCACTGCATAAAATGATTGCATCTTGTGAAACAAAACTCGTTCATGAGTGCGCAGTCACATTTCAAACTGATACTCAGAGATGTAAAGAATAGCATTGGTTAGTGTGTGTGGATATCCATGCCACATTGTGAGTGTTCCTGCCCTTTCAGTCGGATGAAAATGCATAATAATTCACAGTTAATCCTCACTTAATAACATATTTGAAAAGGGAATGAATGTGGATTGTAACTTTACAATTTATTTGCATTGCCTCCAATTTGCTGAATATTTTTGAATATTTTTAAGCCACTGCTAAAAGCATCATTCCCAGATTTCCCATCAGCTTATCAGTCTCGATGTTTGTTTTTGATATTCTTCCTACCACCTGCTAGTGCACTGCACCTCCTGGTATTCAGAATATAAGTGCGTGATTTATATATATGCTTTAATATCTTTTATTTTGGAATTTGAATTTGAGCAAGTGGCTTTTTGGTTTGGCCTGTATGTCTGAAAGGGGTTTAACGATTAACTTTAAATATTTCTGCATCCATGGTGACTTCTTTGAAAAACAAAAGTACGAGAGTAAGAGTTTCAGATGTGCAATGTGATTTTGTTTTCAAAACGAGAGTTTTTACAAGTGAAGAAAATGACGTCCTGCAGAAAATTGGCTGAAGCTAGATGTGTAAAACAGTTGCTCCTGATGAAAAGAAACAGTTTAGAACTGTTAAGAAATAGCTTACCTCAGTGTTAGAAATTTAGTTTGAAATTTCCAGACCAGGCAGTGATTGGTTCCAACCCTGAAAGTGTAATTTGAAGCTGCGAAAATCTAACCTCAGTTTTATGAAGGCGCCAGAAAGAGGCAATCAGATTTTCAAGATGGAATTGAAACCAAATTAATTTACATGCTTTTTAGGACCAATAAAAAACAGGAATAGGAATAGGCCATTCAGCCTCTCTAGTCTATTCTGCCACTCAGTAGGACCAGGACTGACCCAACATTCCTCACATCCATTTTCCCGCATTTTCCACATAACCCTTGAATTCCCTAATGATCAAGAATCCATCTATCTCAGCCTTAAATATACACAAGGTCTCTGCCCCAACAGCTCTTTTTGACATGGAGTTCCAAGGACTCACAACCCTCTAAGAGAAGAAATTCCTCCTTCTCTCAGTCTTTGTTCTGAGAATATGCTGTCTGGTCGTAGACTCTCCCATGAGTGGAAGCATCCTCTCAGCGTTTACTCTGTTAATCCCCTTAAGAATCCTACATGTTTCTATGAGATCATCTCTCATTCTTCTAAACTTCAGTGAGTAGGCCCTTAACTTTTGCTGTAAAGACAATCCCTCCATACCAGAATCATCCTAAAGAACCTTCTCTGAACTGCCTCCCGTGAAATGGTATCTTTCCTTTAATAAAGGGACCAAAACTATACTCCATTTATAGTCTCACCAGCACCTTGTACAGTTATAGAGTCACAGAGTCATACAGCATGGAAATAGACCTTTCAGTGCAACTAGTCCATACCAAACATGTTCCCAAACTAAACTAGTCCCACTTGCATGCATTTGGCTCATATTCCTCCAAACCTTTCCTATTCATGTACTCATTTAAATATCTTTTAAATGTAACTATCTGCATCCACCACTTCCTCTGAAAGTCCTTCCCACACACAGACCACTCTCTGTATAAAAATATTATCCCTCATGTTCTTTTTAAAATTTTCTCCTCTCATTTTGAAAATATGCCCCCTTGTTTTGAACTCTCCCAACCTAGAGAAAAGACCCTTGCGATTCACTTTATCTATGCTCCTTATGATTTTATAAACCTCTGTAAGGTCAGCTCTGAACCACCTATGCTCCACTGAAAAAGGTCCCAGCCTGTCCAACCTATTTTTATAACTCCAACCCGACCTTTCCCGGCAACATCCTGGTAATTTTTTTCTGAACTCTCTCCAATTTAATAATATCCTTCTTTTAGCAGGTTGTCAACCAGACCTGCACTCAGTACTGTAGAAGAGGCCTCACCAACGTCCTGAACCTCAACTCACTGTTTTCTGCCTATTAACCAATTCTCTTTCCATGTCAGTATGCCACCTCCAAAGCCATGAACTTTTAGGACTTAATCTTTTGTGAGGTACCTTGCCGATCTTCTTCTGGATGTCCCAATACAACACATGTACTAGTTCTCCTCTATCCATTCCAGTTGAAACTTCCTCAAAAACATTAATAAGTTAGTCAGACATGAACTCCCTTTCATGAAATCATGTTGACTCTGCTTGATTAGATAATGATTATGATTCTAAGCGTGCCATGCTTCAAGTGATCTAAGGTAAGAAGGAGTCTGAGATCTTATCTACTCTGGTCACATACTATGGTACAATGATGATGTCATTAGCATGTCTCCTAAAGGTATACTGACAACGAGATATAACATAATCTATAACTGTTCACCATCATCATTCCTTCTTTTCCTTTAAAGTTGAGTATCTATTGGGCTACATTCATATACATAAAATTTCAGAGTAGGCCATTCAATCTTATGGGACCATGTCAGTCTCTATGTTCTACATACATCCACCCACCTAATCTCTTTTCATCTTATTCTTCTATTCCCTTCTCCTTTAAGTACTTATCTAGCAATTCCTTTTAAATGCATTACTTTTGTGAAAGGACATCTGATGATTCTGTTGTTTTTGTTTCATAAATAGACGGAGGACACATGTCCCTCACACAACCTTCACCATGATGCGGTTAAATGTTCACATCTTCCCAAGTCATGAGCAAACAGTGCCAAATACCTCAGATAGGCACTTTATAGACCCAATTTCCATACTCATTGAAAACACATTAAAATTACAAGATAAAACAAAATTGAATTCTTATGTCCAAGACATATCAGAAGGTACAGCATGAATAACGTTCACAACAGAACTTAACTTAAGACAAAAGGAATTATCACCATGCCCGGCTTACATTACTCATAAGCCTGTAAACCTGAGTGTGTTCCTGACACTACCTGGTGATTTATTGTGAGTTAGGAAACCACCAGGTCTGGCTTTTATCCTATAAAGGCCCTGGTCGCGGAGTGTTTGGATACCTTAAATACTGTATTTATTCAGAGTGTTGTTGATGGTTTCACTGTGCCTGAAGTTAGTATTTCACTTTGAGTTTTAAAAAAATCTTAATTAAGTGAGGTTTCCGCACAGGTATAGTATTGCAACAAATCTCCGCTACAGAACCTTTATAACCCTCTCTTACTAAACGCAGCCACACACTCAAGGGATGTCAATTATCCAGAAAAACAGTCATCATGACCCATTTGAAATAAAGTCAGAAGTGTAAGTAAACCTTGTGGCAGCTAACTCCCCTTTATATCTTCCCTTTCACCCAGAAAGTTACCAGCTCATTGAAGTCATACAGGTCACGTACTTACTTAGCTGATTTGAGCTGGGTTCGTTTATACAAATTTCTTCAGTGCCCCTGAGCTGGAGAGGGCTGCAATCAGGCAGGGATTAAGAAAGTAACATTGTGGGGATACAGTATATGAGTAATTTGAGAAAGGACCTTTGGTGACTAGAATATAATTGAGGGGTACAAGGTAATTTTGCACCAAGAGTTGCTCAAACTGCTTCGCCACTGTGTCATATCTGGGTCTGTATTAATAGAGAGAAAGTGATTGCTGTGATTAGTCAACAACTCCAGTATCATTAACTATCAAAATGGTAGAAAAAGAACTAGATGCTTGATCTTTTCTCCTCTGGTGATAGCTATATTCCTTGTAGAGCAAAGTGTGCAGAAGACACTGAAAGTCTGCAGAGGGATATAGATAGTCTAAGTGAGTGGGCAAAGGTCTGGCAGATGGAGTACAATGTTGACAAGTGTGAGGTCATCCATTTTGGTAGGAATAACAGCAAAATGGACTTTGTTTTAAATGGTAAAAAATTGCAGCACACTGCTGTGCAAAGGGACTTGGGTGTCCTTGTGCATGAATCGCTAAAAGTAGGATTGCAGGTGCAGCAGGTAATTAAAAAGGCAAATGGAATTTTCTCTGTTATTGCCAGAAGAATGGAGTTTAAAAACAGGGAGGCTATGCTGCAGCTGTATAGGGTCCTGGTGAGGCCACACCTGGAGTACTGTGTGCAGTTTTGGTCTCCTTAATTGAGAAGCGATATACTAGCACTGGAGGGGGTGCAGAGGAGATTCACTCGGTTGATTCCAGAGTTGAGAGGGTTGGATTATGAGGAGAGACTGAGTAGGCTGGGATTATACTTATTGGAATTCAGAAGAATGAGGGGAGATCTTATAGAAACATATAAGACTATGAAGGGAATAGATAAAGTGGAGGCAGAGAGGTTGTTTCCGCTAGCAGGTGAAACTAGGACTAGAGGGCATCGCCTCAAAATAAAGGGAAGCAGATGTAGGACTGAGCTCAGGAGGAACTTCTTCACCCAAAGTGTTGTGAATCTGTGGAATTCCCTGTCCAGTGAAGCGGTTGAAGCTACCTCACTGAATGTTTTTAAGGCAAGGCTAGATACATTTTTGAACAGTAAAGGAATTAAGGGTTATCGTGAGCGGGCGGGTAAGTGGAGCTGAGTCTCAAAGAGATCAGCCATGATCTTACTAAATGGCAGGGCAGGCTTGAGGGGCCGGATGGCCTACTCCTGCTCCTAGTTTTTGTGTTCTTGTGTTCCTGTGAATGGTTTCAGGTGAATTTTCCGCTGGAAAACACTTGAGCCTAACTGTGCGTGGAAAAACAAAACAATGATTTGTACTCTTTTTAACAGCAAAATATCTGAAGGCACCTCACATTACTTTTATCAAACAGTATGTGACAGCACACCATATAGAGCAACTCACTGTGTTTTGGAGACAGTAAGGATTGCAGATACTGGAAGTCAGAGTCAGTAGATGTGAAGCTGGAAAAGCGCAACAGGTCAGACAGCATCCGAGGAGCAGGAAAGTCAACGTTTCGGGCTGAAACCCTTCTCCAGGACATGCCTTGCACAGTTCAATGTCCTGGAAATGGTGGGTAGTGCCAATATCAACAGACTCATAATTCCGAGGATCAAGATAATGACCTACGTGCAAGACTCCATTATAGCAAATGGTGGAATTTAAATTCTACTAATTCAAATCATTGGCTTTTAGAAATTTGGAACTGAAAGCTATTGTTTCGTAACATTGACCATGAAATTGTCATTGGTTGTCCTTAAAAATCTGTCTGGTTTTATTAATGGCCTCAGCTGGTCCAGTCTGGTCTACAAGTAACTTCAGATTGACTCTTAACTGCTCTGAAGAGTGATGAGTGATGGGCAACAAATGCTGGTTTTTGCCAATGACACCCATATCTCGTTAAAGAAAACACATAAAAGTGGGAAAGTGTTAATTGCACAATTTTGTCAAGCATCGAGTCAGAAATTTCATTTAATGAGGTGGAGAAAATTGACTGAATAAGTTCATGTTTGTTTAATCCACTCTCAGCCCATTTTTCAGTCATACTCAGATTGCTCAACATGACGTTGTTCATTAGGTTTGGGTGGGTATCTGTATGTCTGAAGAGAGGTAGACTGTGTAGCAGTTGAACATCATGGAGCACAATCGGCACCATGGAAAACACCACATACTCAATGAGTCTTGAATATTTGTTAATATTTTGGACATTCAATAACATGAGGAGAGATAGAATAGTTTGGGCCCTATTAAGTAGAGTTTAGAAGATCGAGAGGCACCCTTTTTGAAACATACAAGATTCTTGGGTGATTTGACAGGATAGATGCAGAAAGGTTGTTACCCCTTGAGGGAGAGTGTAAAGTATAACCTCAAAAGATGTGTTGTATGCTCAAGACATAGATAAGGAGGAATTTCTTCTTGCAGAGGGTTGTGAATCTGTGGAATTCCTTACCACAGAGCACTGTAGAGGCTGTGTCATTAACTATATTCATGAGATAGACAGAATTTTAATCAGTAAGGGAACCAAGGGTTTTAGGGAAAATGCAGTGGAGATGAGGATTATCAGAGCTGCCAAGATCTCACTGAATGGTGGAGTAGACTTGATGGGCAGAATGGCCTACTTTTGCTCCTACGTTTTATGGTCTTATGGTCTAATATCTTTGTCATGATTAGACAATATAGGCATCTCACCGTAGCACACCTGTATTAGCCTTGGAGAGGCAACTACCAGAACCATATATTACACATGGTATCCATAATCGAACAACATTCCAAGACACAATCGAAAGACAAGTCCAAAACTAGAGGGCATGGGTTTAAGTTGAGAGGGGAAAGATTTAAAAGGGACCTGAAGGGCAAATTTTTCATGCAGGTGGTGTGTGCATGGAATGAGCTGCCAGAGGAAGTGATGGAGGCTGGTACAATTACAACATTTAAAAGGCACCTGGATGGGTACATGAATAGGAATAGTTAGAGGGATATGGGCCAAATGCTGGCAAATAGGACTAGATCAGTTTAGGATATCTGCTTGGCATAGAGGAGTTGGACCAAAGGGTCTGTTTCAGTGCCGGACATCTCGATGACTCTAATTGGGCAAAAAAAGTACATTTTTATTGTTGATTTTGTCATTGGTTCAAAGACTATTTCCTTGTCCATCTAACAAGTGTGTTCTTGTTTCCTGTGTATGTGCAAGCTCTCACAGTTGGAGATATTCCAAACTGGTATCTCAATGAGCAGGTAACAGTATTGGCTTAAAAATAAAATCAGTCTGTTACCTTCAGTTTGTTGTGTAAAGCAATGGTTTTTAAAGAGTTAATGTCCAAGATGTATCAACCTCCACCCAATTTGAGGCATCAAAGAATTTTTGGGGTGGAAAAGAGAGAGTCTAATATGAGGTCCCAAGGGAGACAGACGTGTCATCTCTGACTTCTGGTAGTCTTTGTAATTATGTCTCATCAGTCAATACTCCTTGTACTTATTACTGTCATGCCATTAACAATACCTTGTCTAACACAAGTGCCTCTTCTTGTTAAGACTCAATAGTGGTTTATTTACCATTGTTAATTAGTTGGTTCTTAGACCCGCTATGAGAAGGAGGATTGCTGACAGCACTCTACCCAAACCACAAGCCCCCACTGGTTAGTACTGCAACATGTTACCGGACTGAGCTCATGTTCTGCACCCTGTCTGGTTCGCCATCGGTGTTAAAGTGACAACTTGCTCTGTATCAGCTGTCACTCCAGGGCTTTGGAACACAAATCCAGGCTGATACTGCAGTGCGGTATAAGAGCGCTGTACTAAAGAGATGCTGTCTTGTGAATAAAGGCTGATGTAAAAGATTCCCAGCACTATTTTGAAGAAATACAAGGGTATTTTCCCTGCTTTTCTGACTAATATTTACCTCTCAATCAACATCACGAGAAATAAATGATCTGGGAGACTGTTGTACACATATTGGCTGCTGCATTTTCTACATTACAACAGTGACAACACTTCAAGAAGTTCTTCATTTGGGATATATGGCGATTGTGAAAGGTGCTATACAAATGCAAATTTTGTTTTCTTTTCCAAGGTATTGATGGTACACCAGTTGCCGCTGACACATTGTAGTGTGTCCTTACAGCATCCATGGATATGACCATAAGTTATACAGGTAGAATTAGGCCATTCCAGTCCACTTTACCATTCAATCATGGCTAATGTGTTTCTTAACTCCATTCTCCTGCCTTCTCCCTCTAACCCTTGATCCCCTAACTCATCAAGAACCTATCTATGAATTTAAAATCCATCACCAGTCACAGTGAGATTTGAATCTATACCCACAGAACATTAGCCACTAGATTACCAGACCACTAAATTACCTTTGTGCAAAGTTATCCCCTTGGGCTGAAGCTCCAGTTAAACCAGATTTTTTTTTCACTGATTGTACATCCAAAGAGTTTATATTCATAGAATTTCTACAGTGCACAAAGAAGCCATTCAGCCCATTGATTCTGCGCCAACCCTCCGAAGGGCATCCCACCCTGACCCACCCAACCCACCCTCCGTAACCCCACATGGGGTTTTTACCATGGCCAATCCACCTAACCTGCCTTTCTCTGGACTGTGGAAGGCAGAAATCCACACAGAAATGGGGAGAACGTGCAAACTCCACACAGTCAGTCACACAAGGCTGGAATCGAGCCTAGCACTGCGAGGCAGCAGTGCTAACCACTGAGACACCTTGCTGCCTCACAGTGCCTTCAACAAAACTGCAAGGAACAAAGGAGTTTGAAGATGATGCAAGTGTAAGGAGTTCAGTCCGAGCTCACTCTGCTGCTACAATCTTCCAGAAGGTAGATTTCACTCGCAGTACGTATGTGAGATGAAGCCAGTTGCTCCCGGCATAATTAAGAAGTCAGACAAATTGCCAGAGGGTAAATTTTAGCAGTTTCCTGTTTATCTGTTAGACCTGGGCGTGTGAGATCTGTAAAGAGTTTGTAATTATCTTCACCCACAGAAGTAAAACAGCTAATTTGAATTTGATTAGCAAACATGCACCCACATGCAAACAATGAGAATGAAGGACGGAAATGATAGGTTATTGTGGATTAAATCATTGCAGCTCAGAGTAAATAAAAGATTCAAACAGCTCAAAAACCTTGCATGCAGAATGTCTGCTGGCTGTGTTATTTGAAGAATTAAGACTTTGAAAGCTTAAAATGACATTTACAACTACTTATCAATAAATAGAAGAAAGTAAGTGGTCTCCTGATATTGTGTCATTTGATGAGAATTGGACCTGTGATTTTTCATGTAGTCAAGTATGATCCTGATTGCTTCAGACCCACATTCAATGCTCAATTCTTAAAGTCAGCTGTCCAGTATCAGATCACAGATCACAATTCCAAATCACCAATTGACATAATGAACTTCTAATTACCATATTTTTATAACGAATAGGAAATCCAGCCAAATGTCAATTGTGAATGTGAATTCAGTGGCTCTCTGGAAAGATACCCTGAAATGTCACACCTGAAAGGAAGTTCAAAGGGTGAAACATCCCACAAATTGAACTGTTATACCCCTTGAGCATCTCAGACTGTGAACACGAGGGGAGGAAAGGCAGCTGTCTGGGCAAGAAGCTTGATTTGTATTTTCTCCTTTCAAAACTGCACAAGGACAAGAATTAAAAACTAGTTGTCACCCTGATCTATGGCAGCTCATGAACTAAGGTGCTCATATAGGCCAGTGTGCTGAGGGATCCATGTGTACTAAAAACAACTAATGTTGGGGATCACAGCACGTCAGGCAGTATCCATGGAGAGACAGCAAGCTAATGTTTTGAGTCCAGGTGATTCTTCAGAGCTGATGAAGAGTCATCTAGAATTGAAACGTTAGCTTGCTCTCTCTCCATGGATGCTGCCTGACCTGCTGTGATTGTTGTTTTCAGTATCTGCAGTAATTTGCTCCTTCATGTGTACTAGTTTGGGTTTGTGCACTGAAGTATTCATGTGTAATAGTCTGGTTTATACACTAGTGTGATGTGAAAGTCACAGTTAAGGAATCATCCATTAGTCACCCCTGCCTTGCAATTAAAGGTGCCTCTTTCTCTGAGCACTGGAAGCTTTTCAGTAGGGCTGTTCAAAAAGAAGAAAGACTTGCTGATGTTGAGTGCTGGAAGCCAGTTTACAGGAAACAGGACAAAGGAATTTCAGCAAATCTGCAAATCCAAGAATCTGAAATTTGACTGTACAACTATAAACATTCCACCATATCCTCCTCACGAACAAGCCACAGAACTGAACTGTTTGTGTTTAAATTTTATATTTTTTGTACTCCTTATCTACGTGCATGTGTGCTAAATTATTATTTCTTCTTGTGTTCAATTTTGTTTAATCAACTCATGGGGTATGGACGTTACTAGCTGGCCAGCATTTATTGCCCATTCCTAGCTGCTCTTGAGAAGGTGATAATGAGCTGCCTTCTTGAACTGCTGCAGTTCATGTTCTGTAGGTTGACCGACGATGCCATTATGGAGGGAGTTCCAGGATTTTGACCCAGTGACAATGAAGAAATGGTGATATATTTCCAAGGCAGGTTGCTGAGTGGATTGGAGGGGCATTTGCAGGTGGTGGTGTTCCCATGTATCTGCTGTCCTTCTAGATGGGAGCAGTTGTGGGTAGGATGGTGTTGTCTCAGGATCTTTGGTGAATTTCTGCAGTGCATCTTGTAGATAGTACACACTGCTGCACACCTCTCGCATTTCACGATCTCAAGAAAGCCCAGTTGAATTAAATCCATTTAAAACATAAATTAATTTGCTGTGGATGAAAGGTACCCACAAGGGAGGGAATTCTTTCCAATTGACCTTGCAGACAAGCGAGGGGGCTGATGAATAGAGAAACGGAGCGAGTTCATCCTTCCTCACCTGGGAGTTCGACAATTTGGAACATCCTGTCTGGGACCAGATGGATGTAACGCCAGTAAACCACTTAACTGTAAAGTAATTGCTAGATGAGAAACAGGCCATCAACCCTTTTTCAGAGCAAGTAGGACTGGACAATGAATGCGGCAACCATCAACTCATCCTCAGAGAATGACTTTTGAAAAAACATATCGAAAAATAGTAGTGACGTGGATGAAGAGAAAGGTGAGGGTTGATCTGTGCAGTAAATATCAACACCATCTTGTTCACTGTAACTTAATATTAACACTATTGTTTTGAGTCAAAAGATTGTGGATTCAACCCCAATTCCAGAAACCTGAACCTAAAACTTGGAATTGTGAATACTGAGGAGGGTAAGTTGGAGGTAAGAAGGGTGAAATGTTAAACTGAGGCCCCATCTACATTGTGAGGGAGATAAAAGGGTGTCAGGTGACACTGCTTTGAAATTGAGTTTTGGTTTTTCCTCTCCTGTGTCCTGGCCAATACTTTATCCCTCAACCAGTGTCAGTAAAACACATCAGAGATAGTAGGAACTGCCGATGCTGGAGAATCTGAGATAACAAGGTGTAGAGCTGGATAAACACAGCAGGCCAG
>NC_063364.1:25805576-25875072 GCF_021869965.1 Rhincodon typus | reverse complement strand
CCTAGACCCTTCTTCAGAAGGTCTTTTCTGAAGAAGGGTCTAGGCCCGAAACATCAGCCTTCCTGCTCCTCTGATGCTGCTTGGCCTGCTGTGTTCATCCAGCTCTACACCTTGTTATCTCAATGTTCTGGAGACATTGGTTTGAATCCCACCATGACAGATAGTGAAATTTGAATTTAATAAAAAAAATTAGCCTAAGGATGACCATTTGCATTGATATAAAAATGCATTGTTTCACTAATGTCATTTAGGCAAGGAAACCTGCTATCATTCTGACATCTATGCTAATGCAGTTGGACAAGTATGAAACCTGTTCAAGATCTACTGGCATACGATGATTTTGTTCTGGATTTGTACTGAAGGTGACTAAAGCACTGGTCAGTCCATTGGTTAGAGACCTGGCAGCAAGAGTTTTCGTAATTATTTTAGCTGGGACTCAAGAAACCTCCTACAATACACCGTAAACTGTCTCTTCTCGTGAATGGTACAAGATTATTTCATTCTAGGCCTTAGTATTCTTATCCCTGAATCCCCACCCTCACAGACCTAGCCCTCATACTCC
Source organism: Rhincodon typus (assembly GCF_021869965.1). Lineage (NCBI taxonomy): Eukaryota > Metazoa > Chordata > Chondrichthyes > Orectolobiformes > Rhincodontidae > Rhincodon > Rhincodon typus. The sequence continues at coordinate 25,874,510 of NC_063364.1, read as the reverse complement.
CCACCCTCATAGACCCTGATACCCCTAGACTCCCCTCCCTCCATCTGATCAATGTCCCTTTGCATTCTTGTCAGAAATCACACAACACCAAGTTATAGTCCAACAGGTTTATTTGAAAACACCAGCTTTCAGAGCTGCAGTCCTTCTGGTGTTAGTGAGTGAGTATCAGACACAGAATTTATAAGTAAAAGATCAAAGGTTCAAACCACTGATGAGGATATACTAAACAAACCTAAGATGCTGTCAAATCTTTAATCAGTTGGAAGGTTTTAATTGATTAATATGTATATGTAAATCCTTGAATTCCTTGCAAGTCATGGTCCTGAGAGAACTAAAGGATTTATCAGTGTAAAGAAGAGGTGACATTTTAGGTCAGACAATGCATGTTAGGTGTAGTCCTAGTTTAGAATCTATTTGTGTTTTGGTTTGGAGTCAGACTGGTTTTATTTCCAAAGTAGGAGTTGATAAAACGCCACATTGACTGAAATTCTATAAGTTGTGTGCTTTATGAATAAGATAAAATGTATCTGCAAATACAAATTCACCCCATAGATTCAGGTGTGTGTGTGTGTGTGAGACACCAGACACATTGGCGACATTTTCTTCCTTTGGACCCAAGACGAGGAATCACTGAAACAACTACAAAGCGATATCAACAAGTTTGATCCCACCATCAGACTTACCATGCACTACTCTTTAGAGTCAATCTCATTCTTGGACACATGCATCTCCATCAGGGACAGACACCTCAGTACATTACGCTACCGCAAGCCTACAGATACCCTCACGATGCTGCACTTCTCAATATTCCACCCGAAACATATTTAAAGAGCCATCTCCTAAGGACAAGCCCTACGCATACACAGGAACTGTTCGGATGAGGAGGAACAAGATGGACACCTGAAGGTGTTGAAGGACGCCCTCGTAGGAACATGATACGATGCTCGACTCATCGATCGCCAGTTCCATTGTGCCATGGGATACATCCCTTCATCATCCAGTACTTCACGGGAGCGGAAAAACTACGCCATGTTCTTCGCAGCCATCAACACATCATTGATGACAATGAACACCTTGCCAAGATCTTCCCCACGCCTCCAATTCTCACCTTCAAACCACCACCAAACCTTAAACAGACCATTGTTCTCAGCAAACTACCCAGCCTTCAGGACAACATCGACCACAACACCACACAACACGGTCATGGCAACTTCTGCAAGACATGTCTGATCATCAACATGGACACTACCATCATACGTGGGAACACCACCCACCACGTGCACAGCAGATACTCATGTGACTCGGCCAACGTTGTCTATTTCACACGCTGCAGGCAAGGATACCCCAAGGCATGGTACATTGGTGAAACCATGCAGACACAATGACAACAGATGAACGGACACTGTGCAACAATCACCAGACAGGAATGTTCCCTCCCTGTGGGGGAACACTCCAGCGGTCAGGGACATTTGACCTCGGATCTTTGGGTAAACATCCTCCAAGGCAGACTTCGGGATACCCATAAGGACGGCCTCAACCCAGGATCTTGGGTGAATGTTGCACTACAGATGACCCCACCACACTATGAGACTCACAAATACTCACACACACACATACGTACACACACACACTCACACAAACACACTCTCTCACACACACACACACACTCTCAGAGATAGTAAGAACTGCCAATGCTGGAGTCTAAGATAACACAGTGTGGAGCTGGGGGAACACAGCAGGCCAGGCAGCATCAGAGGAGCAGGAAAGCTGATGTTTCAGGTCAGTACCCTTCCTGAAGCTCCACACTGTGTTATATCACACACACACTCTCTCTTTCTTTCTCCCCTGACACACAAATACAGACACACACACACACCACACACACTCTCACACATGCTCACTGTCTCCCCCCTCTCTCTCTCACACACACACACACACACACACACACACACACTCTCCCATGAACACACACACATCTGAATGTACTTTGCTTCAGTATTCACCAGTGAGAGGGGTCTTGATGTCTGTGAGGACAGCATGAAACAGGCAGATATGCTCAAACAGGTTGATGTTAGGAAGGAGGATGTGCTAGAAATTATGAAAAGCATTAGGATAGATAAGTCCCCTGGGCCAGACGGGATATACCCAAGGTTATAACGGGAAGCGAGGGAAGAGATTGCTGCCCCTTTGGCGATGATCTTTGTGAACTCACTGTCCATTGGAGTAGTACCAGAAGATGGAGGGTGGCAAATGTCATTCCCTTGTTCAAGAAAGGGAATAGGGATAATCCTGGAAATTATAGACCGGTCAGTCTTACTTCTGTGGTGGGCAAATTATTGGAGAGGATTCTGAGAGATAGTATTTATGATTATTTGGAAAAGCACAGTTTGATTAGAAATAGTCAGCATGGCTTTGTGAGGGGCAGGTCATGCCTCACAAGCCTTATTGAATTCTTTGAGAATGTGACAAAACACATTGATGAAGGCAGAGCAGTTCCCCATGATAGGCTCATTCAGAAAGAAAGGAGGCATGGGCTTCAGGGAAATTTGGCTGTCTGGATACAAAACTGGCTGTCCAATAGAAGACAGAGGGTGGTAGTAGATGGAAAGTATTCAGCCTGGAGCTCGGTGACCAGTGGTGTTCTGCAGGGATCTGTTTTGGGACCTCTGCTGTTTATGATCTTTATAAATGACTTGGATGAGGAAGTGGAAGGGTGGGTTAGTAAGTTTGCCGATGACACAAAGGTTGGTGGAGTTGTGTATAGTGTGGAGGGCTGTTGTAGGTTGCAACGGGACATTGACAGGATGCAGAGCTGGGCAAAGAAGTGGCAAATGGAATTCAACCCGGAAAAGTGTGAAGTAATTCATTTTGGAAGGTCAAGTTTGAATGCAGAATACAGGGTTAATGGCAGGATTCTTGGCAGTGTGGAGGAGCAGAGGGATCTTGGGGTCCACGTCCATAGATCCCTCAAAGTTGCTACCCAAATTGATAGGGTTGTAAAGAAGGCGTATGGTGTGTTGTCTTTCATTGGCAGGGGAATTGAGTTTAAGAGCCGCAAGGTTATGCTGCAGCTCCATGAAACCCTGGTTCGACCACACTTGGAATATTGTGAAAAACCCAAAAGAACTGCAGATGCTGTAAATCAGGAACAAAAGCAAAGTTGCTGGAAAAGCTCAGCAGGTCTGGCAGCATCTGTGGAGGAAAAAACAGAGTTAATGTTTCAGGTCCGGTGACCCTTCCTCAGAACTCAGTTAAACCTGAAGAAGGACTGAGGCTCCGAAAGCTTGTGTTTTCAAAATAAACCTGTTGGACTTTAACTGTGATTTCTGACCTTGTCCACCCCAGTCCAACATTGGTGCCTCCACACTGTTGTACTCTGAGGTAACCTCCTTTGCTGTCCACTGAACCACCAATTTTGGTGTCATCTGCAAACTTATTAACCATACCTCCTATATTCAGATCCAAATTTGTGAAAACCCGAAACATATTTCATGCCTTATACAAACCACTGTCAAAATTGTTCTTGAATCACATGCTCACTCTGTTTCCACCCAATGCCTTCCAAGCAATTTCACCTTCCAATTAATTCCCCACCCTCCCAAATCCTGGCCCTCACTGACAGGGTTAAAAATTGTATTTTGATGCCATGAAATTTCTATTGCGATTTTCTTTTTCTCTTGTTTTCTAAATATTACCTGCCAGACATAATCTTATGTAAATCCTGGGAAAGCTTGGTGTGTTTAATCAAACAGTCTGGGTGTGTTAGAATACTTAAGCTGGTAACAGTAAACGAATATCTTTCTATGAACTCTAGTGTAGCTGTTCAATACACACTGTCTGAGAAATGTCTGAGAAAACAGACAATGTGATCATCACAGGGTTCAGCACCTTTACTGGGGAAAAAGTGTCTAAATTTTTCCTTGAGAAGCTGAGTCCATACTGCAGGATACCATAAAGATTGAGATCAGATACGGTTATTGAATACGTCTTGGGTAAATAATGGTAAAGTTAGATTTTTGAATAACTGTGCATCATAGTTGGAGGTCCTAAGCATTCGAATGCTCGAAAGAGACTGCAAAAGCAAGGAGGTGACATTGAACTTGTGCAAGATACATGTTAAACCTCAATCAGAGATAGTAAAAACTGCCGACGCTGGAGTCTGAGATAACACCGTTTTCTGAAGAAGGGTCCTGACCCGAAATGTCAGCTTTTCTGTTCCTCTGTTGCTGCCTGGCCTGCAGTGTTCCTCCAGCTCCACACTGTGTTACCACATGTTAAATCTCAGTTGGAGTTGTAGGTAGCACTTTATGGGACAGACGTGAATGTGTTGGAGAGAGTGCAGAAGCACTTTACAAGAATGGTTTCCAGGAATGAAAAACTTCTGTGGTGAGGATAGACTTAAGAAATTGGGACTGTTCTCCTGGTAGAGAAGAGGATTGAGAGGATATCTGACAGAAATTTTCAAAACCATGAGCAGAGTGAATAGAGTATATCAGAAGCTGTTCCCGCTTGTGAAAGAAACAAAGAATGGAAAGGATTTAAAGTGATGCACAAATGAAGTAAAAACTTCCTCACATAGCAAGTAGTTAGGGTATGAAATGCAGTGCCTGGAAATATAGTAGAGGCAGGCTCAATTGAGGCATTCAAAAAGCCATTGGATCATTATTTGGATAGAAATGGAGTGCGGAGATATGGGGAAAAGGCGGGAGATTGACACAAGGGAATAAAACTGACACATTCCCAATGGGCTGAATGGCCTCCTGCACTGTAAAAATTCTGTGTAATAATGCAGTAAAGTAGAAGATATGGCTTAATTTCTTTAGTGAGGATAGATAGGAAATAGAGCTACCTATAGGAGCTGAGCAGGGAAAGGAGAGGGAAGTTTGTTGGATTGAAATCCTGGCGTTCCCTCCCGACTCGTGCTCTGGGAGTACCCACCCAACATGGATTCAAGAAGGTAGCTCACAACTTTACTGGACCAGTCAGGAAATTGTAATAAATGCTGGCCTTGACAGCAACATTCACATTCCGCAAATATTGAAAGCAGCAATGACCAACCAATAAATGGAGAGATGGATAGGGCGAAGTTAGAGGCTACAGGTGAGAGAAGGAATACCATTTGTCAACAAGCATTTCCAATGTGGCCAGACAGTACAAAACCAGAATTCATCGCTCAAGTCACTGCTGGTGTGGATCAGCTGATTGCAAGTGTCACTATATCTGCCCAAAAACTAAGGTTAATATTAAATTCGTCAAGGCAAACCAGGCAATAAGCAGGTAATTTCTTCACTGACCATAGTTAATGACCTAATCCATCACAGATGTTTACAGAAGCCATTATCTTTTCAATAAGAAAGGGACAGAATTTATTGAACTCTTGTTAAGCACTGACAAGGGGAATCTCTCATGCAGCAAAGACATTAACTTTGTGCTCTATATAAATTGGGAGTCCAGTTACCCCATCTCACTGGATGAATTCAGGCATCATTTACCTCAGTCAATCTACACCACACTACACTTAATGAATATAAATTACAGAATTAAGGCCTTAAACTAACTGTGCAGCAAACACGAAGTAAATGTGTGAAAGATAGATAAATATTTTAAAGATGATTGGATGTGTTTTCTCTTCTTGTGCGCATTAAAAAGAAAATTCTCTGAGGGAATCAATTATAAACCATGACCATTTAGTAAAGTAATACTTCTTTAAGCTCAAACACAGAGAAAAATATACTCTGATGCACCATTATTTTTAGAATATCTTTAGGCAGGATTATTAGAAGAAAACCTTTCCCTTTCCAAAAGTCAAAATACAACATATACATAATATTGCTCCCAACAGTCTGTCACTTAGTATCCTCTATATAAATCTTAGAATGCTTTTGAGTCTACCTTGATATTTTGATTTACATCCAGTCATCTAAACGCCTAACCCTGGATCAGCTTACTGGGAAAATGTATATCATGTTATAAATAGTACCAATATTTAAAAGTGTAATCAGATCACATCAATACATCTTTAAAATGTTAACAATGTGATCTGCTGATACTTTAGCAATATAAAATTAAAGAGGGCAATATATTTTGACTAATTGGCACTGAGCTGAATTTTAAATGCTAAGGTCAATCCTTTCTGATTTGTGGGTGACAGGAGCTGAGGTAGGAATACAAATGCTTTATGCTCAGTAGGATCCAGAATTAAAGGACTGTAAGTGTTGCAGTAAGGGGGAGGTTTTTAATGTTACAGAGCTGTTGATTTATGTTAAGAGTGCTAGGGTTAAGACCTTTCTCATCAAGACTGATATGCTCCCATCGGGCGCCTCAATAATACAGTTTCTTATCTCTTTCTCAGCCTCCACTTATCCTAACAATTTACAGGATTTTATAGTCCATTTTGCTGACTCCAAGCCACCAACTTCTCATTTTACCTCATTTCTCTCCAACCTTGTTCAAACTTGCTGGTGCTCTGCCTTTGGCACTTCACCTGGATTTCTCAATTTGCTTTTCTCTTAAAAAACATACAAAGAAATGATTAATGCAGATCCCAAACTTATCTCAAACAAAAAGTCAGTCAGAGTGGTACCCATCAGCTAAACCTGATTGGGTCTTTTTTGGTTGCTAGGCCAGGTGAGGTGAGACTCTGTTGTCCTTGACAAATGGACTATCTCCTCTCAGACAGGAGATACACATCTTAAATTATTTCAATGCTCTCCCTTTGAGCAAGGGGGAACTAAAATAGGAAGACTTTTTTTTTGTCCTTCCTGACTGACTAATGGTAAATCCTCTTTGGGAATTGTTAATAATAGGAGCTACACTTGAAACTGAGAGTTTTTCATTATTTCCCAGTGGGTCTCCTTGTAGTTACACTTGAAAACAAATGAACAATGGCAGCTTTAACTTACTTTTCTTCCATTTGTTTAACCCGTTTACTTTCTACAGATGTAAAACTCGACATTTTGCAGAATAATGTTCCTACAGTAATTGGACGTTTAACTGTGTCAAATGTTAATAACATGGTCATAAACATTCATGAATATTTGAATAAAGTGAGTATAAGTCAGGTTAAATATTGTGGAACTTGGTAAACTTGTTCTTACCTTAACATGTCCTTGTGACTTCTGCAACAGGCCTTTCGAGCCTAAAGGGTTGTTTCAAAACTCCAAATTCAGCATTGGTTCTTTGTGTTACCAGTAGTGTTATGTCTTATAATTGAAGCTGTTTGGTCTTGCAGAGGAAGGAGCTGACTCTGTCTAAGGCTGAACCATTCCAAGGCGCAGGACTACGAGCTGAAGGACATACTTAAGCTTGGGCTCAGCTGGTGCCAAGGTACAGTGGGGAAAGACCATTGTCAGAGGACTTTCTGCCAAAATACAATGGGGGTCCATTCAGTTAGCAGACCCTCCCAGTACCTCAATTATATGTAAAAGTAATCTTGCACAAGAAAGAGATGCCTTTGATTTGTTTGTTGGATAGAGTCAAATCCCAGTGTTTATTTTCTTCATATGCTACTATACAGAACCAAACTGCTTTAGTGACTATGTATGTATTTTTTTTTGTGAATAAAGTACGTTTACAAACAAGAGATACAGTCTTATGACATTATTGAAGCATATGGTATTGAGCTACTTGGCTCAAAGTACATACATAAAATCAAAATAAATATATCTCAGTGATTTTCATGTTACCAATAGAATTGAGGGGTTTAAATGCAGCTCAATATGTTGGTCATTGGAAGTGTTGCAACTGGAATGCTGTTTGAAGATTAAAGATATCCACGACTGGATTTTCTTTCTCAGAACTACCTGATTTTGGTGCAGCAGGAGTCATGGCGTGGGATCAGACTGGGAGCATGAAATCCTGTTCCAAACCACCTCCGATAGCTATAATCCCCAGGATCAAAACAGGGACGACAGAAACTGTGTGCTGCATAATAAAAAAAAACACCGTTCACTGGCTGATCTCAAGTTGGATGTCAGCTCAGTGTATCTCAATGATCTCGCTGACCTTAAACATGTGTTGGGACACCTGGGCTCCCATTTCTTCTCACAGTTTCTGACTAAAACCTTTTCTTTTTCTCATAGCCAATAATTATAACAGAATTAGACATAAAAACTCCTTGAGTAAAGCACTATCTTCAACTTCTTGTGTCACTAAGCAAAAGGTCTGTTCTGATGGTTTCTAGAGTGACCCAAACACAATAGACAGGATTTTACATTGCTAGACCAGATCACCATGAACCCCTTAATGAATTTTGCTGCCGTACACCATCCTATCCTTCACTTAAAATCGAATGAGGTATCAAAAACAGAAAAGGAGAAAGATTACATCTCAACAGCATGCTAATGGTATTATCAGCTTTTCAAAAGAATCCACTGTGCGAGTGAAGGTGAGATTCATTTCCTAGTATCACTGGTTTCTTGCTGCTTTTTTTCCTCTGGAATATATTGCAGAAGCTGCTACCCAGCAAAAGAAGATAGATTGGCGCAGTGGTTAGCACTGCTGTCTCACAGCACCAGGGACCTGGGTTCAATTCCAGCCTTGGGTGACTGTCTCTGTGGAGTTTGCACATTCTCCCTGTGTCTGCGTGTGTTTCCTCCGGGTGCTCCGGTTTCCTCCCACATTCCCAAGATGTGCAGGTTAGGTGGATTGGCCGTGCTAAATTGTCCATAGTGTTCAGGGATGTGTAGATTAGGTGTGTTATGGGGGGATGGGTTTGGTTTGGTTGGGTGCTCTGAGGGTCGGTGTGGACTTGTTGGGCTGAAGGGCCAGTTTCCACACTGTAGGGATTTGATTCTATTCTACATTCTTAGGAAGTCTACTACTAATATTGAGGCTAGCATTGCGGAGCCCTGTCATTGCCACATCTATATCCTTTGCAGGAAAGCTGACTGGATGGGAATCTGGCATATAATCCCAGCTGACTTTAACCCTTCATTTGTTCAGAAACAATAAGACCAATTAGAATCATAGAATCATGGATTCCCTGTAGTATGGAAGCAGGCCATTCAGCCTATCGAGTTGAGACTGACCTTACGAAGAGTATCCTATCTAGACACCCCACTCTATCCCTGCAACCCTGCATTTCCCATGGCAATCCACCTAACCTGCACACGTATTCTTGGACTGTGGGAGGAAACTGGGCACGCAGGGGAAATTCACACAGATGCAAGGAAAACGTGCAAATGCCACAAAGAGAGTTGCCCGAGGGTAGAGAAAGAAGATTCCCTGACCGGGAAATGAACCCGGGCCGTGGTGGTGAGAGAGCCGAATCCTAACCACTGGATAATTACAGTCATAGCATCATAGAGATATACAGTATGGAAACAGACATTTTGGTCCAACTCATCCGTACCGACCAGATATCCTAAATAAATCTAGTTTCATTCACCAGCATTTGGCCCATATCCCTCTAAACCCTTCCGATTCATTACCCACCCAGATGCCTTTTAAATGTTGTAATTGTACCAGCCTCCACCACTTCCTCTGGCAGCTCATTCCATACACACACCACCCTTTGCATAAAAAGGTTGACCCTTAGGTCCCTTTTAAATATTTCCTCTCTCAGTTTAAACCTATGCCCTGTAGTTTTGTATTCCCCCGCCCCATGGAAACAACCTTGTCTATTTACCCTATCCATGCCCCTCATGATTTTATAAACCTCTACAATGCTGTGCTTCAACTGCTAGCTCAAAAGATCAGTCCTGTTCCATTTGTTGAGTGATGTATTAGGCAGTGTCAGCCTTCTCTTGGCATTGGCACACCAGAACTGAACTTCAAAACAAAGTTAAAAAATTGTGGGTGTCCACAGGTGCTATAAGTAGAAATGAAGAAAGATAGCCTCAGCTATCCACTGGATTAATGAGAAGTGATCTAGTAGAAAAGTCAGCTCCAATTATTTTGTATTTGAAATCTATTAAAGCTTACACTTTCACAGAATCAGAAATCGTTATCAAGGCTAATGATGGGAAGAATATGCAAAGGTTGACTAATGGAGCTTCTCCAAATCCAATTTCATTTTATCCACCTGACTAGAGAAGTGAGTTCAGTCTGTCTCTTTGCACTTGCTGTGCTGAACGCAGTGTAAATCAGACAACTCTGAATTTGAGCAGCAAAAATTGACGATAAACCAGATGTTTGAAGCCTCTACTGACAGGAAGTGGGAGCTACGTGCTGAGCAGTAAATACAAGATGGCTGACTTTCAAATGTAGCTGAACAGAGCTTTCTCTCATTTGCTTGTGTCTTGAGGTTGTAGGAGGATGATCTGTGACAAGAAAGGAGTCTTGTTTGAAACAGAAGACATCCTAAATGTTTATTTCCTAAAGAAAATACACATGTGTGAAAAACGGAAATAAATGGATAGTTTCATGAAAGTAGTCGATCAGAATCAAGTTTGACAGATAGCTACAATGAAGACTGTTAAAATGGGAAAAATTCTTTTGCTCATACTTGGAAAATGTTGTCAGTTTGTGCATGGGAGCCAGGACAGAATCAGAGTCCAAAAATCAACTTTAGATTTTGGGACGTTTGCTTTTGCTTGGAGTCCACGAATGGGTGCCAGGTAAATGCAGCTTTTTCTTCGGACTTACATTTACTCAGCACCATTTGTATGTGAGGGTGTCATTTGCAATTAGGAATACACAGGATGTGCGAGCTGAAGAGAAAAAATCTTTAAAACGTATTTGAGGGAAGTTGGAGTAAGCAAGGTGAGGTACTGCCTTCAGAATCTCATTGCCTCATTGGCTGTCGAATCTAAGAATGATGCAGCACAGAATGAGACCATTCAGTCCATCGTGTCTGTCTGAAATTCAATTTGTGACACTACCCTACTCTAGCCCCATCACTTTGAACATTTTTTTGTCTTCAAATACTTATTCAATTCCATTTCCACCCTTCTAAGCAGTGCATTCTAAATCACATTGCCTCAGTTCAGAAAAAAGTCATTGTGATTTAGGATGCACTGCTTAGAAGGGTGGAAATGGAATTGAATAAGTATTTGGAGACAAAAACTAAGGTTTCTCAATCACCTCAGAGGTGAGTCGTCCATAAATTAACGCATCAGCCACTGGAAGGATTTTCTGTTTATTTTGCTCTATCAAGCCCCTTATTAAACCTCCTCCTAATCCACAGAGTTTCTCTTGTCCTGCAACTTAACTGAAATCCTTTTGTTCCCATGACCATTTTGTTAAATACTCTCCACTTCTTCTCAAAGGCTTTTGACATCCTTCATACAGTGTGGAGCTCAGTATTGAAAACAACCCTCCAGTTGGAGCAAAGCCAGTTTTTAAAAAACTTGAACACCCTCCCCTTACTTATGTACCCTACAACCTGTATATTAACCGGGGTGCGTTGGAAAGGTGGGTTGAGAATGTGGGGAAATGGAGATGTTTGGGATTGCAATGAAGTTTCTTTTCATCCTTTTGGCTATCCTCTATAGCCTTGGAGAAGATGGTGGTGAACTGCCTTCTTGAATTAATGTGATAGGGTTAAGGTTAGGGTCCATTTGTTGTACATAGACCCACAGTGCTGTTAGAGAGGGTGTTCCAAGATTTTGACCCAGTGACAGTGAAGGAATGGAGATATATTCCCAAGTCAGGATGGTGAGTGGCTTGGTGGGGATCTTGCAGTTGGTGGTGATCCCATGTACCTGCTGCCCTTGTCCTTCTAGACGGTGGTGATCATGAAGGTGCTGAATAAGGAGCCTTGGTGAATATCTTTGGTGCATCTTTGTAGTTGCAAGATTTATAGAGCTATGGTCTGACTGGGGAGAGAGATACTTTGGGGGACTCTTGGCCCACATACATTCCTGTGATTTAAAACTTACCGAGGCTAACCTTGCCTCACTTCAGCTATTGGGTTTACTGACGCCTGGGATCCTCAATTGTCTACTTTAAAATCTCCAGAAAGTTTACCAACCTTATTCAATTAGTTAAATTACCAATGAACCCACCTTCTGGGAGTTAGTTGGCAGTCGACCCCTTGTTTTAACTCCATAAGACAATCATTTGAAGGGTGTTGTTAGAGCTGCATTGGGCTTAATATCCAATTTTTTAAAAAAAACTTCCCCCATCCATGCTCCATACTCCAAACTTTCTCCTAAGTCATCTACTTATGTGTCCAAATGTCCCCAAATACCTCCATCAATAAAATCCAGGATTCTGAATGCATTTTTTTCCACACCTTCTCAACTGGTCTCTGTGCAAGTATCACCCAATCCTCAGATAAGAAATTGACAATGAAGGGATGTGCAGGTCTCCAAACAAGTGTAAAAAATAACAGCAGGAGTATGCCATATGTACCATTGAGGCTATTTCCAATGTCAATTAGATGAGAACCTCTGCACCAATTGCACATTTGATTTCTTTACTGCTTCAACATCAGGAATGAGAGTCCTGTACACACGCTTTGGCAGAGCACCTACAGCTCTCTGAAGCAAAGTATTCAAAAGATTCTCAACTCTCTGAGAAAGGTCCCATGCTATGTGATCCCCTGAAATTTTGTCAGTGGCAAACGCTATGCCATCTTTTCCAAAATCCGTTCATTCCCTCTGCTGCAGTATGGCTTTACATCATTTCCTTTCAAATTTCCCCCATTCCCCTCATTAACACCCCAATCCCCTATACTAGCACTTAAAGTAATCTAAACAACCTTTTCCATAATTTCCTGGTGGAGATGGTACTGTAATGGTAATGTCACTGGACTTTAGTGGATCACTGAGCTAATGTCACAAGACTGTATTGGATCATTAGACTAATGTCACTGAATTATACTGGATCACAGGACTAATGTCACTGAACTAAAGTGGATCACTGGATCAATGTCACTGGGCCATAGTGGATCACTGGACTAATGTCATTGGACTATAGTGATGTTTTGCAGACAGTGGACAGAACTTTCTGTGCCCGCCCAGCCCAACCCTGTGCCCAGATTTTAGCAGGATGGGCAAGAGAACTTGTTTGGACAGGAGCCAAAAATTCATTTTCCTGGTGGCAGGTTTAAGTTTTGCTGTTACATTATCAGAACCTTTCAGATAGGTCCTCATTCCAGAACCATAAGGGTTTTGCAAGCATTAGCATGTCATTATTACTCATTACACTCACGGGCATAACATGTTAGCCAACAAACAGCAAATGTGTATGTCCACAAATCTGTATATCTAAATGTAATCTATTATATACACATTCTTATACATATGTAGTGGAGTAGACTTGGCTTCTTCATAATGAAAACATTATTTTCTGCAAATGCTTATGGTTTTAGAGGTGAAGCCTCTCCACATTGAGCAGCTCCTGAGACATCTCAGTCATATTCAGTCTGGCTTGTTGTCAAAATGCTCACAGTGTTATGTGTCCACAATTAGCTGTAACACATCTGCCAGGGTTCACACTGAAATAGTAAAGAAACTACAACGCTCAGCAGCTCACAAACCTTGCATCATATCAAGGAGAATGTACACATCTGAGAGCTTTGAACCAAAGGTTTGCAATGGAACAAATACACCATGAAAGATGAGTCCACTTTGGAGATAACAAGGTGTAGAGCTGGATGAACACAGCAGGCCAAGCAGCATCATAGGAGCAGGAAGGCTGACGTTAGTTTTACTGGCATCAGACAGTATGTTGCCTCCCTGGGATAGGATTGGGGCATCCTAACACTATAAGTATTTTGATAAATAATTGATTGCATCAATTTCAACATCACTGCCGTCCTGTGTTGGAATTCTGGAATGGAAATTATCTCATGCCCTCTGACCTTAAAGGTGAGAGCTACCAAGTTGACACCACAGTTGTCTGATATAAACAGTGCAACAATCTACTGCTTTGAAAAGACAGGAAAGATGTGCAGCAATCTAACACTTTCCATGACTGCAAGGCATCTCAAACCATTTTACAGCCATTGAAATTTTTTTGTGTGTGCAGTTGTTGTTGTAACATGGCAACTAATTTGTATACAGGAAGCTCCCACAAACAGCAAAGTGATAATGATTATTTTTGTGACATTGATTGAGGGATAAACATTGGCCACAACATAAGCAGAACTTGCCTGCTCTTTCTCAAAATGGACACGGGATCCTTTATATCCATGAGAACAGGCTGAAGGGGGCATGGTTTAATACCCTATCCAAAGGATAGCACCTCCAACAGTGCTAACCCTAACTCCCTCATTGGAGTGTCAACCTTGGAATTTGTGTACAAGCCCTGGAGAGAGATTTGAACCCATGATCTTATGATTTGGAGACAAATGTGCCACCCACTGAGACACAGCTGACTTCGAGTGATCATCTTCAGAAGAATTTCATTCCTCAGTGAATTTGATTTAATTTACACTACTTCACATCTGTGTTACTCATGTGTTTCAATTGCTAATGCCTCTTTCACATCTACCAGCTGAAGATTTTACTCCCATTACGCATCAATTAGAATTTGCTTTGAACTTGCAGATCTGCTTTGGAAATTTTGCTTATCATCTGGTTTCATTTTGACTCCTTTAATCGCTGCCAGTGATTCTTATCCAATTTGATTTGTTCTAACATACTTTCTCATTCAGACTAGACACAGTTACTTCGCCAATGAAGACTTCAAACTGCATTAGTTGGTCGTAAGGTGATGAATATCTCCTACTCATACATGATTATGTAAGAACAACAATTTACATAGTGCCTTTAACATGGTAAAACATTTTAACAGCTTCACAGATGCATTCACAAAGAAGTAAGGAAGCATTAGGGCAAGTGACCAGGAGCTTAGTCAAAGAGGCCATTTTAATGTAGCATCGTGTGAGAGCCAAAGAGATTTAGGGAGGAAGCTGCTAAGTTTAGGTCCTAAGTAGCTTGAGGCATGGCTAGAAATGATAGATCAATGAAAACTTTGATGCACAAGTCATCAGAACACTGGAAGAGTGCAGAGAAGCTGGGCTGGGTTTGCACAGAGTTACAGAGAAAAGAAGGGGGGAGTTCAGAGAGACTTGAAAATAAACTTGAAAATTTCAAAACTATGGTCTTGCTGGACCAGTTACCAAATGGTCAATGAGCTTGGGGCATTAAGCTTTGTACAAGCTAGGACTGGGGAAGAAAAATTTTCAAATGAACTCAAATGTTTTCAAGAGTAGAAGGTGGGAAGCCAGCCAAGACTTTGCTGTGAACTAAGAGTGACTGTAAACTTTCAGGTCTGGCTGTATTTCCTGTAGATACTAGATTACTTAGCCTTTGACAAACACACCTCCTGCACCAGGACGCCTGCAAGTCAGAAATGAAGATGGTTTAGGTTTGTTGTCACAAGTACACAAATACAGTGTCACCATTCTCAGCACCATCTTCGATTACTGGTTATTTTGCATTTTAATTGCTTCAATAGTTCATCTTTAACATTCCCTCTCAGTTGGCCTCTCCCACTTCTTGTTCCCCCTCCGCTGCTCCTCCAGTCACCGAGTCTTCCGTCACCACCATCATCCCCACCCCCATGTTCAAGGTGAAGGGCCAGGGGATGCGTGGATCTCCAATCTCCCTTCCCTCCTCTAATGCTCCTGCAGATGCTGATGCTAAACGTCTGCTCCCGGCTCCAGGCTCCTCCTCTTCTCCTGCAGCCATAACTGAGTCAGAGCCGGCCATGGTCCTGGCCCCAAGAGTCACTGAACCCATAGACAGACAATACGGTAAAAAAGAACGTAGAGAGACAACGAAGCCGGCAGGGCACCGAGAACATGAATGATGTTGAGAGGATGTGGATGCAGCCAGCTCTGCTGCATGGTACCCATGAACGACCGAGTCCCACACTCAGGAGCCAATCGCTACTGATCCTGTGCCGCTATCTTGATTATTTCGGTGGTTATTGATACAACAACCAAGAGGCAGGCTGTGGCCCCCCTGGAGACTGACTACTTGGAGAGACATTGGAAAAGGTGTAGAAAAATGAGAAGTTCAGCTGGCTGAGTGCAAACAAGGCCACAGCATCCTGTACTCTCTCAAACCACTGCTGTCTTCAATAGTGAATGAGGCAGAGACCGCCATCCTAGAGCGATCCACCCCAGCAAATATTTAACACAGAGTTAGCCATAAGATGGAAGGCGGCCAGCAGACAAGGTTACTCCTGTTGGTGCTCAATTGATATTAATTTTTTTAACAAAAATGTCATCCATCTTCAGCTGTAGATTCCTGCACATGAGCTTCTTTTGGAACCAAATGTAAAAGTCCACCACCAGCTGCAAGTTCCCTTCCAAGTCACTCACCATCCTGACTGGGAAATATATTGCTCGTTCCTTCAACTGTCACTGGGTCAAAATCCTGGAGCTCCTTCCTAGCAGCACTGTGATATCCCTACACTCCAAACACTGTAGCACTTCAAGAAGGCAGATCATCATCACCTTCTCCAGGGTAATTAGAGATGAGCAATAAATTCTGGCCTAACCAGTGATGTCCACATTCCACGATCCCATGTTTTCTGTGTTTGAAACATTGGGTGCCTTCCATTGGTTTGAAACGATCTTCACTTTATAGCAATGTAGCATCTATAGTTTAACGACACGATCAGAGTCAGCAGCTTAGGAGAAAGAAGCAAAACTTTGAACTCATTTTCAGTTCTTTTTTAAAGGTTTCCAGTGATTAATTGCCAACATCAGGGGTTCTTGTGTGCAGTTTTGTTTCCTAATCTTTCTTGTTATAGAGGGAGTGTGACAAAGGTTTATCAGAATAATTCCTGATTGGCAGGACTGACACTTGAGGAGAGATTGAATCAATAGGATTATATTCCTGGAGTTCAGAAGAATGGAGGTGGATCTCATAGAAACCAATAGATTCTAACATGACGAGACAGGAAGGATATTTCCTGTGACACGGGAGTCCAGTCCAAGGGTTAGGGTTTAAGGACATGGAGTAGACCATTTAAGACTGAGATGTGGAGACTTTTCTTCACCCAGAGAGTAGTGAGCCTGTGGAATTCTCTACCACTGAAAATGGTTGAGGTCAAAATATCGTATGATTTAAAGAAGGGATTGGCTATAGCGTTTGAGGCTAAAGGAATTAAAGGATATGGGGGAAAGCAGGAACAGGCATTTGAGTTGGATGGTCAAACATGACTATAATAAATGATGCAGCCAGTTACAAGGGGCAAAAGACCCACTACTGTTCCCATTTTCTGTGTTTCTATGGTTTGTTTTGCTTCAGCTTTTGGCTTTGTTGAGTTAACTTCCCTCAATTAGAGCACATTTTACAGTATACATCTCCATTAGAATTAGAATTAGATGTATTCATGAGATGTCACATGTACTGCAGTACAGTGATAGAGAAGTACAGTGAAAAGTTTACAATGTCATCTCAAGGATATAATTTTCCAGAACAGTGGTCAATGCTTTGACACTTATTAAAAATGTATTATAGTTTGGTCTTGGAGATCCATAAATAATCTCCATAAAATGGGGTTGCTCTGGTTTAGCAGAAAGTTATTCCGTGCATTGGCCTTCTGCATTGATTCGCACAGAGTTCTGTTCATGTTCTTTGAAGATTCATGCTCAAATAGGCAACTGTGTCCCAGTGAAGTCACAGTAAGGGGCACGTGCACAAAACATTAAAAATAAAGATGCTATAGTGCACTTAAATACTTTTCTTATTTTGTGAAAGAGCTGTACAATGGTTGCCATTAAAGCAAATTTGCTAAAACTCAACTGCCCTTAGGGCTACAGGAGATTGTACAAAAGAGCTTTTAGTTGCTGGAGAAATTGCACTGCTCAGACTACAGCATTTGCAACAAATGCTCTCTCTAGCTGTTGATGTTGCAGAAAGATCTTCATCAGAGTTAAATAATCCTTCACCCTTTTAGAAGTTTGCTATTTTGATATTCAGTTTCTGGATAATAAAGGGGCTAGTGTCACTATAAGCAAATGACCCTGTCATTCTCCCATTGCTGTTTGTGGGATCTTTCTTTGTGCAGAATTGCTACTAAGTTACAATAGTGACTGCAGGTGTGAAAAACACTTGAGAAGGCCCATGAAAGATTTATGGAAATGGCTGAGTAAATGCCACAGGCACTGAATTAAACTGAAGAAACTCAGCAGATCTGGCAACATCTGTAAAGATGGAAACAGTTAATGTTTCAAGTCTGGTTTGACTCTTAGAGTCAGAGAGTTGTACAGCATGGAAACAGACCCTTCAATCCAACTCATCCATGCCGAACAGATATCCTAAACTAATCCAGTCGCATTTGCCCATTTGACTTATATCCCTCTAAACCCTTCCCATTCATGTACCCATCTAGATACCTTTTAAATGTTGTAATTGTACCAGCCTCCACCACTTTCTCTGGCAACTCATTCCATATATGCACCACCATCTGTGTGAAAAGGTTGCCCCTTAGGTCCCTTTTAAATCTTTCCCCTCTCATCTTAAACCTATGGTCTAGTTTTGGACTGCCCTGCAGTGGAAAAAAGACCTTGTCTATTGACCCTATCCATACCTCTCATGATTTCATAACTTCTTCAGTTCTGAGATTTTTGAATGTATTTCACTGTTTGAATGTTTTCCTGCAATCACATTTTACCACTAGGTACTTATACAGTTATCTGAAGTGAGAGCAGTAGCATTCTCACATTACAAATAGATGCTGCCCTTCTCTCAGGGCACCTTTAAACGTCTCACTTGGAATGGGTCCATTTGGAGATGATAACTTTTTTTTCTTTATTCATTCATGGGATAAGGGCATCGCTGGCTAGGCAGCTTTCATTGCCCATCCTTAATTGCCCAGAGTGCAGTTCAGAGTCAACCACTTTGCTGTAGGTGTGGAGTCACATGTAGGCCAGACCAGGTAAGGATGGCAGTTTCCTTCCCTAAAGGACATTAGTGAACCAGATGGCTTTTTCCTGACAATCGACAATGGATTCATGGTCATCATTAGATTCTTAATTCCAGATATTTATTGAATTCAAATTCCACCATCTGCCATGGCAGGATCCGAACCTGGGTCCCTAGAATGTTATCTGGGTCTCTGGATTAATAGTCTAGCAATAATACCACTAGGCCATCGCCTCCCCACTTGGAGAGTAGTGCACTTGGAGAATTGACAGAGCAATTGGTCAAGTGCATCATTTCAAGCTGTACTACAATAAGAACAAAGTGGCAAATGCTTACCCTGAACTGGGTGAAGAAATGAGACTCACCAAGTACGCACCTGGCTTTTGCTGTTGGGTTTCTGAAACATCTTATTTGTTCATGAGGTTGAAGTTAATTGGGAAAGCGAAGTGATGTCTAACAAGTTGTGGCCATAGTGAGATACAGACTGAGAAGGTTTTTTCAATGGCACAAATCTGAGTTTTGACCTCTCACCTGAGTAAGTTCACCCTTCCCCACTTCCCCCATTCTTTTTGTCATGATGGGGAACAGGAAAACCCCATTCATTGGCTCTCTGTCTTCAAATGATTAACTTCATTAAAATAAAGGCACCACAGTAGGCCAAGCAGCATCAGAGGAGCAGAAAAGCTGATGTTTTGGGCCTAGACCCTTCTTTTTCTGAAGAAGGGTCCAGCCCTGAAACTTCAGCTTTCCTGCTCCTCTGATGCTGCGTGGCCTGCTATGTTCATCCAGCTCTACACCTTGTTATCTCTTATAACTGACATTCGGATCCATTGCAGTCAATGGAATTAAATACCACACAATGCGTGTGAGACTAGCAGGTAACACAATATCACTTCTTTTATGCCACTGATGAGACAAATTCATGCCTCATAATCACTTTTTTTTTCAATTTTTCAGCTCTGCTTCAGAAAGTAACATGAGCAAATGGTCAGGTTTCACTTTAGTCAGGTCACTATACTTGAAATGCTAACTCTGCTTTCTCTGCCCAGACACTGCCACACCTGCTGAGTTTCTCCAGCGATTTCTGCTTCTGTGCCAGTGTTGGCAGGCAATTCAATTCAATTTATCCAGCATCCTGAAAGAAAATTAAGAATTTATCAAGGCCCAGACTGATTTTTTCAATGAAGCTTCCTTTAAACTACACTTTTTTTCCTCTCCCCTTCCTTTTGCATGAATGATGAATTTTGGTCCAAAGAATATCATAAAAAAACCCAAAATTCTGAATTAATGAATAAAGCCTGGAAAAGGCTGCAGGCATTTTGACCCATATCTGAATCCCATTATTTAAAATTTAAATTATTGTCTAAGCAGCGCAGCCCAGTTGAATTTGTTTCAAAGAATTTAAAAACCATGCTGTTTTTATTTTCATTTGAAAAGCTTAAATGTCAGGATGGGAAGCAATTGAGCTCTGCTGTGGTATCTGATATTTATTAAATCAAAGCTGTCTAAGACTTAACATTCCATATGAAGAGTAGGATTTGAAAACAACAGTTCTTCAGATAGTTTTATTTTTTTTCTCCATATATATTTCTGTGTTCCTATCGGACAGTTTCACTGAGGCTGAGAGGATTAGTAGCAGCTTAAGCAGGAGGTTTGATGAATGACATTAGTCTTACTCTTTAACCACAAGCAATCGAGTCTTCTTACAGCCCTTCTTATTAGCAATGTGATGACAAAGGTTGAGGGAAGGAAGTAGTTCAAAAGCTGAAAGAAACTCACAAAAATAGTTCAGTGAAAGCATTATACTTCCAAGCACTATTCATTCCTCCTATTCCCAAGTGCTTCCTGCATGTAGTATTTGGAAATAATGTTTGCGCCATTAACACTATTCAACTCCCAGAAAAAAGAGACACTATTTACTAAAGCTTTGAAACTTTCAGCCTAATTTGCCGCTTATTTGAGAGTGATTTGAAATTCTGAGCGCCCCTGTTTCTGACATCAGCTGCTGAAGGTTGACTCCCCTCCTCCAATGTAGGCGCGAATGCTTGGAGTCATAGAGTCATACAGGATGGAAACAGACCCTTCAGTCCACGCTGAACATACTGCCAAACTAAACTAGTCCCACCTGCCTGCTCCTGGCCCATAGCCCTCCAGACCTTTCCTATTCATATACTTATCCAAATATCTTTTAAACGTTGTAATTGTACCCACATCCACCAGGAGGTTAATTCCACATGGATTTTGTCAAAGTGTCTGTTCTTCAAACAAGATGTGACAATGAATGTTGGTAATCTGTATTGATATGGGGCGTTATAACAGAAGCTCAATCAGTCCTTCTCTTAGTGTCCATGCATTTGTGTAGGTAGTTTTGACTCTACAAAGTGATGCATATGTGATGCTTAGAAGGCGATGAAAGCAAAATCAAGCTCAGTGTTTTACGGCTGGTCAAGTCGATATCACACCTGTTACAGTACCCTCTACAGTATCCTCCAGCAGAAATCATTGGAGAGAGATTAGAAATGAGGTTCCCAAATGATATTTTAAAACTACCTATCATCTGGGTTTGGTGAGGCCAACTGTAGTGTTCCTCCACTCTCCTGAGAAAGTCTGATTTTTAAGCAGTTTCGTTTTCCTTATTTTGCCCCTGACTTTACAACCACATGCATCATTTGGAGCTTTCAATCCTTCATTGTGCGGTTTTACGCCCACATCCATGAGTTTGTGTTCAAGACAGACTGGTCGACGGGAAGGCAAGACCAAGAACTGATTTCAGGTTTAGGCTTATTTATAACCAGTTTGTAACATATTAAGCTGAAATGCTACAATACATGGAATTCAGAGATATGCCAGGCTCTAATCTTACTGCGACTATCCCATGAACTCTACCACCTGGTCATAGTCAGCTACTCCACATTCACTGCACATGTTTTTAATATTAGGCTTTTACCTAGCTCTCCATGTGTTTGTTTCTTCTTAGCTTCACCCACACTGTGCTATTTATGCCCAGTGAGGAACAGCCTCATGACATTATTGCAAGGTTGCTCCAAGGTCCTAAAAACCTTCCACAGCATTCAGCAACCAAAACTATCCGTCTTTTTAAGCATGCCTTGTCTAACTGTACTCCGAACCTGTTAGGAACTTGATAAAAGATGCTAAAACTAAACATTGATTTTCTGACGAAGGGTCACCAGACCCGAAATGTTAACTCTGTTTTCTCCTTCACAGATGCTGCCAAACCTGCTGAGCTTTTCCAGCAACTTTGTTTTTTTCCTGATTTACAGCATCCGCAGTTCTTTCGGTTTTTATTGATTTTCTTCCATTGGTCTGAGAGAGTACAAGGCATCAAATCATTCCTTCTTGAATGTTGATATTATTGAGGTAAAGAACTGCTTAGTTTGTTCATTTAACTTTATGTAACTATAGGTAACAAATGCATATATGCACCCTTAGCAAATTAAATAGTACACTTATTTTTCATATAGTGAATGTAATGGAGGATTGTCGTGGTAGTGATTTTGATCAGACTAATAAAACAATATTGGGGTAAAGATATTAAGCGCTGACATATCATATAAACCAAACACTGAATTAACTGCAAAATTAAACTTCAAGCTTGTCAAAATGCATAAAATTAGCATTGGATAATTTAATATAGTGCATTCCCTCACTATTTTTAATTTACTTATCACAAGTCATGACTTAGTTAAAGAAATATAGGTTAATGCTGTTACACTAAGCGCATGCTGGGATAGTTAATTGCAAAATGGTCCCTGTGGAATGTATCAGAACCAATCGATCCCTTGTTGTAAATGCTGTACAAATCAAAACCTTTCTATGGATATTTGACCAGAAATCCATTACCAAATAAACAGGTATAGTGAATTTAATAATAGACTAAAACTTTCTTAATCAGTACCGTCGGTGTAGAGCAGGTCTCCCTTGACCTATTTTCAACCCACTTGTCCAAAGACTTGATTTCCTTGGTTGATTTGAATGCAATTGGTTCTATTAACCACCAGCCCATCTACACTTCCTTCTCTGTTCCACTCCTGATTCGCTGAGTGTAATCCTCAGCCCCAGTATACCCTGTCTATAACTCAGCCCCTCTTTTTCTCACTCAAAGGTTTACCAGCTCTGTATGTCTACACTAAGGTCAGTGTCACCCAAGTTAATTTTTTACATTACACTGTTAAATGAGAAAGCACCATCAAAATCTTAATGTCTCTCTTAGCGCGCATGAACTTTATGCAACACTGTCCCACAGTGTTAACTCCTCAGGGCAAGAAATATCTGCAATGAAAAGAAAACCTGTGGTCAATTTCATGGAAAAAAGAATTTCTAGGAAATTCCTTCCCAACTCCCTAAGGCAATCAAGGAAGTTGAACAAAACCATGGTTACCTGTGATGTAACACTGAATCATGGAAACTAACCAATCACCTGCTCCCACCTTAATAATTAGAAACATAAATCTAAAATGGACTGGGCAAGATCACTTCCAATTGTAAGGATGATCCCAAAGGTCTACAATGCCTTCAAAAGGCAAAAATGCATTTATTTTCTTTTTGGAATTTATAGAATTCTCCTTCCTAGGCTATTTCGGTAAGATGACGTTGGGGCTCAACTGGGTCGCATAGTGCTCATTAATTATGTGCTATTTTGCCACATAAGGCTCAAAAATAAGTCCTGATATGCACACATATTCCACTGAAGGGTAATTCACAGGCTGCATCTTAATGGGATTTACGTGCGTGTGTATAACGAACACTGGCAATGCAGAGCAGAAGAATGATAACACAAAATCAGTATGTAACGTTGTTTTGATCCCAGGATTGTTATACTTGGAAATGCCCCAGTTTAGCTTTGCACCACTGAAATCGACATTCAACTGAATGAGCAACCCTCCCAGCATTGCTATTCAAAGGGATGATAAACTACTTGCAGCTTAATTGCTGGATTATTTCTTCTAGGTACTTGTTTTCACAACTTGCCAAGACTTGGCAAAAGTTTGAATGCTCTACAGGGTATGGTTTGGCTGGTGTTGAAGTAATTTTTTGGCCGTTTAAAATCCTGAACTGAAACAAGTTGCTTCCAGACCCAAATGAATTGACGGGGCTTCCTCTGGCAATGGAGCATGACAAGAAGAATGAAGAGAGGTCACAAAGAGCAGAACAGACAACAAGAAGGAAGAGGGGAAGCAGGACAGTTAGCAGGAGATCATATTAGTTAGGTCTCTTCAGCGAGCAATTCCTTTATGTCTACCTTAGCAAGAACCAATACGCAATACGTAGTTGCTTCACCTAGGAGGTTATAACTGAAGAATACTAACCATTGCAGTTTCCTTACAGGGCAAGGACAGCATTGTCTGTTGTTGTCAAGTTGCTGGTGTGTGGAAGCTGTGAGCAGTGGATGCAAAGCTTGCATTAATTCAATGTGGAATAATTATGTAAGTTGAAGGGTTGAATAGTGATTGATAGAAATCGTTGATAATTAGTAAATAGGGCATTGTGATTTAAACAGCGGACAAGGTTAAAGGTGAGGTTGGTAGAATGTGAAATCCATGGTCAAGATATTGACCTCCACTGCTACACCTGTTCACATTCAGCTGGATGGCACCATGTGGATACAGCATGTCTCACAGGAACATAGGAAATAGGAGCAGGAGTGGCCAAATGGCCCCTCGAACCTGCTCCACCAATCACCCCCATCACGGCTGACTTTCTAGCTCTCCTCTCGCCACCTCTTGTCCCAAAACTTGCAGTGGATTGTCAGCAATTCCTCTAAGTATCACAGAATAATGATACATTCACAACAGAGATTAATAGATTTCTAGTTACTGATGAGATTGACGGATCTAGGGATAGTGAGGGAAAACAACACTGGAGTAGATGATTAGTCATGATATAGAATGTCAGAAAAAGCTCAAGGGGCTGAATGGCCAATGCCTGCTCCTAATACTCCTAGAACAGATTCATTTTTCAAAGCAACCCTTCCCTTTCTTGCAATCACAATTCACCTCCAATTTAAGGGCAGCAGGCTGCCTTTAAGCTGAGCTGGTCAAATCTGATATGGGATCCCCTGCTGACGTCAGCAGCCAATGAACTGTGCAGCTAGTGCTGGGTGAACACAGTAAACATTTAAAACAGCAGGTAGCATGAATTTAAATTTCATTTTGAATCACAATACATGGGCATGGGTTAACCACTTATCATGATCCCTATATTGTTAATCAATATAACCCCTTTTATTTCCCCCCAAATGTAAATATCCATGGTCTTTCTCATAACTCAGGCTTCCAATTCAAGTCATCCTACTCACCTTCCTTATGCTCTGCTGAGTTCAAGATTACTGCTATGCCATATTGCCCAGAGTTGGACACAACCCATGGTGGGGTTACAATTAGAATTAGGTTTATTGTCATTGGAACTCAAGAGCAGAAGTACAGGAGCACAGTGAAAAGTTTACAATGTTGCACCCTACATGGCACTATCTTAGGTACAAAGTACCGAGGTGCAAATCTTAGATATAAAATAGAGATGGTAAGTGCATTGAGTATAGGAGTTAGGAGGTCATGTTGCAGCTGTACAGGACATTGGTTAGGCCACTTATGGAATACTGTGTGCAGTTCTGGTTTCCCTGCTATAGGAAACATGAGGGTGCAGAAAAGATTGACAAGGATGTTGCTAAGGTTGGAGGATTTGAGCTATACAGAGAGGCTGAATAGGATGGGGCTATTTTCCCTGGAGCATTGGAGGCTGAGAAATGGACCATTTATAAGGAAACAACTCATAAAGTACACATTTGTGGGAAGCTAACTACTGTTATGACCAGATTCCAGGCAGGTTCCCAGAGAGTCATCCAGATACGATACGCTGAATTCTCAAGCTTGCTGGTGAAGAGTGATGGACTGGCTCCCTTCTTTATTCGCCTGCTTCTTCTGTTAGCCACAGCAAGGGCGATTTCAAAAGGATCCCCTCTCCTGTGGGCGCCTTCCTTCCAGACTGAATGTATTCGTGTTTTAAAAGAAGTCAATTTAACCAGGTTTTCTGGTCAAAAAAGTTAATTTATTCATTGCTAAACGTGAGAAGAACAAGTAATGCATCACAAAAACACACAGACTGGGAATGAAAAGTGAATCTGCAAAAACAAAGATACAGAAGTTGGTCTCTGCATTGTTTGTGAAGAGCAGATAGTTAAATATTATGGCTGTTACCAGGAGTGATGACATTGGTAGTTGAATAGCTGATTTCAAGACTCTTGGTTTTGCATATTGATTGAAATTCTTGTTTCCTCATTCCTTTTAACAATAGCTAACTGGTTGTACTCAGAGTGATAGAGAGCTTTTCCATTTCTTTACTTACATTGCAGATGAGTTTGAGGGGCTGCATTCAAAGCTGTTACCCTCACAATACACAAGTCTATATACCAGGACTTCAGGCCACTAACACACACACAGCGGGGTTAAAACTTGCTTTTAACCCCTATCCCTGGTTAATCTTGAAAGGGGAAATTGGACTTATGCCTCTCAGCCAGACCTGTGTCTTTTTCGACCATCATGTTCACAGTCAGAGTTCACTTTGTAGTGCATTTCATTCTCTCTTGACATCTGCATGTGTGACATTCCAGCATGCCCCTTCAGCCTCTGAATTTATAACCACAGTCATTTGTTTGGCTGTAGCCGTCCTCTTTCGAAAAGAAATGTTGGAATTAAAAGTTTGATATATTCTGTAGATGATCTGATTATGATTCCTAGTCATGTTACTACTAACACCGCATATTGTGGCAGGTTTCTGAAGAAGGGTCTAGGCCCGAAACGTCAGCCTTCCTGCTCCTATGATGCTGCTTGGCCTGCTGTGTTCATCCAGCTCTACACCGTGTTATCTCAGATTCTCCAGCATCTGCAGTTCCTACTATCTCAGATCATCTTATATGATTGGTTGACTTATTGTCCATGATTTATGGACTTGCATTTATATCATAAGGTATCCCATTATTTCAAATGCGTCTACACAATGATTTTCATCAGTGACTGTTTCAGGTGAGCATGAAGGCTGTAATATTGGACATAATTAATGTTGAACAGAGCAGAAAAGACAAGCTATATGAGAGGGAAAAGATTAGGTAGCATCAGACTTCAATTTTGAGCATCATACAGGCTGGAGGGGGAAGAATGTGTAGTTTGGGGAAAGAATTTTGATATAAATAACTGCGAACTTTTCGAATGGAATTCTATAATTTATAAGCTGTATTTAGTTCAATATTGGAATTTTACTAATTGCAAGATATCTGGCTTTAAGAAGCATCATCTTGTATCACTGCTCTGCAGCTTCAGCACCTGAAGCTGAGCCTGAGTCTAGTAATCAAGGACTGGAACATTGGTTTGCTAATCCTATCTTTCTGAAGACATTCACACTGAGATTCTAAGGTCTTCTCGACTTTATAGAAATTCATCCCCCACCCCCAACCACCTCTTCCTGGCCTGCTAATTCACCAGAAGCTAATTAAATTGAAAGCATAAATCTGTGTTTGATTGCAAAGGTCTCAAACAGGGTCATTACTGTAAAGGATTAGCCATCTGATGTGGATTAAGAGGGCCTGCTACATAGCTTTGCTAATCCTATGGTATTTACCATTTACAAGAACTTGTTGAATGAGACATTGATGATCTTTTCATAATTCTCTAATGCTTAAATGAGGCAGGATCCTTTCTTCCTGGTGTAGAGTGCATGGTTAAATCCTCTTCTATGATGAAGATGAATAAGCTTTAATTGTCTAAGTTGAAATTTAATTTAATGGGACATTCAGCAATTTCTCAGTGCTCTGGAGACTGACATTTCACACCACAAAGAACAAAAAGCTTATTACGTACTCACAAATTTCTCTCCTGTGTATCGTGCTAACACATTTTGCCAAATCCAAACTAGACTTGGCAGTAGCTTTTATTTCCATTTTCTGCACATCTGATTCTGACTTGCTAGCGTAAAATTCCACAGGCACTGGCTATCCTTGCCCAGGGGACCATTCTTCCTACATTTGCCTCAATAGTGAGTTTGCAAAGACCATTGGAATCAATCCTGTTCTCAACCATTCTCCATTCATATTTATTGCATTGTCGGAGGCCCTTCAGCCCATCTTGCCTGTGCTAGCTGTAAAAGAGTTACCCATTCTAATCTCATTTTCCATCTCTTGGTCTCTGCTTGTGAAGGTGATGGCACTTTAAATGAGAGCTTAAGAGTTTGTACATGTGATAGGTGTTTCTTCCTTTAAGACCCTTTCACTCCTCAAATCCCAAATCCTCACTACCGTTTTGGTCAAAAGGATTCCTCTCAACTCCTTTCTATTCCTTCCACCACTTACTTTAAATCTTTGCTGCTGTTTAGTGAGGGGTGCAGCTCCTTTACTGGGGCTCTTTTATATTTTATATGTCACAGTTACATCTTCTGATCTGTAAGAAACAATTCCAGTCTGTTTGATCATTCCTCTCAGATAAAGTTCTCCATTCCTGCCAACATCCTTGGAAATGTTTTTTTTCTCAATATTCATTAATGTGATAATGCTCGTCTCTTAATGTTGTGACCAGAACTGTAGACTGTAAAGGGAAAGTTGTCATAGTCCGAGAGGACCATAGGGCTACTCTCTCATTAGAGACAGATGACCGGTGGTGATTTAACCCTGAGGGTTAACCCAGCAACCCAGATAATGTTCTGGGGAGCTGGGTTTGAGTCCCAGCACAGCAGATGGTGGAATTTGAATTCAATAAATATCTGGAATTAAGATGATAATGATGACCATGAATTCATTATTGATTGTGGAAAAACCCACCTGGTTCACTAATGTACTTTAGGGAGGGAAACTGCCATCCTTACCTGATCTGGCCTACATGTGACTCCAGACCCACAGCAATGTGGTTGACTCTTAACTGCCCTCAAGCAATAAATGCTGCCTGGCTTGGCCAGCCATTCCTACATCCAATGAATGAATAAAGAAAAGAAAAACCCAGAGCACCCAATGCGTACACAGGGAAAATGTACAAACTTCACAGTCACCTGAGGCTAGGATTGAACCTAGGTCCCTAGTGCTGTGAGGCGGTAGGGCTAACTACTGAGCCACCATGCTACCCATTACAAATGCTACTGGGGTATTCCTCCTTCTATGTGAACAAAATGGGATTTTACGCTTATTTGTGTTCACACTTGTTTTCCTCCTAAATGTTTATACCACCCTTTCATCATCACATCTTCTCGAACGAATGAACACAAAGTGAGCTGTCTCCATCTTTGTCAGGTAATGTGTCAATAATCATAGTCCTTTCTCAGGCACAAAGAAACATGCGGGTGAGGTTCTGGAAGGCTGCCAGCTCCTGTGAAACTTGACAGCCTGAATTGGATAAAAGGGAAACAAATTAGCGAAAATACAAAAAATGCCGCCTCTTCAAAGGGGTAACTAATTTTTGAACTAATTCCTAAAAGGTAATAAGTAATTGAGAAAAGTTGTTTATCAAGATTGCTCATTGCCAAAATACACAATTAGTAAACAGTCTTTAATGTAACAAGATAATCACTTCAGTGAGGTAGACCTTCCTCACAGCACTGGAAACTAGATGTAATTTTGGCACCATAATACCAGAGGAGAGACAAAGATATTACCAATTTAACACTACATACCTCGCTGTATGCAATTCAGTTCCAAGGATTATGAGAGATTATGAGTCACTCTGTGAATGTAAAGCCTTCTAAATGTGTAGCTTGACTCACAGAGCTCCATTTCATCCTTGGGACCACATGTAAATGCTGACTAGCAAGCCAAAGCTAACGGGGTGTTGGCATATGCACGGAATGTAAACTTGTGGACAATTCTGTTGGCATGATGCAATGACTGAATTATTCTGATAACGTTCCTAGTAACAGTTTTTCAAAAGAGATCAGAATTGGGAGTTAGAAGTTCAGCATGATGGCTTGAGCGTTCTATCTGTGCAAATGAAAAATAATTCAGCGCTAAAAATCCTTAGAGCTGCTGTGCCTGTGTAAATATGGATGGAGCAGGCTATTTACCCTGTAATTGGCAATGAGATCTAATTTCACCAGAATATCAGGACTCACTTCATTTTAATAATGGATACCTCTGGCATATGGACATATCCTGGTTACCTGGTAGAAGAAAAGGTTCACAAAGATGCAATGCTGTATAGCCACTTGGTACCCCCTCAAAAGGTGTTGCAACACAAGATCATTCATTGTCTTTGTAAGAGAGTTGACATTTAACAAATTATTGACTATTCTAGGCAACATTGCTGCTTTGAGAACTGGGTGACCCCGGTTTCTCCTCAGTGATGATCTGGTTTGAGGGCTCTTTGGGGATTGGTTTAGCCCAGTTGGCTGGATAGCTGGTTTGTGATGTAGTGTGGTACCACAGTTTGGGTCCAATTTCTGCTCTGGCAGAGGTTACCATGAATGATTCTCCATCTTAACCTCTCCCCTGGTCTGGGGTGTGGTGACCCTCAGGTTAAACCATCTCTTGTTGTCTATTTTCTAATGAGAGAGCAGCCCTATGGTCCACTAGGATCATGGTGATTTTACCTTTACTGGGTTCTTTCTAGCATCTAGAGCATGTGGAGGAGAACTGCTGTGGGAAAAGCTACATCAGAGAATTTATTTGTGGGGAGTGGGATGGATGTTTCTAATAACTCAGGTCCCACCAGAAATTGTCTGCAGATTCCCTTCTGAGCAGATAAGTAATGCTGGTGGTGACACCAGCATTGGCTGGTAACAGGATCCTGCACAGCGCTGAGTCAAAATATTTGGTTGCTGCCAGGGCTTTGCTTGCTAATAAGGGTCATGTCCTGGCCACAAGAGCTGCCTGCAGGCCCAATTAAAGAAAGGATGGCTCAGCAGGCTAAGCAAATAGCGCCTCCACTGACAATGACCACCGTTGGGATTACGCCTGGAGGATGAAGGCACAATGATGGATGTGCATCCCTCAATGTCAAGTAAGTGGTATCTGGGGGTTCCAGAGGCAGGCAGGAAGGCCCCAAAGAAGATGAAGGGGCTCATTGCTGAGAGGAAGTGGGATGTGGCCACCAGCAGGTCACTACCACAGGGGCGGGCCCTGGGGAGCTTGCTGGGAGCTCCACAGTTCACTTGACACTTGTTCTTGTGGTTGAGGACTTCTCCCAACTGCTGGTAAAATACAGTGGAGTTGGGAAGATGTCTTTAATTGGCCACTTAAGGGCTTGTGTAGAAGGGCTCTCTGCAACCTTCTTCACCGCTGCTAACTTTGCGCGGTGATGAGCAGGTGATGGGGACACCATCAGTTGCTATCCTGTGCCATTTTGCCAGGCTTCCCTGCCCATCTCTGAAGGCTGATCGAATCCAGTGCAGTGTCTTTCAATTTAATCCATAACAATGTCAAAGAATCATAAAGAAAGACCCCATATGGCCCACAGTGCCTGTCCCAAGTCTCTGAAGGAGCTGACCATTGTCTCCTTTGCCTGTCCATACCTCAAAAACCCTGAATTCTTCGGTTCATGCATTTAGCTTGAGTGAGTGATTGATTTATTGTCACGTGTACCAAAGTACAGTGAAAAGCTTTGTTTATGAGCAGTACAGGCAGATCTTAGTAAGCAAAGATGTACAGATCAAAAAGACTTAGACAGAAGCATACAGGTTACATTGCACAGGGCGTGTGCTAGGCAAGATCGACGTTAGCAAGATCAGCATTATTTGAGGCTAGAGAGACTATTCAACAGCCTAATAATGGCCGGGAAGAAGCTGTTCCTGAACCTGCTTAATGCATATGTTCAAGCTTCTGGATCTTCTGCCTGACAGAAGAGGTTGTAGGAGATCATTACCGGGTGTGACGGGTCTTTGATGATGTTGGCAGCCTTTCCATGACAGTGAGCCATGTAAATGGAGTCCATGGATGGAAGGTTGGCTTCTGTGATGATCTGGGCTGTGCACACCACCTCCTGTAGTTTCTTATGGTCCTGGGCACAGCAGTTGCCATACCAGGCCGTTATGCACCGGAACAATATGCTTTCAATGGTGCATCTGTAGAAGTTGGTGAGGATCCTTGTGGACATGCCAAATTTCCTGAGCTGCCTGAGGAAGAAGAGACGTTGTTGTGCCTTCTTGACTGTTGCATCTACATGGGAAGTCCAGGACAGGTTGTCAGTTATTGTTACTCTGAGGAACTTGATGCTGTTCACCCTCTCAACATCAGTTCCATTGATGTAGATGGGGGAGTGTTCTCCTTCTTTCTTTCTGAAGTCAAGGATCAGTTCTTTAGTTTTGCCAGCATTGGGAAAGAGGTTGTTCTCATTGTGCTATATCACCAAGCCCTCTATCTCCCTGCTGAATTCTGACTCATCGTTGTTAGATATCCGTCCTATGATGGTGGTGTTGTCAGCAAACTTGTAGATGGCATTTGTTTGGAATTTGGCAACGCAGTCATAGGTGAACAGGGAGTACAGTAGGGTCCTAAGGATGCACCCTTGATGGGCGTGGGGAGGGTGCTCCAGTGTTGAGTGTTATTGTAGAGGAGTTGCAGTTAATTATCCTCACTGATTGCAGTCTGTGGGTCAGGAAGCTGAGGATCCAGTTGCAGAGCTAATTGGCTTTTCAAAGTTATTATTGAACTGGCTTCTTCACTTTCAGGCAGTACGTACCAGCTCACAACAACTCCACATACTCTTTCATTCCCTCCGCCCCTCCCAAATTCCTTTGCCTATCAACCTGAGTCTGTGCCCTTTTTCAAGGTTTGGAATACCACTATTCAATTTCCCCATATTCTTCCCTGCCATCATAAGCTTCTAGACTATTTACGTAATTGCAGTCTTGCATCTCCAGTAACAATCCAATAAAACTCCTCTGTGCCCTCTCTGAGGGTCACCTTCCTAAAGTGAGGTGACCAGAATTAGACATATTCTTTACTGATATGATTACTTTCCAAATTGATCATGAGGTAGTGAGTCCCAGGGTGTGTGTGATTTTCAAACCAGGTAACATAATTGATGTGAGTAGATGGTCCCATATGTACACAGGTCTTTCTTTGTGGCTTGGATTCCTTCACACCTGTTGAGAACATATCAGTTACTCACAAACTGGTTTCCTTTCATGGGGGGGTGTCAAAAATTTCAAAAGGACATAACTTGCAACAAAGAGATTATCTAAAGGCAAATAGACAGTGACTCATGGCAGCTTCATTATCACCATATCTCATCCATCATTGCTTATTCTGTGGAGTGCTTTTTGACAGCAACTCCCATTGTCTAGCTTTTAATATGTGGTGTTGCTTTGTTCCAAACCTCTATCAATTTGTAAATCCAATCCATGCCGTGACATTACATGATTTTGAAATCTGGGAGGCGGTTCTTGAAAATAAGATATGCAACTATTAGGCAATGAGAAGCAAAGATAGAAATTGTTGGAAAAGCTCAGCAGGTCTGGCAGCTTCTGTGGAGAGAAATCAGAGTTAATGTTTTGGGTCTAGTGATCCTTCCTCAGAACAGAAGGGGTAATGAATAAACCTTCCCCAGAACAGGTAATGGGAAGGTTTGTTCATCACCACCTGCAAGTTCCCTCCAAGCCACACAGCATCCTCCAATCATTCATTCTCACTGTCACTAGGTCAAATTCCTGGAACTCCCTTCCTCATATCTCTTTGGGTGTCTTTAAGGATTGCAGCAGTTCAAGAAGGCAGCTCACCATTACCTTCTTCAGTGAATTAGGGATGGACAATAAATGGGGGCTTTGACACCCCCATCTAAGAATGAATAAAAACAAATGTAGTGAACAACAGATGCTTCTTTGTGTTTTCTTTTGTTCTAGTTACGTACATGAATGGACGTTGCCCAAGTCTTTGCTTGTATGTGGGACTAAACTTCAAAAAGAAACAGAAGATCCCCAGCACAGATGTGGGGTCCATTATGTGTGAATGAGCAGTGATGGAGCAGGCTGCACTTGTGAGTGGCATAATTGCATCAATGAGGCACTTCCACATGACAGGTTGAATCTGTAATGCATGAGAAAAGTGTGCAGTGTCCAACTGTATGAGGTGCCAGTGCTAGTCACAATAATCATGCCATTGGTTATTGCAGCTTAAAGATAAACATCTCTGTGAGGCACCAATATTCATGGGCAACCTTAGAAGTAGCACCTTTGTGTCATAATTCACAAAGACAATGTAATGTCACAGGCTGTACAACAGATGAAATTGATTTCCTCTCACCTTAAGTATTCACCAATATGTTATGATATGCAATGCTGTCCTTCTTGATAAAATGGATATGGGATGACAAGGTACCAGTGCTCACCATTGACAATAATGAGCTCTTGCAATCTCCTACTGACTTCACAAGACATGATTTGTGCCGCATTCATCTGTATAAGGTCCCAGCATCAAAGTTCCATGTAGAAGCATTCAATGGCCCTCTTTGTTCGAATGGTCCATTTCCCACTGTAGAGAGGACAAAGCCAAACCATCATTTGTGAATGGTATGAATACTAACAGCTCATATTACTGAGGACCTGTTCTGTTTCTGATATTCCTCACTCCAGGTCAGTGGAAGTGTGACCAATGGATCGAGGCACAGCAGGGGTTGGGGGTTATCATCACTGTTGCAGTGTTGCAACGATGACACAAAGAAATGGAGGAGGATCAGATGCTCCAGGAAGCCCAGGACCAGCGGTAACCTCCAGTGGACACCGAGCAGCCTCCACATGAAGGGGTCACAGCTGAAGGGCCTTTCAGGATGTGCTGGAGGTCCAGGAGGCCCAGAGTCTGTTGTCCTCGATGCCATTGGCTCCAGATGGACATAGGCCCAATGTTGCTGCAGTCTGAGGATGTCCCAGGACACTGTGACTGAACTGTGCCAGCTGCGGGAATGGGACCTTCGACCTGTAGGAGTAGGCGGCCATCCCATCCCATCCCTTGACATAGGTCGTCAAGGTAATAACTACACTAAGCGTCAATGCAACTCTGTTTCCAAGGAGCCATTAGTGTCCTGTGTGGGGCCTGTCAATGCTGTAACCCACAGATATATCAAGGCTGTTACTGATGTCATTTGAACTAGACCACACCATTTCACCTCCTTCCCCTGTGATGAGTTGGGGGCAGTAGGTTTTGACAACACAGCTGGCATCCCCCAGGAGTGGGGCACGATAGACTGGTCACAAATCACTTTGAGAACAACATATCAAAATGCAGCTGACTTCCTCAATAGAAAAGGGCTCCACTCCATTAATGTGCAGGTTATCTATGATCATCAGGATCACATCTTATGGGTCCTAGCCAGGTAAACTGGCAGCTGCCACCATGCCTGTATCCGTGAGAACTTTCATGTTGCTGCTGTGTTTTCAAGGGCTGGATCCCTTACAATGATGGTCACTGGGAGACAAGGGCTATCCTCTGTAATGATGGCTTTTGACCCTGTTATGCAACCCCTTGACTCTGGTGCAATGTAGTTAAATTGCAGGCCATTCTTCAACCAGTCAGGACCATGGTGGAGCAGACAAGGGGACTAAAGGTCAGGTCCTACTGCTTGGATTAGTCTGGGGATCTTGCAGTACACTTTAGATGGAGTGAGTTACATAATCCCAGCATGCTTTGCTCTGCACAACTGGAGCAGACACAACGGGCGTAGTAGACATTGAAGAGCTGAGAGAGAGTGGCAACCAAGGAAGAAGATAAGAGCGTTGAGCGGGAAGAACATCACCTTCAGTATGGAAGAGCACAACAGCATCGAGGACTTC
The DNA here is from genome assembly GCF_021869965.1 of Rhincodon typus. Classification (NCBI taxonomy): domain Eukaryota; kingdom Metazoa; phylum Chordata; class Chondrichthyes; order Orectolobiformes; family Rhincodontidae; genus Rhincodon; species Rhincodon typus. The sequence goes on along the minus strand of NC_063364.1, from coordinate 25,838,988 downwards.
ATTGTAGCCAGTTCCAATATATGGGCAAGTTATCATTCATTGACTGCAAATGGCAAGCTGCTCCTGTCTGTTCCCAGAGACAAAAGCAACTTGTTTGTCGTTTTTTGTTCTATTGCTGAATAAAAGTGAATATTTTAAATTATCGACACTGGACATTCCCAAAACAACTGAGCTGGCTGGAAGTTGGTTGCAGCAGAAGACTCCCAAAAGGACAGTAGAGCATCCTGGGAGAAGTTAAGCATCGCTGAAGAGGTGAGACTTTCTTTGAGATTCATGGGAGATCCTGGCTTGGAAGCACCAAGAATGGAAAACGTTCATGTATTAAGAAGGCAGCAAGCACATCGAGACACCTCATCGGGAAAATGCTGAAGAGATGTCTGGGCATCAGAGGTTTTTGCACAAACCTCCAAAGGCCTTACCTGCCTGATCCTACAAGTACCAGCTGTCTTGAATATGCCAGAGTCTACACTTAAACAGCCATCTCACCACTCATTGGAACATAATGGATGCTAATCACCCTTGATCCCAATGGACTACTGAAGAATGAGAAGAAGATTGAGTAAATATCCTATTTTGAAACTGAAAATCTGGGGTGGAGAACAGTGGCAGAAATGTAAGGTTGAACGTAAAGGGCAAGAGAAGAATGGTTACAATTTACTGAGAAGGAAATTGGCTTTGCATCATAGTCAAGCAAGCATAAGTGTCAATGGAATGAAACAAGGGTTGACAGGAACAGCCACATCTTTTGGCGAAACTTACTGTGAAGAGGTTAAGATAGAAAGGAAATCATGCAAACCAATTGAACCAGATTTCCCACTGTGCTCTTTTGGGCTCCATCTTCTTCCTGCTACAAACTAGACCTGAAACAAAAGCATTTGTTGTTTGGGAAAATATACCCATTGCATTCAGTGAGAAAATTCATTATAAGGCCAAAATTATTTGTTGGAACTGAATGAAGTAGGACCATTCCCAAAAATTGCATCATAATTTACAAGAAATCTCAAGCAAATGCAATTAGGCTCAATCTGACAGATGTAATCAGATCCAATTGGGCTAGTGGCATAGAAAGCACTCCCTCAGCGGAGTCTGGGTAAATATATTTATGATCCAAGCATAATTCTGATTTAAGGATAGACTCCCAAAGTATTAGTTCCTTTTCACACCCATTATACAGAAGTACTAATCCAAGTGTGAGGTTTCTTTTTTTTGGAAATGTGTTATAACAGTGCCTTTTGTGGTACATTCGTAACACAGTCATGCTGTTAGATGAATATTCCACTCCAGGACCCAGAGACATCCCTCAAGTAGCTATTTTCTCTTTTTCACCAACTGTGGCAAACTTTAAATGGTCGCCACTGCCGAACACTACTTTGCTCAGACCAGTGAGGGTGCTGCCCTACAGACTATACATTCGGAGGAGCTCTGAGGAAGGGTCACTTGACCCGAAACGTTAACTCTGATTTCTCTCCACAGATGCTGCCAGACCTGCTGAGCTTTTCCAGCAATTTCTCTATTTGTTTCTGATTTACAGCATCCGAAATTCTTTCATTTCTTTATATAAACTACAGCTTCTGACCACTCACGGCCTGTATATACCAACCACTCACCCAGCTACAGAAGCTAACCTTTCACCCTGTGCATACAGGCCTAACGCTCACATAGCATGTACAATCCGATCACTCACTCTGCACATAAAGACCAAGCCCTCATGGGGTACGGACAGGAAGAGCTCTTACCCTTCGCGTTTTGGAGGACTTTTTGCTGCAAGATGTCGCCCTGTCCCTACAGGCCATGGTCTTACCCTGTCCCAGTAGGCCATAATTTCAGCTATTGGCTGAACTTCCACAATGGCCTCACAAGCCGACCTCTCATCCAGTCTGACTTCAAAGCATTCACATCCGGATGAGCACAAGATAATCAAATTGCTCTAATCGCAGTATTCATCATTCAATTCTAAGGGCAATGCCATGAGTGGTCAGCTCAATGAAATATGAACCAGCAATAAAATACAGGTTCTTGTTTATGGAGTGCGTGTGTGGGCTGATACACCTCTGTGAGCAGTGTACAGCTGCCGATTTATTTGATTCTTTGCATTGTTTTTATTTTTAACTTTTACAAGTGGTGACTGCTTTCTTAATTCCCACCTCTGCTCTAGGAATTTTTTCAACATGCCTTTTTCTAAAATCAAACCTAGTCATTTTCCTGAGATAACACAGTGTGGGGCTGGAGGAGCACAGCAGGCCAGGCAGCATCAGAGGAGCAGGAAAGTTGAGATTTTGGGTCGGAACCCTTCTTCAGAAATGGGGATGGGGAAGGGAGCTGGGAAATAAATAGAGATAGGAGGGGTTGATCTGGGGAAGGTAGGTGATGGTAATAGGTGAGTGTAGGTAGGCAGTGGTGGGTATTGGTCAGTGAGGTGGGAGGAGCGGATAGGTGGGATAGAAGATGGACAGGTTGTGTCAGGTCAAGGAGGCGGGGATGAGAGGGAGGGTTTGTCATGGGATGAGGCCGGGGGTGGGGAGATTTTGTAACTGGTAAATTCCACATTTAAACCATTGGGTTGTAGGCTCCCAAGGCTAACAACCCAATTGTCTAAATGTGGACTTTGCTAGTTTTAAAATCTCCCCACCCGGCTCCATTCCATGACCAACCCCACCTTCTCATTCCCGCCTCCTTGACCTGACACAACCTGTCCATCTTCTCTCCCACCTATCTGCTCCTCCCACCTCACTGACCAATCCCCACCACTGCCTACCTACACTCACCTATCACCATCCCACCTATCTTCCCCAGCCCCACCCCTCCTCTCTCTATTTATTTCAGAGCTCCCCTCCCCGTTCCCCATTTCTGAAGAAGAGTCCCGACCCAAAACGTCAACTTTCCTGCTCCTCTGATGCTGCCTGGCCTGCTGTGTTCCTCCAGCCCCACACTGTGTTATCTCATACACCAGCATCGGCAGTTCTTACTATCTCTTAGTAATTTTCCAAGTTGCTCTAAACACAAGTTGCATTACCTGATGACAAAACCAAAGAAAGTTTAACAACAGAGTAAGTTCTAACATGCGGAGAACTCAGGTGAGTAACATGATGCGAGCTATACATTTGTCTGAATAGAGAATTAGTTAATGAACAGGAAGCAGAATGTAAGGATAAATGTGCATTTTGAAGTTGGCAGGATGTGGTTAGTAGTGTGTAGCAAGGATCAGTGTGGGCCCTCAGCTCTTTGTTAGCTGTAAGATTTAGAATGAAGAGCGATTAATGGATCTTAGGTTGCTGGAGATACAAAACCAGATGGGAATACAAGCTGTCGGGGGACATGAGGCCATAAAGAGTCATAGGCAGCTAAGTGAGGGGCGCCAAGGTGAGAGGAACACTGGTGTGCCACTGGGCTTTAAAAATGGTGCCAACCCTGTGATCACCTGAACATTACAGCAGTGGTAAGGACTTATTGCCACACAATTCCCTGGGAAGGAGCTGATTATATCATAAATGAGATGAAAAACAGTAGATTATATGGCAAAAGTCCCTCCAATGGCTTACAGGTTGCTGTGATTCTGATTCAACAAAATAGTTTAACTGCAAATGGAAAAAAAAAATCAGCTCTTGGTAAACCAGGCAATCAAGAGCTATGGGTAGCAGCAGGGAAGTGGAGTTGAAACAGGATATTAATCACAATCTTATTGCATTTCAGGGCAGACTCAATAGGGCCTGTTGCCTCCTCCTGCTCCCAATTCTTATGTCCTTATAGTTCAGCCAGGGACAGGAGGAAATACAAAAGAGCGAACTACATTGAGAAGGGAGAATTTTACAGGTCACAAAGCAAGATTTTCTCTGCTTCCTATTTCTAGTGCATGCCTTTCAACATGGTTCTGATTTCACTATAAACAGCACATATCAGAAATCTCCCATACCTGTAAGTCTCTGGAATGAAAGACACACATTTTTGTTCTGCAAAATGTACTCCCTCTTTACTTGTGGCTAGAGATTTGGATGGCTGATCTACAGTTCCAGTGGGCGCTAATAGGCATACATTGTCTCCCTGAATTCAGTGAAAGGTGCAGCACCAAAGGAGGTCATCTAGTCATCTTTGACGAAGCTACCAATTATTTGCCTGATCTTTCTCTAAAGCCCCTTGTCTTCTCTTTCTCGCGGCTGCCAGGAAGATGCTGTGGGGAAAGACCATTGTTAAGTAATCATGGGTACCTCATAAAATCTCTCAGGCTATTAACTATTTATATACAATAGCAAACCATCAAATGAAAGGCAGTATTTCATGCTCTACACTAGCCCCTCTTCCTTTTAATACGTTGTGAAAGCTGCCATAATCTCAGATTAACATGCTGTCCCATTAGAAGGACACGACTGGTGATGAGTTTAACCTGAGGATCACCATGCCGCAGGTAAGGAATGACATCGAGAAAGATGAGGCTTTCATGGTAACCTCAGCTGGTACAGGAATCAAACCCATGCTGTTGGCATCAGAATTACAAACTGGCTGTCCAGCAAACTTTGCTAATTAACACCCACTTAGCTTGGCACTGAATGTGTGTAATAAGTGTCATAGCTATCACAATTGGACTGAAGGTCCTGCAAGTGCACCATACTCAATGGAGAATACTTGTACTTTATTGAATTTTCCATAAAGATTAATCTGAAATGCTTTGGAATGCCCTAAGATAGTTTATGAACAAGAAAAGACTATTTCTGCAAAAAATAGAACCAATTGATCTTTGAGATTATGATAGGATCTGCTTCTCAGACAGTGCATTCTGGATTATGACAACTCTCTGTGTAAGTCCTCATCTACTCTCTGGTACTTTTGCAGTCGTGGAGTCATCGAGTCATACAGCATGGAAACAGACCCTTTGATCCAACCAGTCTGTGCCGACCATAAATCCAAACTAAACTAGTCCCATCTGCCTGCGCTTGGCCCATATTTCTCTAAATATTTCTTATTCATGTACTTATCCAAATGTCTTTTAAACGTTGTAACTGTACCCGCATCTGAAGTTCATTCCACACACGAGCCACTCTCTGTAAAAGAATATGATGCTGATATCATGGAATGTCTCGTAAAGGCGCATTGTATATTAGCTGTGAGACATAACACAACAGTTTGCATAATAATCTATAACATTGAGTCTAATTCTCAAACATATACTTATCCACTTTCTTTTTGAAACACTCTAATCTCAGTTGCTATTGCGAGCCTGTTAATTTGGAGCCAAATACAACTTTTTCACAGTTGCTCATTTCACTCAATTGTTTTAGGGATTGAGAATGTGATTAATTTTCCCGAATTGGCAGCGTATCTGGTCAGTTACAGGCCATGGCAATAGCTGGAGGAGGCTAGTCACCACCCCAATTCTCACATTGTGTTTACCGCAGTGTGTGTTCAGGTGGTGACACTGTTACCTCCTGAGCCCACCCAGTGTGAAGAATTCACCAATCTAGCTGACACACTAGTGCAGTGCTGCAAGAGTGCTGCGTCGTTGGAACTGCCACCGTCAAGCCAAGACCCTGTCTGTGTTCTTAGGAGGACATTAAAGACCCCTTGGCAATATTTTGAAGAAGAGAAGAGGATCCCTTAGGTTCTGGCCAATATTCATCTTTCACTCAACATCAGAAAATGGATCATAACCTGTTATCACATTGCTAATGATGTGTGTAAATTGCAAGCTGTATTTCCTTTGATTACAACAGCAACTACATTTCAAAAAGAATTCATTGACTATAAGTGCTGGTCACAAAAAGTGCTGTATAAATGCAAGTATTTCTAATTATTTTACTGCCTGATCATAGTCAAGAACACAAACTTAGAATGGACAAGGCTATAAGCGATGAAGCATAAAGAAAACTTTTACCCATAAAAGGGTTAACAGTGAAAGTTCTCTTATGTTGTATGCCCCAGGCTCCCAAGCACCTGCTCAAGATATCTCTGGCATCAGACATTTATCAGGCTTAAAATATACGAAGCAAGCAACAGCTGCATTAGTCAGTCAGTCAGGTAAATTTATCTTTTGTTTGTGATACGTCTCTCAAAGTGGAAAATGTAATTTTTATATCAGTGCCATGACCCCTAATGGAAGATCATTCTGTCAATCAGAAGTATGGCTGTCATCATATTGACTATAAACTATTGCTTGCTCCTTTCAAAAATCTCTCCTCTCCAATTAAGGCCAAAGTCATACAAGAACTTTGTGTATCTGCTTTCGCTTTTCGTACATTTTCATCACTCCAGCATTTACGGCTTGATCTTCAGCTGTCAGCCCTGAAATTGCCTCCTGAAACATATCTGCCTCTTTCTGCATTAACTTGTGCTGATTAACTCACCTCTCTGACTAAGTTTTTGGTTGACTCCACCAATATCTGACTCAGTATTAGTTCTTAATATTGCTCCTGTGATGTTTCAATGTTCAGGATGTTTTACCACATAACATATGCTATAATAATAAAAGTTTTTGTTGTTCTTCATGTTCTCCACTATTAGAAATGGAAGATTGAGGGCTGACTGATATACTCCTGATCTTATAAGTTCTTCCATAGTTCTTTACAAAATCCAGTACAGTAAATTTGAACTGAATTGCCACTTTCTGTATTATGCTGTTGTCTAATTCTAGGACCGACATCAGACTGTCACCAACTTTCCATTCTGTCAATTTTGGGAAAATATTCAATTAGAGTGGTGCCTCTAAGGAAAAGTTAAGCGTTATACGGTCTTTTGTTTCTGTCACAAGCCTTTTCCTTTGGTATATAGTTAAATATGTCCTAAACAGCCAGAGTCCTGGCAGTGAGGCCTGAGCCAAGGGAAGCTTTGTCAGGACTAATCCAGTCCTGGCCTCACACCCCCAAAGAACACGTCTGGGCCTGTACTACAGTCAGGAGGTGAGAAACCCTCAGCTTATCTTCTCTTTCTTAAATAGGCAAATAAGGTCAATTCAGTATTCATCGCCACCCATAACTGTTCTTAGTTCACTTGCATTGATCACCCTGAACCTCAAGCCTTTATAAGGTTGATTATGACACCACTAATACAGATTAATTCTTTCTCACAATGCAGACCTTGCAGTGCCACACTGGCTGTCATGTTTATGTAACAAAAAGGATTTTATTTCAAAGCAAAGTGTGATATTTCAGTGGGAGACACTTTAAGGTCCTTCTGAGAAGCACATTTCCTTCTGAGAATCACAATAAAATGTTATTGTGTGTGGGAAAAACTGTGACAAAAATGGTTGGGTCAATGCTGAAAATTATGGTGGTACGCTTCAACCAAATCAGAATTCCTGTGAAATTGATCAGCTTGAATTCTTCAGCTCAATCTCTGACTTATTTTACTTTGTCTAAACAGGCAGAGGACATCTAAATCAGAGTGCATCAGATTCTGATAGATTGCAGGTTTAGTACCTTAAAGTGTAGCGAAAATGTTTAGAAACTTACAGAATTAACATGTAACTTCCTACAATAGCTTCAGGTAGAGCAGTCAATTTCAAGGAACATATTAAGGCATCATCTAATGAATAGGCGTGACTTCCCCAGACATTAATTCCTCAGGGATCTTTGGATCCTCGCAAGACTAGCTCGAGTTTGTGATTGGTTTAGCACAGACCCAACATCTCTCATTTACACTTGATGTGGCTGCTTCCAGATACCAACATTGCCTTTTGCTAGGCTTTTAAAGGAAGAAAGGACAGGGATAGTTGTAGGGGTATTGCGGCTCTCAGAAGGAATTGGTCAAGTATTGTGCTCTGGTCAATTGCAGACCAGTTATTTTTGGATGCGAGTTCAGTATGAAAGATACAATTCGAAGAAGCAGAAAGGGAACCAGCGAGTTAATGTCTTTAAATCTGAGTTTGTTTAAATAAGGGAGTTGCCAAATTGATAGATTAGCTTAAAAAAGTTAGAATCAAAGTTAAAATAATATTATTTGAAAAACCTCCTTGTTTGGTCTCCTGGTGTTCGTGTCTTGCAAAGGACGAAAGCCCTTAAAGTTCATAAATCTAACAGGAAATTAGAGGAATAATATAACTCTGACAGGTCGAAATGCAGAAATGAAATACAAGTGTTTGAGCTCAATAGGAGTGACATTTTATGAGCATATTTGTGTGAGACAGCTTAAAAACCTGTTCAAGTATACCAAGTATGCTCTCAAAAAAGTATTTTTCTTAGGACTGATCAAAAGAGCATTATAAGTTTAAAAAATATTGTGTCCCGTAGAGCTTGAGACTTTTCAGTTACAGAGGAAACATGAAAAGACCCAATCTATCAAAGATTATTACAATGAGATTGAAGAATCAAAGAGATTGCATATATCTCTCAATGGAATACAAACCATTGATCACAATGTGCTTGAGATAGTGTCAGGGTTTTCAAATTATGTGGCTGTAACATGTTTGCTGGGGAGATTTCAGATTTTGCAAATAATCTGCAGAGAATTGCAATAAGGCTGTACAACTGAGCAGTCCTAATAGAGTATCTGAGTAACCTCAGGCACTGATTATTAGTTACATACCTTAGTTTCAGGGACGGGGACAGATGCAAGGGTGAATGCAAGCAAAATGCTGTGGGTGCTGGAAATCTGAAATAAAAAACAGAAAGTGCTGGAGAAAAGTCTGGCAGCATCTGTGGAGAGAGAAACAGAGTTTACATTTGTGTCAAGTACGACTCTTCATGAAATTGCTCAAAAGTTGAAGTTATACTTACTTTGCTAACGGCAGGAATTTTTCACGACTCCCAGCAAAGACAGTGAGAAAATGGTCCATTTCCTCAAACCGTGATCCTTCCGTCTGATTACCACAGAAGATTACATCACTTGCAAGAATTTTTAATCAGCCGGGTATTGGTTCAAAACTGGTGCTCACCTTGTGCAGGCCCAAGGCAACTGCCAATTTTGGCAGGTGTAGCACTTGTCACGTCTGGGAAATGCTTCATCCATTATGGTGGTAAAAGCAGAAGTGATGGAAAAAGGCCCAGTTTGAGCTACTTCCATGGATTCTGTACTGAGACTGCTCTACTTCACTGTTCTTCCCTTCAGAGTCAACTGCATTTCTGTCCTCACTTTATCGAGGGATGACAATTGTCTGACGCAGGTTGACAACGTTACTACAGTGCTGAAGGTGGCCTTTCGGCCCATCATGCCTGCATTGATTCTATTGCCTGATGCCAATCTCCTGCCTTTTCCCCATATCCCTGCGCACCATTTCAATCTAAATGATCATTCAATGCCCTCTCGATAGCCTCAGTTGAGCCTCCCTCCACCATATTTCCAGCTGGTGCATTCCACACCCATTCCACTGGGTTAGATTCTAGAACTAGCAAGTGTGGCCGAACAGAGAGACTGGGGAGTGCAGGTGCATAGTTCCTTGAAGCGGAGTCATAGATAGGCAGGATAGTGAAGAAGGCATTTGACACGCTTGCCTTCATTGGTCAGTGCATTGAGTATAGGATTTGAGATGTCACGTTGCGGCAAAATGGGACATTAGTGAGGCCACATTTGTAGTACTGTGTAAAGTTTTGGTTGCTCTTCTATAGGAACGATGTTGTTAAACTTGAGAGGGTGCAGAAAACATTTACAATGATGTTGCTGGGTCTGGAGAGTTTGAGCTAAAGGCAGAGGCCGAATAGGCTGGGGCTTTTTTTACGTGGAGCATGGGAGACTGGGGGTGATCTTATAGAGGTTTATAAAATCATGAGGGGCATGGACAGGGTGAATAGCCAAGGTCGTCTTCCGATAATGGGGGAATCCAAAACTGGAGGGCATAGGTTTAAGGTGAGAGAAGGGAAAGATTTAAAAAGGACCTAAGGGGTTACTTTTTCATGCAGGTGGTGGTGCATGTATGGAATGAGCTACCAGAGAAAGTGGTGGAGGCTGGTACAATTAAGATATTTAAAAGGCATCTGGATGGGTATATGAATAAGAAGGGTTTAGAGGTATATGGGCCAAATGTTGGCAAATGGGACTAGATCAGTTTAGGATATCTGGTCAGTATGGATGAGTTGTACCGAAGGGGCTGATTCTATGCTGTATAGCTGTATAACTAAGGGGCATAGTCTGAATTACTGCCAGACCATTCAGGAGAGGTATTAGGAAGCACTTCTACATGCAAAGGGCAATAGGTGTTAGGAACTCTGTTCCACAAATGACAATGGATGCTAGATCAGTTTTTAATTTCAAATTTGAGACAACTACATTTTTTTTGTTAAACAAAGGTACTAAGGAAGTGGACCAAAGGCAGGCATATGGAGTTAGCTCATAGATCAGTCATGATCTCATTGAATGGTGGAACAAACTCGAGGGGCTGAATGGCCTACTCTTGTTCTTACATTCCTAACTATCACTGTGTGAAAAAGCTTTGTTTCCTTTCACCCTTAATTCATTTGCACATCACTTCACATCTACGCCATGTCATTCTTATTTTTCTTTTACAATCAGGAATAGCTTCTGCCTATCTACTCTGTCTCGCCCACTCATAATTTTGAAAACTTCGATCAAATCTCCTCTCAGCCTTCCTCTCTCCAAAGAGAACAGTCCCAACTTCTAGAATCTATTTCCATAACTGAAGTTTCTCATTCCTGGAACAATTGCAAAGAATTGCTTCTCTCTAATGCATTCACACCTTTCCTGTTATGTGCATCCCACAACTGTACACAGTACTCCAGCTGAGTGTCTTATACAAATTCAATGCTACCTGCCTGCTCTCGTACTCTATGCCACGATTATGAAAGCTGAGGACACTATACATTACTAACTACTCTCTTTATCTGTCCTGCCACTTTCAATGAACTGTTCACATATGACCCCAGGTCTCTCTGCTCCTGGGTTCGCTTAGAATGGTACACATTATTTTATATCAATTTTCAATGTTCTTCTGACTTCTTCAGGAGCTCCAACAAGCTTTTAAATTACATACAAGTAAAGTCACCACAGTCTTAGCAGTCCAAAGAGCACCTCACTCATTAGAGAGAGATAGCTGGTGGTGGTTTAGCCTGAGAGCCACCGCACCTCAGGTGAGGGGAGAGGTTAGGAAAGAGTGTCCTTCATGGTAAGGGCAAATTACTGCAGATGCTGGAATCTGTATTGAAGTCTAGACTCAAAACATCAGCTTGCTCTATCTATCTCCATGGATGCTGCCTGACCCATCGTGATTTCAAGTGTTTTTTTGTTGGTAACCTTAGCTGATACAGGAATCGGTATCACTCACCCGCCAGCCAACTGAGCTGTGCTGAGGAAACAAGGTGTAGAGCTGGATGAACACAGCAGGCCAAGCAGCATCCGAGGAGCAGGAAAGCTGACGTTTCGGGCCTAGACCCTGCTGATGCTGGTCGTCACTGCTGCACCTCCCGTGTCATGGGCAAGGGAGTGTCAGTCTGTCTGTGAGGGGTGCACTTTGGCTGCAACCTTCATAGGAGAACTGAGAGTTCAGAATGTGCTGTTCATTCTGTACGATTTTACCTCCAACAGCGTGGGAAACCAACCACGGGGTTGAGGCTTTACCTGAGCTTACTTAGCAGAAGCATGTGGGTGGTAGGTTGGCACAGTGGTAGCACTGCTGCCTCACAGGGCCAGGGACCTGGGTTTAATGCCACCCTCACGGTGGCTATCTGTGTGGAGTTTGCATGTTTGCCCTGTGTCTCCATGGGTTTCCTCCTGCTGTCCAAAGATGTGCAGGTTATATGCCTTAGCCATGGGAAAACCAGGGTTCCAGAAGTTAGGATGCTCTTCGGAGCATCAATTGGCTGAATGGCCTGCCTCCATATTGTAGTGGATTTTATGATCTCTAACCTGGGGATGGCAGACAGGAGCATAAGGTGCTGTTGATGGAAATTCTTTAAGATAAACATTATTATGTTTATAACAATAATATGTAATATTTATGATAAAGATATGTATTGGCTTTATTATCAGCACGTTTACAGGAAAATGTCCAGCCCGTACCATTTTGTCAGGAGAGTGCCATCCAGTTTCGGAGTCTTGGGAAATTCTGGGAAAAGAATAAATTAGGAAAGATTGTCCTTATTGGGAATTCTCCAATGGCTCATTTGGAAAATGCTCCATGAGTAGGTGTCCCTGGGCCATGTTGACTGCTCACCTTGGGTTCCTTGAGGTAAATTAGCTGATGCCTGAAGAAGCGGGGTGGAAGTTGCAGTTCTTCTGCTTTCATGGTCTCAATGTCTTAACGATGTCCGAGCTCATGGTTGGAAAGTCGTTAGTGTGGACTATCGGGTAAGGATAGATACGGTACAATTGTGAGGCCCTCCACAGATCAAAAACCAAGGACATTGAGTGTTTACATTTACCAACGAGGGCAGAACATGTAAGGTTGAAAGATCCCCAATATCCATGAATCTATAAATCAATACACATCCATGGCTTTTCAAAATGGGCAGGGTAAAGGGAAACAGGAGTAAAGAGAGCAAGATCAAGAGAGGTTTGTGGAAGCAGATTGAATCGTAAATTTCAGAAGGGGATTGAATAGTGTTATGACCAAATGCCAGCCAGAGTTCCCAAAATAATACAGTCCCAGGCAGAACACCCTGAACATCCTGGGTGAGAAGGGATGAACTGACCCCCCTTTGTAATTCAGGTGACCTCTCAATTGTCAGTTTGTCACTTATTAAGTACGAAAAGAATGTGGAACTCATGTACACACAGATTAGGAACAAGAACTGTGTTTAAAAATAGATAAAGTTTAAAGATATACAGATCAGTCTGAGTCATTTGTGAAGAGTGGACAATGTAGTTGATAGCTAAGTAGTTGATTTTGTGTTCTTGGCTTCAGAGGTTCTTGAAATCTTTCGTGCTATTTCCTTTTGACAATAGCTGTCTGGCTTTCATTTCCTGTTTTCTTCTGACTGGCTTCCTGATTAGTTGGCTTCCAGCACTCTTAGTGAGAGTCTAATTTACCTGCAATGCAGGGGTGATTAGTAGGTGGTTCTTTGACTGTAACCTTCATAGTACACTAATATTCAAATCCAGGTCAAAACACACTCAGTTTACTAGCACACTGTCTATCATTAGTACACACAGACCAGGATTGCAATTGATCTTTAACTCCTTTAATTGTATATTCTGGGAAGATCAAAACACAAAAACTGTCTTTAAGAGGTGGTGGTTTGCTGAAGGAGGGATTGGGCATGTGGAGGGATAATCATCCCCTCCTTGTTCAGTTCCTCTCCTTCTCTCTCTGTTTGAAGTGCCACTGATACCCAACAAATTATGCATTTCTGGGACACCACACAGGACTTTGCCAGACAGCAAGAAATTTACATCTGCTAACTTTAGAGTCATTGAGAAAAACAGCATGTAAACAGACCCTTCGGTCCAACTCATCCATGCTGACCAGGTATCCTAAATTAATCTAGTCCCGTTTGCCAGCATTTGGCATATATCCCTGTAAATCCTTCCTATTCATGTACCCATCCTGATGCCTTTTAAATGGTGTAATTAATTTTCTGTCTGTAGCTGTCCTCTTTTAAAACAATATGTTTGGCAACTAAATGTTAAAAAAGCTAAACTTAGTACATCTGGCTTCTGATCCATTGTCATGACAATTTGTATTTAAAGGGGAGAAAATTGTGCAGAGCTCTGGTGAAAGAGCTGGCACAGTTTCCATGGGCTGAATGGCCTCCTTCTCACCTCTATGATTCTATGATCCTATTCTGCGCACAAAAGCATGCCGGTGAGTATTACTACTTTTACAAAAGCAGCTTCTATTGTTACACCATTAATACAAATTGTATCAAACAACTGCTAATGGTTCTGACACCTCCAGTAATGCCAGCATTTGTTATGGGCCTGATGTTAATGGTTTCACAATCCAGTTCCGTGTAATCCTATCAAAGGGGATAGCATATCCTTCTATTTTGTTGGAGGTGTTTTTTTTTCCGGAGAAAGCACCATTGAAAGGCCAGGGGGCTGAAATTACCCAAAAATGAAAATCTCTTTTGTAAAGAGAAAAAGCCCTTTAAAGACTTGTACCAAAACTGACAGGCAGGACTGCAATTTTCTCACCATTTGAGGCAAGAAGGAACAGCCAGCTGAACACAGTCATTGTTCAGTATAAGAGTACTTTGGAAAGTCAATGTCAAATGATACTTTATATACCCTCGTATTTCTACCCTGTGTCTTCCACCAATACCCAGAAGCTCTCCTCAGAATAAGGTTTCACACTACCCAACCCCACCCGTCTGCCCACCCCCTTCTTGGAACACAACATAGTTTTTATTCCACGTGATGTGACCACTGGAACTGACAGATCTTGCACTGGACTTCCTTCAAGTCGATAAACTCAAGGAGCTTTAATTGAAAAGGCTGCACGCAGTGAAACCAAAACATACCAAAGCAAGCTGATTTGGAAAGGAGATTTGACAAGCTTATAAAGACAAATTTAGTTTGACGCTGTCTCAGTCTGCAGCGCTTTCAAAGTTTGAAACTGGACTGTCCAAAATTTCAGCAGACTCTCCAAAAATATCTAAACGTAAATCAGATATCACTGTTCTGCTTTTTAAAATACAGTGCCAATTTATTTGTCACGTTACGGGGGCTTGACATTATATAAAAGCTAATATTGACAATCCCAGCTTAATCATAGAATCCCTGCAGTGTGGAAGCAGGCCATTTGGCCCATTGATTCCACACTGACCCTCTGATCCACTCCCCCTACCCTATCCCTGCATTTCCCATGGCTAATCCACCCAGCCTGCACAACGCTGGACACTGCGGGCAATTTAGCATGACCAATCCACCTAGCATGCACATCTTTGGACTGTGTGAAGGAACCACAGCACCCACACAGACACGGGGAGAATGTGCAAACTCCACACAGACAGTCACCTGAGGATGGGATCGAACCTGGGTCCCAGGGACTATGACGCAGACCGTGCTGCCCCAGAACAATGAGAGAAAAATAATGAATGTCAAGTCACCATCGTCATGCTTGACCACAGGGCTGCTCTATCGTTAGAGAAAGTTGACTGGTGGTGATTTTAACCCAAGGGCCACCACACCTCAGGTGATGAGAGTCTTTCATGGTATCATCAGCTGGTGATGGGAATTGAACCCACACTGTTGGCATCACACCATGTCCTGCCAACTGAGCTAACTCAACTCCACAACTTAATAAATTCTCCTTACCCCGCCTCCTGCAACCACAGCACATACTTCCCATTCTAGGTCTGGTTTATAGCTGGCACTAAGGGGAAACAAGGAGAAATCATGGTGAGGAGCTGGAGAATAATCGGCACCAACCTCTGGATAAATGGCACAAACAGCCTGTCAGTTTCATTAAGGGTTCAGCAGAAGTTAGTGGGAAATGCAGACATCACCAGTAGAAAATAGCACCACCATTTACCCCAAAACTGAAAATAGGTATGGGCAGGCTTCAGAATGGGCAACATCCCACATCAATTGCTTGGTTTATGTCTTGTTTTCATGCACCGTTCTGAAGAAGGACCATATTGAACTTGAAACAATAGCTCTGCTTCTCTCTCCACAGATGCTGTCACACCTGCTGAGTTTTTCTAGCATTCTCTATATTTGTTTCAGATTTCCAGCATCTGCAGTATTTTGCTTCTCTTCATACACAGGTCATTCAACCTCGAGCACTGACTCTTGGCTGTGTCCTGCCCCAGAGGGAAAACAACAGTAAAACTCAGTGGTACTTAGAATTGAATGTACTGGTTGTACTGGGGCCACAAGTTAAAGTATATAAGATGAGTCGGGCCAAGTACATTGGGTAACCAGTGCAGTTCTGCCAATGTTGTGCCCCTGCCATCCTCCTTTCACCTCACCCTCTTGATCCATGCCAGAGTTGTCAGTTGTGATTCAGCAGAGCTGAGTGAATTATCTCGAAGCCAGAAGGTAATTGGTTCAAGACTCACAGTGGAAATTTGAGGACAAAAGTCTTAGCTGACAGCAGTACAGAGAGAGAGAGTGCTACAATATTAGAGGTGCTGTTTATTTATTGGAGGCAAGTTTAAACCAAGGTTCTATCTGCCTTGTTAAGTGTATCTCAAGATACTATTGCAAAGAAAAGCAAGTGAAATATTCCTGATACCTGGCCAATATGTCTTCCTCAATCAATATCACTAAATATGTATGACCTGATCATTGTCACATTACTGCTTGTGAGAGTTTACTGTGTGCAAATTCGCTGCTCTATTTCCTATATTATAACAATAACTGAATTTCAAAAGCGCTCAGTTGATGGGAAAAGACATTTACAATGCCCTGATGTTGTGAAATGTACTATAGAAATGTAACTCATCCATTATCTTCCTTTATTTCGAAGTTCATTCCTACAAGGTTTGCAATACCTGAAAATATGATAGGACTGGGCTGAGAGCTGACCTGAATTCAGGATCTGGCAGGACCAATATTGAGTCACTGTTGCTGGTATTTATGACTATTTCTCAATGATAAGCGATTGTATTTCTGTCCTGTATCTTTAAAAATTGGTAGCACGCCTTTCAAGTTGGACATCTTTTTCTGCATCTGCGGGAATAGTGTTTTTTGCCAGAATCTCAGTGTGTTAGAAACCACAGGCACGGACTTGCGTTCCATCATCTGTCCAGAATGCAACAAGCTCGAGCATTCCTGAATGTGGCTTTGCAGCCCTGGGTTTGCCAAGAGCTAAGAAAACAGAGAGTGACAGGATAGGGATGGGCAGTGTGTAGGCTTGTGGCTTGAAACCTGACGTGTGCTTTGCTGCTCGTATTGCTGAAAAGTTGCTGAATTTAGTAATGGACAACATCTGGACATCATGAAATAGAAAGGGGAACAAAATAGGGCATCGATCCCTGATCCGCATCTTAGGAATATCTAGAAATCTCACTCAAACTTGCAGCCCATGCTCCCAAGCTGGACAAGGGGAAATTTCCTTCCTTCAGTCAGACGCTGAGCAAATTGAGGCTTAAAATATGATTTAATAACACTGTTTTTATTCACGCGCATCATCACAGTCACAGACTCCCAACAGTGTGCCCCTCCAATAGCGCTGTCAGCATCCATAAACTTCCTTCCTGTTTAGGTAGCATAACACTATTTGACTCAACTAAAAGCAAAGTACTGAGGATGCTGGAGATCTGAACAAAACCTGAAAATGCTGGAGAAATTCAGCAGATCTGGCAGTGTCTATGGCCAAAAAAACAGTTAATATTTTTGAGGAAGGGCCAATGGACCTGAAACTTTAGCTCTGCTTTCTCTCTACAGATACTATCAGACCGGATCAGATCCTAGAGAAATTTCTGTTGGTACATAAATGTCAAAGAAAATAAGATTATAACAGATGCCATCTGTGGTGCTCACTTCAATATCAGGGTCCAAAGCCCACAGGAAAATTCATACCTACATCTCTATACCTGCATCCACCACTTCCTCTGGCAGTTCATTCCACATACGAACCACTCTTGGTGTAAAAACATTGCCCCTCATGTCCTTTTTAAATCTTTCACCTCTCAACTTAAAAATATGCTCCCTAGTTTTGAACTCCTCCACCCTAGGGAAAAGACCCTTGCTATTCACCTTATCTATGCCCCTCATGATTTTTATAAACCTGTAGAAGGACACTCCTCAATGACTCTATGACTTGATATCAGATCTGTAATGGAGAGCTGGAAGGAATTCGTTTTAGGGAGACAAAGGCGTCAGACACATAACAAGGTTTTGATCAACAGTCAGTCTAACACCCAGATTTCAAACGGAGAGCCATGTTGGACTTGAAATGGGAACTCAGTTTCTCTCTCCACAGATGATGCCATGCCAGATGAATTTCTCAAGCAATTTCTATTTTTAATTCACCTTGTTTAACCGCTACAAACATTATACACAGCCAGGCTTGAACCAGTCCCGACTCTACACCATGCATTATTGGCCATTGGATAGTGGCTTGGTCATTGAGATCAATTGATGCATTCTAATTTATTGTCTGGGCTGCAAACATCTCAGGAATTCGTGGCCAGACTTTCATCCACCTGGACCCAACTTGGGAATTTCCTCCATTAATCCTTCTGTCTTCATCACCGCCTTACTCCTTTGGTTCAGCTTCAAACCAACTTGTTTGATCAACCTTTTAACTCTCTTTTCATTTCCTCAGGAAATTTGTCATCTAATTTGTTTCTGATACAATGCTAGAACCTTGGAATGTTTATTATATTAGATGCACTTGTTAAATGCAATGTGGAGATGACAATGCTCTTCAAGGAATCCCTGTGGTAGATAGATGCCATTGAGTGTACACCAACACCCCAAAGAGCACCCCACCCAGGCCCCGTCCCTATCTCTGTAACCCTGCATTTGACATGGTTAATTGGCCTAATCTGCACATTTCTACACACTACAGAAAATTTAAGCATGGCCAATCCACCTAAGCAGCACTCCTTTGGATTGTGGGAGGATTTCAGAGCACCAGACAGAAGCCCACACAGACACAGGGAGAACATGCCAACTCCATATGGATAGTTGCCCGAGGCTGGGATTGAACCCAGGTCCCTGGTAGCAGTGCTAATGACTGAGCCACAATGCCACCCTTTAAATCAGAGTAACCAAAAACTTACAACAGATATCTTTTGTGAGCAGAATAACAACGAAGGCAGACTTATGTCAAGAGACACTGTGGGATGGCTTCAATGCCAGGAAGAAAAGTTTGGAAAGAATTTATTCAGCACAGTGTGAGGTGGCTTTCTCTACTGAATATATTACACAAAGATTAATTTGGTGTCTGTGAAAATATCAAAATCGGTATGTGCCACTTTTAAAACCCAGAAATAGAATGACATGTGTGACACTAAGCTTGCCAACAATGTTGAGGAAGCTTTTGCTTTCCTAGATTAACTAGTTCTGTTTGTTACCAGCTCATGCAGAATGGCACAGAAATTCACATGAAAACGACAGGAAGAAAGCTGCTCAAACAGTACACTGGGTTGTTGCTGGAATATTATCCCTAAATGGCAGGAAAAAAATTACAATTTTAACTAAAAACAAATATAAACACTCCTTTTCCTGATGCAACATCTACTTTCTTTCTGTTCTGCCTTCTTCCTTAATCAGAATCTTTTGCGTCTCTCAAATACCTCTTTGAACCTTTTTTTTGAGATTCACGACTATCCTTGGGGCAGACTCTTTGTAGTTGAGTTGCCGTTGGGTTGACAGAGTTGATAATGGAATACAGAAGTCAAGTCATTCAGAGATCTAGACAGTTTGACAGCACTCCCAGGGTATTGTTGATTATTAGCCAGTCAGATGGTTCATTAATGACAATTGTACAGGAAAACCTATTATTAGAAACTGGGATTTTTCCTGCTCAGTGCCAGATAACTTTAAAGGATAGGGTGTTCTTGGCTAGACATGTTCCAGGAGACTTATTAGAGCTCTATATTAAGTCTCATAGATTTAACTGGTCAGATTCCTGCAATATTCTGTGCGTGTGTAAAGTTCCTCAAAGTGCAAACTAGCACATAGTTCCTCAGGTTCATAAGATGCATGCTTCAGGTGAGGGGATGGCTAGTCTCCCATCTCCTACCCTGCATAAAGTGATGCTTATCCAACCTCTTCCCATATCCCATCTTACACCCAAATCCCATTTGCTTTCATTCTAGCAATGCCATGTTTTCAAGTCTTTCCATGGCCTTACCCTCCTTTTCTCCATCCCTACGCCCCTCTGAGATATCTGCATTCAGCCTGTCACACGTACTTGAAATGAATGGTTCTACTCCTGATGGCTGTGCTGACTGCTAGCTTAGCGCTAAGTTCTGGAGTTCCCTTCCTAAACCCTTCTGACTAGCAGCTTATCCTTTCTCCTTTAAGATTTTCCTGCACCAGATTTTGGTCTTCTCTTTTAATATCTCTACACCCGGATCACGGTCAAATTTACTTGCAAAGTGCTCTGGTATCATTTCACTATGTTAGTAAGCACTAGATAAATGTAAGATATTTTTGTTGAGAAAGTATTAACACAAAGTTGGAGCAATTTGCTGCAGATGCTGGAAGCTTGCTGTCTTTCCATGGATGCTGTCTGACTCTGTGGTCTCCAGCATTTGTTGTTTTCAACTCTGAAATACTACTTGTGCTGATTGATCAGTTGCTTAGAAAGGAGACTGTTTTGCATTGTATGAGGTTTCTCTGACCAACTTTTGATCAAAACCTTGTTATGTGTCTGACTCCTTTGTCTCCCTAAAGGAACTCCTTCCAGCTCTCCATTACAGATCTGATATCAAGTCATAGAGTCATTGAGGAGTGTCCTTCTACAGGTTTATAAAAACCATGAGGGGCATGGGTAAGGTGAATAGCAAGGGTCTCTTCCCTAGGATGGGGGAATGCAAAACAAGGGGGCATATTTTTAAGTTGAGAGGCAAAAGATTTAAAAAGGACACGAGGGGCAATGTTTTTACACCAAGAGTGGTTCGTATGTGTAATGAACTGCCAGAGGAAGTGGTGGATGCAGGTACAGAGATGTAGGTATGAATTTTCCTGTGGGCTTTGGACCCTGATATTGAAGTGAGCACCACAGATGGCATCTGTTACATTCTTCTTTTCTTTGACATTTATGTACCAACCATATACATGGATATATAAAACAATAACCTGGCTTTTTTATTTTGAAGATAAGGTCGTATAGAGTTGGTTTTTTTTTTACAGCTGATAATCACTGGAATCTCGAAGGCGCACTCCTGATTTTGCTCACTGCAGCTCACTGTCAGCTTGCAAGCCAAAGGACTAGTACATCACATCCTGTTGAGATGGGTGATGATAGACACCTATTTACGATATGACCCCTTAAAGGTCCATCATCTACAAGGCACAAGTCAGGAGTGTGATCAAATGCTCTCCACTTGCCTGGATTAATGCAACTCCAACAATGCTCAAGAAAACCTGACACTATCCAGGGTTAAGCCACTTGCTTGATTTGCACCTCATCCACAGCTTTCAACAATCAGTCCCTCTACTACCATCACAGTGTGTATCATCAATAAGATGCACAGCAGCAAATCACCAAAGTACCTTTGACACCATCTTCTAAACCCATGATCTGCATCTTCTAGAAGGACATGGGCAGCAGATACTTTGGAACACTGCCACCTGCAAGTTCCCTTCCAAGTGACATACCATCCTGACTTGGAAATATATTTCCATTCCTTCAGTATTGCTGGTTCAAATCCCAGAACTACCCTCCTTACAGCAATGTGGGTGTCCTCAAACCCCAAGGTCTGCATGGGTTCAAGAAGGGAGTTCAGCACCACATTCTCCAGGGCAATCAGAGACGGGCAATAAACACCAGTGATACTGCTATCCCATGAATGGACATTAAAAAAAGTTACATGTCATCATAACACATCAGTCTTCAGATTGTCGACCTGCAGGTTGCCATTCAAATAAGGACAGTGTGTTGCTCCTTATACCAGACAGTGGCAGATATTAGAAGCTCAAATAGGTTAGTTGAAGATAAAGTATTGTTTAATGGGCCACAGGTTGGAGCGGAAGTCCCTGTGGAGAGAACATTAGGGTTGCAAGACTGCTTCTCTGCTTCCAGCTTCTTCTCTGTGCTTTGGAGTCTCTGGTTCTGATTGCTCCTCTAGCCTACCCCCAGGAGGTGGTATGGGCTGGAGACACTTTCATAAAGCCAGTGGCCTCCACACACGGCCTGCAACCACTCTGCCATTGGAAAATTGCTGGAGGCTTCATTAGCTAGCCTTTAATAGAGTTCTTTGAAGCTGGGTGACAATCCATATCATGATGATACGCTGGGAAATGCCTAGGGGTGAGCCTTCATCGGGCACCTGATCCAACATGGCTTGCTGCTATTTTTCCTAGACCCCAGCCGCCCACTCCCTCCAAATACCTCCTGTGCTACCACTCAGGATCCAGAAATATTTTGCCCTGAGTGGTCTCTCCTGCAGCAAGGAAGAGAAATGGAGCTTGCAAAGAGAAACTTGCAGCAACTTTCCAGTTCTTTTCCAATGCAGAAGAAAGATCTGTGAATAAATGAAGCATTGCTTGTCTTAAATCTAAGAAAGTAATGGATGAGAAACAGCTGACATTTTTGTCAATTCTATTTCTTTATTTCATCATATTCTTTCTTTAGCATCATGGACACCACCTGAAACATTGATTTTGCTATTTCATTAAATGGAACATTTATCTATTGTTGCATTATATAACCTCCAAGGTTTTGATTTCTTTCAAGGTTCCTGTGGATTGGGAACATCACAGTCATACACTGACTGGATCTCACGACCTTCGGATCTCGCAAATCCTTTTCCTTCATCTTTCCCTCTCCATCTCCCCACCCCCCACCCACTCTTGTTTATTCTGCTTCTCAAGGTCAGGATTTGGTCTTCCTCCTCTTGATGTGATGGTGATTATGGAGGGAGGTGGTGCTAGCAGCCAGGAGGCTGGTTTGTCAGCAACGTGCTGCCCACTGGTCAGTTTCCCAGAGGTGGGATTGGCAGAACAAGGGGCAGTAGATAACCGACTAAATGAATGACTGCTTAAGGCATGGAGCAATCAGGTCAGATACTTTGAGGGAGCCTCCCAGTGCCAGACTGGGAGTTAGGGTTGGGGGAAGGGGGGCATTGGGAGAGTGGTGGGAGGGGAATAGAAATATGCATGTTCCTGCCCAGTGCTCCAGGCCAGCTTTGTGGCCCTTCCTGTTCCCTAGCTACTACTGAGGCCCACAGGTCATGCTGTGAGAGGTTTATATCCATGATGTCCACCCTGCTGCTTTGTCCAATTTTCTTTTGTTTTACGATTGCAGAGAGGCCACCTCAAGATAGAGGAACCCACTCTCCGTCAGCTGAACTGCAGACCGCAACACCTGCTGAGATAGAGCGCCTCCTATTGGCCCAACAGCTTCAAGGTTCTCCCTAAACAAAACCAGAAAAAGCTGGAGAAACTCAGTACATGTGGTGACCTCTGTGCAGAAAACAAAACTGAGTTAACGTTTCCAGTCTATCATGACTGTTTTTCAGAATGCGTTGTAATGGGACTCCAAACACTAATGCTGTTCCTTCAGCATTTACTGTTTTTATTTCCGATGTCCAACATTTACAGTTATTCTGCTTTTATTTGAGAGTTTGCCAGTCATTTTCAATTGGATAGTGAGACTGCCATCTGGCCACAACTGGTTAATTTCAGTATAAACTCTCCCAGGTGCCTGTTACCCACATAGTATGGGGCTGTGACCACAATTTGACTGTAACACTGGGAGTCTGACTGAAATTGTGAAACCTTACCCATTAACCCATGGTGTTAACGTGTGGATTTATGACAGAGGACTTGAACCCCATTTTTCTTGCAGGTGAGTTGTGATTAAAATTCATTCCCATAATGTGATGACCCTTAACCCAATGTAACGCGAGTTCACTTTTTGGATTTTTACAATTATTACTTTAAAACCATAACAAATGGATCAGTAGGCCATTCAGCCCCTCAAGCCTGCTCTGCCATTAAATACCTGATAAAAATATATAAAATTTTGAAGGACGTGTGTAAGGTAGCTAGTCAGAGTCTCTTTACTGGGATAGAAATGTCAAATACTAGGGGGCATTGGTTTAAGGTGAGAGGGGGTAAATTTAAAGGAGATGTGCGAGAAAACCTTTTTTTACACAGAGGCAAGTAGGTGCCTGGGGAGGTATTAGAAACAGATATGATAGCCAAAGTTTAAGAGACATTTATACAAACACACAAGCAGGCGAAGAATAAAGGGATAGGGACCATGTACAGGCAGATAGGATTAGTTTCAAATAGCATCATGGTGCTAATCGTGGTGGGCCAAAGGGTCTGTTCCTGTGCTATACTGTTCTATGTTTTATCTTCTAAATAAGATCATGACTGATCTGATATACTTTATGAATGAAAACAAAGTTGCCGGAAAAGCTCAGCAGGTCTGGCAGCATCTGTGGAGGAGAAAACAGAGTTTACATTTTGGGTCCAGTGACCCTTCCTCAGAACTGATGGTGGCTGGGAAAACGTCAGGTTATATGCAGAAAATAGGGAGGTGGGTGGGGTAGGGAGTAAACGATAGGATAGAGCCCAAAGAGAGTGAAAGACAGTTGGACAGAGAAAGGAGTTGCTAACGATCAGGCTGGGAGGGTGAGTAGTTGTTAATGGGGACTGTTAGTGACTAACAACAGGGGGTGTGTAGTGGCAGGCTATGTGGTAACAAGGCCTAGTGTGTGGGGTGGGGGGCTGGGACATGGGAGAGTTTAGGCCCTAAAATTATTGAACTCAATATTGAGTCCGGAGGGCTGTAAGGTCCCCAAGCGGAAAATGAAGTGTTGTTCCTCCAGCCTGTGCTGGGCTTCACTGGAACACTGCAGCAAGCCGGAGACAGGGATGTTGGCCAGGGAGCAAGGTGGTGCATTGAAGTGGCAGGCAACAGGTAGTTCAGGGTCTTTTTTGCGAGGAGAATGTAGATGTTCTGCGAAGCGGTCGCCAAGTCTACGCTTCATTTCCCCAGTGTAGAGGAGACCACATTGTGAGCAGCGAATACAGTAGACGAGATTCTTGGAAGTGCGGGTGAAGTGTTGCTTCACCTGGAAGGTATGTTTGGGCCCTTGGATACTGGGGAGGGAGGAGATAAATGGGCAGGTGTTGCACCTTCGGCGGTTACAGGGGAAGGTGCCGTAGGGCTGAGGGGAGGTGTTGGGGGTGATGGAAGTGTGGACCAGGGTGTCCCGGAGGGAACGGTCCCTGTGGAGGGTGGACAAGGGAGGGCAGGGGAATATGTGTCTTTGATATCTATTTTCTGGGAATATGTTAACAAACTACTCACCCTCCCAGCCTGATCGTTAGCAACTCCTTTGTCTGTCCAACTGTCTTTCTCTCTCTTTGGGCTCTATCCTATTGTTTACTCCCTAACCCACCCACCTCCCTATTTTCTGCATATAAACTGACGTTTTCCCAGCCACTATCAGTTCTGAGGAAAGGTCACTGGACCCGAAACGTTAACTCTGTTTTCTCCTCCACAGATGCTGCCAGACCTGCTGAGCTTTTTCAGCAACTTTGTTTTTGTTCCTGATTTACAGCATCCGCAGTTCTTTTGGTTTTTATTTGATATATTTTATGTCCATTTTCCTATGTTTTCCCCATTGCCTTTGATTCACCTACTGATCAAACACAAGGACTCTGTCCCTGTCGTTCCCTGTGGCAAGGAGTTCCAAAGACACTCAACTTCTGAGAGAAGAAATTCCTCCTCTTCTCATTCTTAAGTTGGCGTCCCTTTATTCTGAGACTATGCCCTCTGCCTCTAGTCTCTCCCATGCTGTCTCCAGCTACGACATTGAGGTGCTGGTGTTGGACTGGGGTGGACAAGGTTGAAAGTCACACGACACCAGGTTGTAGCCCAACAGGTTTATTTGAAAATCACAAGCTTTCAGAGCGCTGCTCCTTCATCAGGTGAAGTGTCACCAAATGCATGTGATTTTAAATAAACCTGTTGGACTACAACCTGGTGTCGTGTGACTTTTGACCATCTCCAGCTGTAACAGCTTCTCAGTTATACAATTCTCCCATTAATTAGTCCTTACACAATGCTCCAACCAGGAATGAGAGACCAGTAAGACGTTTGGGAGGGCCATATCAAACACACACCCAGGCCCATCACCCCATTCAGCCCTTCCCTAACTTACAATCCAAATTCCTGTCTCTCACACTGTAATGACGTGTGTGGTACATGTGATTTTAATAATTCTCCTTCCAAAGAAATAGCTTTAAAGTGCAGCCAAGCATGACACAGAGGTAAGGAATGATCCGAGCTATCACACTGTAAGTATGACAGTGATTTATTAAAATTCTCTTTGAAAAATATTTTTTTTTAAAGAAACACAGGTCTTTGTCATTCAGTCTCATAGCAGCTGCTGTTTTCCTTTCACTGAAATGACATCCAGAAGTCTTATTCAGGCAGAAGGCTGCAAAACAAGGATTCTTTTATTCAGAGCTGTTAACCTGACTGCTCCTCCCTCCAATGCCAGACACCTTAAACAAAACATCAGAAACAAAACCATCCAGTTTTGAATGCGTTTTTAAGAATAAAGTCTTTTCCACCTTTGAACTGTAATTTCACAACCACAAATTCCACTATGGCAAAGACAAGTGAATTCTGGGTAAGGCTCAGTGAAGGTAATCAAGGAGGAGTCAGGAGGCTGTCAAGGAAATATCTGAATTGAAAACTGAATCTTGAAATCCTCAACTTCAATAGGGACAGTCTTGAGATCTTACTTCAAAAGGCTAACATTAAAGAGGAGGATGAGTTGGTTCGTGATGGAAGCTAACACTCATAACAGTCAAACCATCAGTCTTTGGGAAAGGAGCTCTCTGTTGAGAGATTAATTAAGAAAGCTTCATGATACCAAGAATCTTTCATTTGAAAAGGTAATGCTTGCCCTTAGCAGTGAGTCCTACAACAACAACAATTTATATTTATACAGGGCCTTTAGCATAATGAAACGCCCCAAAGCACTTCACAGGAGCATTATAAAATAAAGCACGATCCCAAGCTACAAACATAAACATTACATCAAGTGACCAAATGCTGCAGTCAAAAATCCCAATTTTACAGATTAACTTAAAGAGGGGAAATGAGACATAGAGATGGAGAGGTGCAGGGGGAACTGAAAGCATGGTTGCCAGTAGAAGAGCAATTAAAATTGTGGGCAGGATTAGAGGAGAGCAGAGATCTTGTTGGCTTTGCAGCTGGAGGAGGTTACAAAGATAGGAAGGAACAAAGCCATGGAAGGAATTCAAAATGAGGATGAGAATTTCAATATCATGGTGCTACTTGAAAGGGAGTCAGCCTAGGTTAGCGAGTACAGGAGTGGCAGGGGATTGGGATCAGGCTTCACATATTGGGAAACCTCCTCTCAGCATTTGCCCTGCCAAGCCCCTCAAGAATCCTAAATGTTTTAATGAGATTAACTCTCATTCTTCTAAACTCCAATAAGTAGCATCCCAACCAATTTAGCCTTTGTTTGTAAGACAATCCCATCAAACCGAGGAATATCCTATCACATTACTGATGGTGGGAACTTGCTTTGTGCAAATTTGCTGTTCATTGTCAGTGCTATAATAATAACAGACGTTCAAGAAAATTCTTCACTGGCTGTAAAGAGCTTTGTGATACCTGATGTATTTGAAAATTGTTATATAAATGCAAGTCTTTCTTTCTGTTTGGGTAGCATTTGAAGTAAATCCACAGAGGCCGGTGTCCCTTCATCAAGTCACCCTTTATTTCCACATGCATAGAACTTGACTTTGTTCTGGCTTTCTCAGAGCCAGCTGTCAGAGCGAACAGAACCTCTGACACTCCTGTTTATATCTGTCAACCAGGGCTCCCTGATTGGACCAGATTAACAACCCCAATCAGGGAACTCATATTCTATGAGGTCCATCTGGCTGACCTTGTTACAATTACTACAGCATTTTCTCCTCTGCACTCTAGAGACTGCACATCTAGACGGATGTCCTAGTTCAGTGCTGTGAGAGTGCTGCACTGTTAGAGGCACTGTCTTTCCAAAGAGGCTTCAAATGAAGGCCTCATCTTTCTTGCTGAGAAGACAGAATTTCCCTCAGCACTATTTTGAAGATGAACTGAGGTGCCCTTTGCAATATCATGGCCAATAATCATCCTTGAATCAACACCGCTAAACTATCTGTGATGGGCCAATTGGCCAAGGAGTGGCAGATGGAGTTTAATTTAGATAAATGTGAGGTGCTGCATTTTGGTAATTCAAATCAAGGCAGGACTTATACACTTAATGGTAAGGTCCTGGGAATGTTGCTAAACAAAGACACCTAGGAGTGCATGTTCATAGTCCCTTGAAAGTGGAGTCGCAGATAGACAGGATAGTGAAGAAGGCATTGGCATGTATGCCTTCATTAGTCAGTGCATTAAGTATAGGAGTTGGGATCCTTTTATTCATTAATGGGATGAGGGGCATCGCCGGCTAGGCAATATTTATTGCCCATAGGGCAGTTAAGAGTCAAACACATTGCTGTGGGTCTGGAGTAGCATGTAGGCCCAACCAGGTAAAGATGGCAGTTATCCTTCCCTAAAGGACATTAGTGAACCAGATGGGTTTTTCCCCAACAATTGACAATGGATTCACGGTCATCATTAGATTCTTAATTCCAGATATTTATTGGATTCAAGTTCCACCATCTGCCACAGCAGGATTTGAACCCACATCCCCAGAACATTATCTGGGTCTCTGGATTAACAGTCCAGTGATAATACCACTAGGCCATCGCCTCTCCACGGGATGTCATGTTGTGACTACACAGGACATTACTTAGGCCACTTTTAGAATACTGCGTTCAATTCTGGTCTCTCTGCTATAGGAAAGAAGTTGCTGAACTTGAAAGGGTTTAGAAAGATTTACAAGGATGTTGTCAGGATTGGAGGGCTTGAGCTATAGAGAGAGGCCGAATAGGCTGGGGCTATTTTCCCAGAGGCAGGGGGGTGATGTTACAGAGGTTTATAAAATCACGAGGGGCATGGATAGGGTGAATAGTCAAGGTCTCTTTTGCAAGGTCTTTACTAGTAAGGTAGTCCAAAACTAGACGGCATAGGTTTAAGGTGATAGGAGAAAGTTTTAAAAGGGACCTGAGGGGTAACCTTTTTACACAAAGCGTGGTGTGTGTATGGAATGAGCTGCCAGATGAAGTGGTGGAGCTGGGTGCAATGACAACATTTAAAAGGCATCTGGATAGGTACATGAATAGGATAGGTTTAGAGGGATATGGGAAAATGGGAGTAGATCAGTTTAGGATATCTGGTCAGTATAAATGAGTTGGACCGAAGGGTCTGTTTCCGTACTGTATAACCCTCCAACTCTATGACTCTGTCTGGGCATTGTCCCAGTCTTTCTTGTGAAATCTGCTGTGTTCTTAACATTACCATGGTGATAACTCTCCAGAAGCACTTCAGGATGGCCCCGAGTTGTAAATGGGTGTTACACAAATGCAAAGCTCAGGTTTATTTCCTAAGAGGTCTTCCTTTTCCTTTGATCTTCATCATGTTAAGATCAAGATAACCCCTTATGGTCCAGAGCCTCAAATAGGGCAAATCCTCACTTCCTTCAGGCTTTCCTTCCTTCTACAAGATATGTCTCAGTCAGGCAACTGTTCTCTGATTTAATGTGTCCCTCCCAATGGTAGTGTTCTGGGTTTCTTCAAAACTTACTTAATTGGCTGTGAATACTTTGTAATTTCCAGGAACCATTGACAATGTTGTGTGATTGCAAATTCATTTTTCTTCTCTTCATCCGCAGATCTACCGGCATCTGGATTGGGATCTCACACTAACGTTTCCCTTCTTTGTCCAATGTGAGTATTCCCAGGACCACCTCAGCTCAGCTAATAGGGAGAAGACTGCAAATGAGAACTGTTCCCCTGGTTATGAATAGTTCGGTTTAAACATGACAGTTAATTTATCAATGGAGTCACCTCCCTTTTCCTTCCCTCGATTTTTGCGTACAAAACATAGACTAGTGGAACACACCTCTTCGAAATTCCACTACATCGATTCTGTGTTTCAGGGGACTGCATTCTAAGAGTATACAATACCACATTGAGCCTGAGACAGCAAGCATTCATTTTCTCAAGCTGATATAGAAGATGCTTTGTTAGGGCAATAATATCCTCCGTATGTACAAGGCACATCAAGGAGTAGAGTTCAATATGCTGCACCACGTCCTCTTATGTGCTTCCATTGTCAACAGTGAGAGGAGAAGAGAACACAATGAATGCTTCTTGCCTCAGACATGGCGAAATTCACTCGCTTCAGTCAGGAAGAAAGTGCTTGAATAGATCTCCACAGAGTGGCAGTTCTGTGCTTTGAAAGCTGCTGAATCAATTAGTTAAAACGGGGAACTTGCTCAGTTGTACAGGCATCCTTCAATGACGAACTGAATCATGCGGACCACTATTACAGTTCCCAAACTGGGCTAAACTAGCTCATTTCTGCATAAATCTGAGAAGAAATTACTTTTGGGTGAGATCTAGAGAGGCTGCTAAAATTGGTAAAATTGTCTTTTTATTTAATATTCCAATATTTAAAATAAAATATTTTCACAATTAGCTTAGTATGAGGCTGGATACAGGATCAGCTTTATTCAGAGTGTGCCACTTTATAATGTCTTATATCACTATTGATATAGATTTACATATCTGAGTATTAATTTTTTTCTCTGTAGATTTTACCATAGGCTTTATGACCCAGATGTCAGCAGTAAACTGAGCATACACTTGTTCACAGTGATACTGACTCAGCAATATCCCTGGGCACCGTCTCCTGCCCGGCTGTTTTCAAGCTTCGCATGTAGTGGCATGTGACTGGGTTTGGTAGATGCTGCCGCCCCCTGTTGGAGGTTTGGAAAGTCTGAAGCTTTGGCCGCTCCAACTGAGAGATTTGGAGGGGCCACGAAATGGAGGACTCTTCGGAGGGGTATTTTTAATTAATATTCCAGATGGCCAAGAGGAAAGGCCCACTTAGGGTAGAGGTGGGGGAACACCCAAGCCACAGGCGATGCCTTTCCCTGCCCATGGCCCCGACTTGATCTGACACAGAACCAGTGCCAAGAATCATGGATAGCCCCCTCCATGAGGTTGCCAACATCTGTGCCCATTGAGTGGAGTTGGCAGGGATGGGGAATCAGCCTTCCACTGCTGGCAAATTGTTGATGGACTTTGAAAAGTCACCTCAAATCGGCGATTTGATATTTATTTTAAATTCATTCATGGGATGTAGGCATCCCAGAGGGCAATTAAGAGTCAACCACATTGTTGTGGGTCTGGAGTCACACGTAGGCTAGACCAGGTAAGGACGGCAGTTTCCTTCCCTAAAGGACATTAGTGAACCAGATAGGTTTTTCCTAACAATCAACAATGGATTCATGATCATCATTAGACTCTCCATTCCAGATTTTTATTGAATTAAAATTCCACTCTCTGCCATGGCAGGATTTCAACCTAGATCCCCAGAACATTACCTGTGACTCTGGATTAATAGTCCTGTAATTACACCACTAGGCTGTCACCTCCCCGTATTATTTACATATCCACCCTCCTCCATGTGCTGGTCAGTCAGTCTGATTTAGCTGGAAAACATGTCCAGTCGTGGAAATCGAGTGGTCATCACAGATCAGCTCTCTCTATTCTGTTCGCGCCTCTACCTCCCAGTTCATTCTGCCCTGCACCTCAGCTCATACCCAAGAAACAGAAAGCCAGGCTGCCCCAGGGAGGCAAGGACTGAACGTGCCTACTATTTCTTGGTCACTTAATATCAGACACTGTCTATCAACAGGAACAGTCTTCCCTCGTTTTGTGGTAATCACTGCACTCCATTGTCCATGGCAGTGCAAGGAACACAGTCTTCATTTTATTTATTATCACATGGATCATCTGTCGCAGAGGAGAGTTTTATCAATGACAACCTCCATCTTCCCTCAATAATCACCACACAAAACTCTCTGCCATCAATGCAGCAATGTTTAGAAAGCTAGTGAACCTATCCCTGTGTGTAGCATTATCGTGGTACCTCTCTGAGAGGAGGATATTCTTGCTGCTACCTTTGGATCCCAAGATTCCCTTGGAAAAGTTCCTCAGAAAAGTTAGGACAATTGATTGTTGTACTTGTGCCTTGCCATTCCCTGACTTTCTTCCAAACCTCTATAAAGGTTACAGATTCCGGAATAAACGTGGTTCTGTCTGAACACTGTAAACAGTGAAAGCTTGTAAACATTTCATATGCTAAAAAAGACTAATTCTCTGTCATTTTCCAAACTTATCCACTCAATAGTTTGTGTTTAACATTCCTTTTTCTTACTTTGTTCTGATAAATGGGTTGCTCATTGAGAGTTGGAAATGATTATTGAGAGCATGAAAACATTAAAATATTTGGTCCAGTTTCATAAATCCATTCGAGTTTGACTGAGTTCTGCCTGGATCTTTCCTAGTTTTCATGGCTTGGAGAATAATCTGTAGTAGTGGCAGGATGTTGGTCGATGTATCACTGGTTGTCTCACTTTTATTTCTGGATACAGAGGTGAGGTAATATGGATTTCAGCAACTTCCAGAACACAGGCACTATGAGCTCATGGGTCACGCTTCATAAATGATGTCATCCCGATGGATCTCTAATGCAATTAATCTGTTATTAATTTTGACCAAGCACAGCAGTTTCCTGTTTGTTGCTACATTATAAGCTGGAGATCACTGTTCCATCTTTTAAACTACATAATATGCAGTGCAATTTGACAAGTGGCACAAGGCTGTGCACAGCTTTTGCATGACATTGGTAGAATGCAGTTCAAAGCTTGTGTTGGTCTTTCTTTCATTATTCTTCCTGATGATCTGAATTATCTCTGATCAAATTGATGTCAAGGTGAAATGTGCTCCAAGGGGAAATTCAGCTGCTGAAATTTTACGAACTTGTATTTTGAGGGAGAGATGATAAGCTGTGAAAAGGGTTCTTAGAAGGATTGCTTGTGTTTTCTTTTTGATTCTTTTCAATGGAATGTGGGCATCATCAGCAAAGCCAGCAGTTGTTACCCATCTTTAATTTTCCTTGAATTGAATGGTTTGTTGAGTCAATTCAGAGTTAACCAAACCATGGTGGATTTGGCATGACATGTAGGTCATGTAGATAAGGATGGCAGATTTCCTTCCAGAAAGGGAATCAGTCAACCAGATGGATTTTTACAACAGTTGACAATGGTTTCTTGGCCAGCCACTATTAGTACCAGATTTATTAACTGAATTCAAATCTCACTAACTAACATGCCCCAGGATATTCATCTGTGCCTCTGGATTTATGTCCAACAACAGTACCACTGTGCCAACGTCTTCTTAATGTTACAGTTTGGATTGGTCCCAGCAGCCTGATCCAGTTCTGTATATGACAATATTGCAAAATTTGGAAGCAAGCCTCAGATTTTGGGCAAAAGATTGTGTTTTGCTGCACGTATTTTTATGTAGCAGAATGTCAGAGACTGTTCGGTCATGAAATCTCTTACAGCCCCTTGGGCAGACCAATGGAATCTGGTTTTACATTTCATCAGGGCTGCCAACAAATAATCACCCTTTCTGTATTGAAGTAGGGCATCAGCTTATGGGGAGACATAGTAGCTATGCCTCTGCACTGGTAATTCGAAGTCCCAGCCTAATGTGTTGAGGACCTGTGTTCAAATCCCGCCACGGCAGATGGTGAAATTTGGATTTAATAAAATCTGATAAACCAGTCTAATGACAACCATGCAACTGCTGTTGATTGTGCTAAATCCATCTGGTTTACTCATGTCGTTTAAAGAAAATCTGCCATCCCTACCAGGTCTGGCCTATAGGTGATTGCAGACCCATAGCAATGTGATTGATTCTGAGATAACAAGGTGTAGAGCTGGATGAACACATCAGGCCAAGCAGCAAC
>NC_063364.1:25758047-25775576 GCF_021869965.1 Rhincodon typus | reverse complement strand
CATAAAAAAGGTTTTTCATTGTTTTGTCTTGAATCCTTTTGCCAATTCAAGGGTAGGCAATGGCCTAGTGGTATTATCGCTACACTATTAATCTAGAAACCCAGCTAATGTTCTGGGGACCCGCGTTTGAATCCCAACATGGCAGATGGTGGAATTTGAATTCAATAATTTTTAAAAAGCCTGGAATTAAAAATCTACTGATCACCATGAAATCATTGCCAATTGTCGGAAAAACCCATCTGGTTCACTAATGCCCTTTAGGGAAGGAAATCTGCCACTTTCACCTGGTCTGTCCTACACGTGACACCGGACTCAAAGCAATGTGGTTGACTCTCAATTGCCGTCTGAAATGGCCTAGCAAGCCATTCAGTTGTACCAATCTCTGCAAAGTCTCAAAGAAATGAAACCAGATGGATCTCCTGGCAATGACCTAGGCACTGGAAAAGACAATGGCAAACAGCCCTGTTGACCCTGCAAAGTCCTCCTCACTAACATCTGAGGGCTAGTGGAAAGATTGGGAGAGCTGTCTCACAGACTAGTTAAACAACAGCCTGACATAGTCATACTCACAGAATCATACCTTACAGCCAATGTCGCAGACACCACCATCACCATCCCTGGGTATGTCCTGTCCCACCGGCAGGGCAAATCCAGCAGAGGTGGCGGCACTGTGGTATACAGTTGGGAGAGAGTTGCCCTACGAGTGGCTCGGCAGCAGTACTGCAGATTGAGGTGGCTGGCTCCTAAAGGATACAGCTGCTAGACTGGATCTGCTGCAGTTGGTGAGGGAACCAACAAGAGGGAAAAGCATACTTAACCTCATCCATACTAATCTGCCAGCTGTAGTTGCATCTGTCCTTAGCAGTATCGGTATGAGTGACCATCGTACAGTCCTTGTGGAGACACAATGAGAATAACTTCCATCATGTTGTGTGGCACTATCACCGCGCTAAATGGGGCAGACTTTGCACAGATCTAGCAACTCAAGACTGGGCATCCATGAGACACTGTGGACCATCAACAACCATCAACAGCAGAATTATATTCCAACACAATCTGTAACCTCATGGCCCGGCATATCTCCCACTCGACCGTTACCATCAAGCCAGGGGATCAACCCTGGTTCAATGAAGAGTGTGGGAGGGCATGCCAGGAGCAGCACCAAGCATACCTGAAGATGAGGTATCAACCTGGTGAAGCCACCAAACAGGACTACTTGAATGCCAAACAGCAAAAGCAGCAAGTAATAGACAGAACTGAGTGATCCAACAACCAACAGATTAGATCTAAGCTCTGCAGTCCTGCCACATCCAGTTGTGAATGGTGGTGGACAATTAAACAACTCAATGGAGGAGGAGGCTCCACAAATATCCCCATCCTCAATGATGGAAGGGCCCAGTACATCAGTGCAAAAGATAAGGCTGAAGCACTTGCAGCAATCTTCAGCCAGAAGTGGCAACTGGATGATCCATCTCAGCCTCCTCCAGTGGTCCCCAGCATTCCTGATGCTCATCTTCAGCCAATTCAATTCACTCCACTGATAGCAAGAAACAGTTAGAGATATTGGATACTGCAAAGGCTACGCGCCCTGATAACATTCCAGCAATAGTACTGAAGACTTATGCTCCAGAACTTGTCGCTCCCCTAGCCAAGCTGTTCCAGTACAGTTACAACACTGGTATCTATCCGACAATGTAGAAAGTTGCCCAGGTATGTCCTGTACGCAAAAAGCAGGACAAATCCAACCCGGCAAATTACCACCCCATCAGTCTACTGTCGATCATCAGTAAAGTGATGGAAGGTGTCACCAACAGTGCTATCAATCGGCACCTGCTCAGCAATAATCTGCTCAGCGACGCCCAGTTTGGCTTCCGTCAGGGTCATTCAGCTCCTGATCATATTACAGCCTTGGTCCAAACATGGACAACAGAGCTGAATTCCAGAGGTGAAGTGAGAGTGACAGCCCTTTACGTCAAGTCTGCATTTGACCGAGTGTGGCATCAAGGAGCCCTGGCAAAACTGGAATCACTGGGAATCAGGGGGCAAACTCTCCAATGGTTGGATTCAAACCTGGCACAGAGGAAGATGGTCATGGCTATTGGATATAATCCTATCATTGATCAGAAACTCAATTGGACTCACCACATGAACAGAGTGGCTACAAGAGCAGGCCAGAAGCTGGGAATACTGCAGCAAGTAACTCACCTCCGGACTCCTCAAATCCTGTCCGCCATCTACAAGGCACAAGTCAGGAGCGTGATGGAATACTCCCCACTTGCCTGGATGAGTGCATTCCCAACAACACTCAAGAAGCTTGACACCATCCAGGACAAAGCAGCCCGCTTGATTTATATTACATCCACAAGCATTCACTCCCTCCACCATCGACACTCAGTAGCACTAGTGTGCACTATCTACAAGATGCACTGCAGAAATTCACCAAAGATCCTCAGACAGCACCTTCCAAACCCACAACCACTTCCATCTAGAAGGACAAGGGCAGCAAAGAGATGGGAACACCACACCTCCAAGTTCCCCTCCAAGCCACTCACCATCCTGACTTGGAAATATGTCATCGTTCCTTCACTGTCACTGGGTCAAAATGCTGGAACTCCCTCCCTAATGGCATTGTGGGTCAACCCACAGCAGGAGGACTGCAGTGGTTCAAGAAGGCAGCTCACCACCACCTTCTCAAGGACAATTAGGAATGGGCAAGAAATGCTGGCCAGCCAGCGATGCCCACATCCCACAAATGAATAGAAAAAAAGTTGCCTTACATTTGTAACTTTGATGTCATGGTGTTACTGCCCAATGGGCATAAATCATTTAGTTTGGGCAGAGACAAATCAGAGCGAAAGAGAGAAACACATGTAGAAAATAGTCCTTCAATGCTTTAGCAGTAAAACCAGAACCTGTTTTATCTTAGCTT
Organism: Rhincodon typus; assembly: GCF_021869965.1. Lineage (NCBI taxonomy): Eukaryota > Metazoa > Chordata > Chondrichthyes > Orectolobiformes > Rhincodontidae > Rhincodon > Rhincodon typus. The sequence goes on along the minus strand of NC_063364.1, from coordinate 25,772,647 downwards.
ACCATGTATAGTGGTAGTTAGTATTAAGAAGAAACAAACAGTGTTCTAAAGAAGCCTAAGCTGAAGACCTTGCCTTCCCCTGGATGACTCTTTATTGAGTACGCTTAGAGTGGGCATAAATCACATGATGAAAGAAAATTCTGCGTGTCCAGTCTATTGAAGTAACTGAAGTCCTTCATCCCTGGAACCATCCTCATAAAGCTTTTCTGCACCCTTTCTAAAGCCTTCACATTCCTCTTAAAGTGTAGTAGCCATAACTGGATACCATACTGCAATTGAGAATGAAACACTGTTTTATAATGGTTCATGATAACTTCTTGGTCCACTTCTATTTGGCATATGATTTTTGAAACACTGGGGATACAGGAAATATTTGTAATGTTTCAGATCCTTCAGTTGGTTCCACCACTCAGGAAGTAGGATTACCATCTGGTCCAGTGCCATTGTGACAATAATGGCAGTCCTTTCAGTAAATGTACCTACAAACTCCTGATTCTTTCAGATGAAGTTAAATAAAACAAAGAACTGTGGACGCTGGAAATCCAAAACAAGAACAAAGAATGCTGAAGATACTCAACAGCTCCGGAAGCATCTATGGACAGAGAAACAGAATTAACATTTTGAGTCACTGACCCTACTTTAGAATCGTTAACTCTGTTTCTCTCTTCACAGATGCTGTCAGACCTGCTGAATTTCTCCAGCAATTTGTGTGTTTGTCTTTCAAATGGAGTAACAGGTGCCAAAGTGCACATTAAACTGAGCCCAGCTCATCTCACTCCCAGTGCTAATGTCTAATACTAATAGCTTGTTAAAACATTGAAATGTTGAAGTGACTTTGTAAATGGTTATTAAAAAGAGAATGATTTTTTTTAAAGAAATGATGATCTATGTATGACCTATAAGGGAACAGTGTGATGTTTGCTTTGAGTGAGTTTGAGATGAAAAGTTCTTTTATGTTGGCTTTTTAAGCCCATGTATGACATTATTTATCTGTACATGTTCTCCTGAAGTCAAGATCAACCACATACATTGTTTACTGATGTTCAATTATTTTACACAAAGTTTGGACAGAAGATGCCTGTATCAATGGATTTTATTTAGAGTACAGTCCAAGCAAAGAATTATAGATTTAACATTTAACAGCTGTAAGCTGTCATAAATGCTCTGGCTTATCAAAGCATTTGTACAGAATCATGAAGATAAGAGGTTTTTTTTTACTCATTTCTTTTAACTTTTATCTTCCAGTTTCTTCCTCTCTCTCTGGTATGGAACTCTACATAGCAGATGTACTGTATGTACATGAATTCCATGAGTGGCTGTAGTTCAAGGAGGTAGCTGCCTTCTCGAGGGCAATTAGGGATGAACGACACATGCTGACCTTTTCAGCAATGCCCAGCTCCCATTGAAAGAAAAAAATTGCAGAAAGTGTTCAGTGGACAGTTGTTGCTGTTCAGTGTATCTGAATGGACTAGGGTAATTTTGTGGCAATGAGGCTGTGTGGGTTGTGTGGAAGGTAACATCACTCCCCTCTGAATGCATTGAGTCCAGTCTGCTGCGTGATCCTTTTGGGCATCAGTAATCCGCCTGTATCTCACACTAGAGGCACTTCTTTACATGAGGATCTAGATAATGTTTGTTAGCGGAATATTCTAGTATGGAATACAACAGAGGCAAAATGTCACTTGATGCCCAAATACTCATAATGACGTAGAGTGAAAAATCTTGTTATATAGTCATAGAATCATACAGCATGGAAACAGACCCTTCAGTCCAACCAGTCCATGCTGAGCATAATCCCAAACTAAACTAGTCCCACCTGCCTGCTCCTGGCCTATATCCCTCCTTTCCTATTCATGTATCTATCCAAATATCTTTTAAACATAATTGTACCCACATCCACCACTTCCTCGGGAAGTTCATTTCACACACGAACCACTCTCCGTGTAAGATATTTGCCTCTCAGGTCTTTTTAAAGTTGATTGATCGATTTCCAGGGTTGCTGCATTACTGAAAGTCAGTGCAGTAAAAATACGAACCTGGGATCTTCTGGGCTCTACAGCTCAGTATGACACCAGGAAAATGTACGTACCCATTCCTACATCAGTTCGATGCAAATTCAAAATGCTTTCTTTGTAACCAATGATCATATACGATATTCTTAATTTGAGAATGTAAAAAATACCTGAGCTGAGCCCTCAAATTAGCATAACACAAGGTAGACTGGTTAGTATAGTTAAATCACATGGGATCCAGGGAGAGCTAGCTAATTGGATACAAAATTGGCTTGAAGGTAGGAGACAAAGATTGGTGGTGGAGAGTTGTTTTGGACTGGAGGCCCGTGAACAGCGGTGTTCCACCAGGATTGGTGCTGGGTCCACTGTTGTTTGTCATTTATATAAACAATTTGGATGAGAATGTAGGAAGCATGGTTAGTAAGTTTGCGAATGACACCAAAATTGGTGGTATAGTGAAGAAGGCTATGTAAGAGTATAACGGGATCTTGATCAGTTGGGCCAATTGGCTGAGGAGTGGCAGATGGAACTTAATTTAGATAAATGCGAGTTGTTGTATTTTGGTAAGACAAACCAGGGCAGGACTTATATAGTTAATGATAGGGCCCTGGGGAGTGTTGTTGAACAGAGAGACCTAGGGGTGCAGACACATAGTTCTTTGAAAGTGGCATTGTAGGTGGTCAGGGTGGTCAAGAAGGCATTGGGTATTATTAAATTGGAAAGGGTGCTAAAAGGTCTTACAAGATGTTACTGGGACTGGATGGCTTCAATTATAGGGAGAGATTGGGTAGGCTGAGACTATTTCTCTGGAGCATAGGAAATTGAGGCCTGACCTTATAGAGGTTTATAAAATCATGAGGGGCATAAATAAGGTGAATAGCAAAGGTATTTTCCTTAGGGTAGGGGATTTCAAAACTAGAGGGCATAGGTTTAAGCTGAGAAGGGAAAGATTTAAAAGGGACCTGAGAGGCAACCTTTTCATAAAGAGGGTGCTATATGTATGGAATGAACCGCACGAAGAAGTGGTGGATGCAAGTACAGTTACAACACTTAAAAGATATTTGGACAGGTACATGAATAAGAAAGGGCTAAATGCAGGGAAATGTGATTAGTTCAGTTTGGGAAACCTGGCTGGCATTAATGAGTTAGACCAAAAGATCTGTTTCCGTGTTACATGACTCTATGACCCTACTCTTATTCTATACAGTCTTTAATTTATGCCTTTTTGATCTGAATTTATGCAAGACATTCTCAAAAAATGAAGAACTTGCCATCCCCAAATGTTGCAGCTCAAACGCCTCATTACATTGAAACATAGAACATAGGATCAGGAGTAGGCCATTCAGCCCTTCAAACCTACTGCTGCTTCAATATGATCATGATTTATCATCCAATTTAGAATCCTCTCCCCACTTTCTCCCCATACCCTTTGATCCCTTTGGGCTTAAGAACTATATCTAATGCCTCCTTAAAAACATTCAATATTTAATATTTTTGCCTCGTCCATTTTCCATGGCAAAGAATTCCATGGACTCACCACTCACTAGGTGAAGAAATTTTTCCTAATCTCAGTCCTACATGGCCTAAACTGTATCCTTAAACTGTGGGCCCTGGTTCTGGCTCCCTAGTCATTAAAAACATCCTTTTTGCATTTACCTTGTCTATTTCTGCTAGAATCTTACAGGTTTCCATGAGATTCCTTCTCATTCTTCTAAACTCCAGTGAATATAATCCTAATCAATCCAGTTACTTATCATACGTCAGTTCTGCCATCCCAGGAATTTCCTTGACATCTAGACCCATTGCCTCAACTGGAAATATCTGTAATTTCTTGTCTATTTTACATTGTTCCATTACGTTAGGATGAGAAACCTAATATCATTCTGACTTTAAAATCACACATTCAAACTAGAACTCTTTTTGCCACACTGATGAAAGTAATCAAAAATCTACAGCCAAGTGCCTGTGTGTGTACCAGAGTCAGACTTGTTATAACCAAAATTGTTGGTTCTTAGAGTTATGGCCAATGGGGAATCACTAATTAATCTCCCTACGGAGCTCGTTGAGTATGAGTTCTCTCAGTAACAGGCAATGTCCTGCTGAAAAGGAACTCATCACCTAAGCCCTTTATAAAGCAGACCCAGTTGAACCCTCCTGTAGCGCAGCAGTAAGTCCCTACCTCTGGACTGGGAGGGCTGGCTTCGAGTCCCACCTGCTCAAGAGGTGTGTAATAACATCTCTGAACAGGTTGATTTAACAGAAAAGAATCAAGCAGGCCCAGGAGCCCCCTTGTGGCATGGTGGTATTGTCCCTGCCTCTGGACTGGGAGGCTCGGGTACAAGACCCACCTGCCCCAGAAGTGTGTAATAATGTCGCTGAGTGGATTGATTATAAAAAATGCTTAAATGAGGAAAAAAGCAGACTCAGGGATGGATCTGTCAAATTATCTGTCACAGGCTGAGACAAGCCTTTGTATGCTATGAATAGTGGCTGTATTTTGGTGCTCAATAATAAATAGTGTTCCTTTCCAGTTGGGCTTCTTGAGTTATTACAGAGTGGTATGTTTCAGACCCTACCCAGAAACAAGCTATAATGGGTAATGAGACAGGATTTATAAGAGATAATTTTGGTAAAGATCCTCTAGGGGAGAGTGATAACATTGTAGAATTTCAAATTCAATTTGAGGGAGAGTGACACTCAAACCAATGTGTTCAATTAAAATAAGGGCAATTACAGAGTTATGGAGAAAGAGTTGATTAAAGCAGGCTGAGAAAATAGATTTAGGGGAAATTCAGTGGATAAACATTGGCAAATATTTAAGCTCAAAAAAAATTCAAGTCAATAAAGAAGGACTTGAGAGAGGTGAATCACCCATGGTTAACAAAGGCAGTCAATTTATAATTTTTATAGATAAACCAAAGAAAGTATCCAACCTGGATGCATCACAGTTTGGTATGGCAACTGCTTCCCAAAACTGGGAGAAATTACAGAGATTTATGAACACAGCTCAGTCCATCATGCAAACCAGTCTTCCATCCATTGACTTCATCTGTACTTCCTGATGCCTTGGGAAAGCAACCAACACAAACAAAGACTCCTCCCACCCTGGTTATACTCTCTTCCACCCTCTTCTGTCGGGTAGAAAATATAAAAGTTTGTATACCCGTAAGAACAAATTGAAGAGCAGCTTCTTCCCTGCTGTTGCCAGACTTTTGAATGGACCTCTTTAATGTTAATGTTGCTCCCTCTCTGCACCTTCTCGGCAGCTGTAACATTGTAACCTGCACTCTGTTCTGTTACCCTGACGCACTTGTATAGTAAAATCTGCCCTGCAAAGCATGTAAGACAATACTTTTCGGTATACCTCAGGAAATGTGAAAATAATAAATCAAATCAAATATCGAACTGAAAATTATGATATACAAAGTAGCAAAAACTAGTGGTAGGCCAGAGGACTGGGATATTTTATGAACTAGTTGCAGCTGATGACTAAAACGTTAATAGAGAGGTGACAAAATTGATTATGAAAGTAAATTAGTAAGATATATAAAAACAAATAGAAAGGATAAAAAAAAGAGAGTAGCTAAAGTAAGTGTGGAACCTTAGAGATGCAACTTGGGAATTAGTATCGGGAAAGGGCGAAATGACAGATAAATTAAACCTATGTTTAGCATTGGTCTTTATGGTGAAGGACATTATAAGCATCGCAAAAATAACAGACAAGAAAATAGCTCAAGTGACAATATATTGTACAAACTAATGGGAACTAAAGGCATACCTTAAAATTAATGGCTTGCATCTAAGGTTATAAAGAAAGTATCTGCAGAGATACTAGAGGCATTGGTCAAAATATTCCAGAACGCAGTCCCAGTATCCTGGGAGAGATTTCTCGAATGTAATGACCCTGTTCAGGAAAGGAGGGAGACGGAGAAAGGAAGATAAATGTAAGCCATTCAAGCCTCACATCTGTCATTGGGAAAATGCTAGAGTCCATGATAAAGGAAGAAATAACAGGGCATTTAGAAATTCTTAACTCAATCAAACAGAGTCAACATGATTCTTGTGAAATAATGTTTTGACAAATTTTCCAGTGTTCTTTGAGGATAGAACAAGCAGAGTTGATAAAGGGGAACTGATAAATGTAGTTTATTTGAATTTTGAAAGTGCATTTGAGAAGGTGATACATAACAGGCTAAATCGAGGAGTTCTGTACATTTTTAAAAAATTATTGCTGGGTCAAAATCCTGGAATTTTGTGGGTCATGGGTCTATCTACAGCACCAGGACTATAATGGTTCAAGAAGGCAGCTCATCACCATCTTCTCAAGGGCCATTAGGGTCAGAGAATGAATGCTGGCCTAGCCAATGATTCCCACATCCCATGACTGAATAAAAACACCTTAAATTTTCAGAGGACTCTGCAAATAGTAGGGCTCAATTTTCCAGTTCCCTACCCCAGCAAAGCATAACAAATCTCACACTTGACTGGGAAGATCAATAATCAAGGCCAATTGTACCATATAATCGTTAGCACTATAATCCCAGCCAAACTTATCTCCAAACTCTGGGACATAGGTCTTGGCTCCGCCCTCTGCAACTGGATCCTCAACTTCCTGACCCACAATTCACAATCAGTAAGGGTAGGCAACAGTACCTCCTCCATGATAATCCTCAACATGGGCACCCTGCAAGGATGCGTACTCAGCCAGTACTGTACACTCCCTGTACACTCGCAACTGTGTGGCCATATTTTGTCTGAATGCCATCTACAAGTTCATGATTGACACCACCATTGTAGGCTGGATATCAAACAATGATGAGTCAGAATACAGGAAAGAGATAGAGTGCTTGGTGTTGTTGTGCAAAGATAAAAATCTCTCCTTCAATGTTGGCAAAACTTAAAATCTCCCCGGTATCCAAGGGCCCAAACATACCTCTCAGGTGAAGCAACACTTCACCTACACTTCCCAGAATCTAGTCTACTGCATTCGCTGCTCACAATGTGGTGTCCTCTACATTGGGGAAATGAAACACAGGCTGGGTGACCGCTTCGCAGAACATCTACGTTCTGCTCGCAAAAAAGACCCTGAACTACCTGTTGCCCGCCACTTCAAGCACCACCCTGCTCTCTGGCCAACATCTCCATCTCTGGCTTGCTGCAGTGTTCCAGTGAAGCTCAAAGCAAGCTGGAAGAACAACATCTCATTTCCACTTGGGGACCCTGCAGCCCTCCGGACTCAATATCGATTTCAATAATTTCAGGACCTAAACTCTCTCATGTCCCAGCCCCCCTACCCCACACACCAGGCCTTGTTATCACAAAGCCTGTCATTATACACTACATATTGTTAGTCACTAACAGTCCCCATTAACAGTTATTCACCCTCCTAGCCAGATTGTTATCAACTCCTTTGTCTATCCAACTGCTCCTCCCTCACTTCGGGCTCTATTCAATCGTACACTCCCTACTCCATCCCCCTCCCTACTTTATGCATATAAACTGACGTCTTCCCAGCTACCATCAGTTCTGAGGAAGTATCACCGGACCCGAAACGTTACCTCTGATTTTTTCTTCACAGGCGCTGCCAGGTCTGCTGAGCTTTTCCAGCAACTTCTGTTTTTGTTCCTGATTTGCAGCATCCGCAGTTCTTTCGGGTTTTGTTTGGAATGCACTGTCTGGAGAGTAGTTGAGACAGGTAACCTCACAATTTTTAGGAAAGGGAAGTGTCATAACATTCAAGGCTATGGGCCATGTGGGAAAATGGAACTGATGTAGATATGTTCGAGGTGGTAAAGACTTGATGAAAACCAAAGGGCCTCTTGTGTACTGTATGATCCTATGATTCTCAGCAGTGTTTGTTCTTCCAGTGGGGAAAAAGAAATTTTAAGAAAAGCTCAGTGGATCTTCAAAATGAAGAAGACATTGCACGAGCTCCTCCCACTGCAAAACCTACAAAGATTTCCCTGAAGTGCTGCACAAATGCCATTTTATACATGAAATGGTGGGAAAGTGGGAACAGTGCCAAGGAAAGTAACAGCCCTTGTAATCAGTTCTGCCTTGCATTGTGTTTATTAGATCACTCCAGCTATGACAGACCAGGGCTCAAAGGCAGATCGAATGACATAAATCCAAGTCCAAATGCTTTGAGAATAATTTGAGCACCGTATCAATTCTGTAAAGCAGTTATCACTGAGATGCATTTCAACATGACTACATTATTTCCATTCAGCAATGGATTAAAATGAGAAAGCAGAGTGCGAGTGGAAATAGTTGCATTTGTATAGATAACAGGGCTACTGAGGAGAACAAAAATCTCACATATATTATCAGTTGTAGGCCTACTTACATTGAAGTCTTCAATTCCCCACAGAGGTGAAGATATGAGAAGTATTTGTGAACTGCTGCTTTCATTTTGATTTTCTATTCCAGAAGTTGGGATGTATTTTAAAGACTAGGTCAGAAGTTCCTTGTGAAACATCACATTCTGTGTTGAATGTTTGCCAATGTGAACTGAACGGGTGAGATAATCAATTCCCTATTATTTATCTGCGTGTATGTAAGGAAGAATACAAATGTGAGAAAGGCAAACTGTTTGGTATTTTCAATTTTTCTTTTGCTGAGAAAATGCCCAATTCCTACCAGTCCCCGTATTTGATATCTGTTGTGTTGTTTGAGCTTTGATGAAACCATATTTGGCTGCTCCCTGTGGCTGAATGAGGCAGAAAGAAGGATTCACTACACCTAAAACACAATGAAATCACTGCAGAAACTCCATTATCATCGAATCATAAGATAGCAAAATACAGGAAGGTGGCCAATCAGCCCAATGTGTCTATGCTGCCTCATTCGAAGAGATAGTCCCCTAACTGGCTCCTTCTGCTAATCCCTGTAATACTTTTCTCGTTCACGGTAGCACAGTGGTTAGCACTGCTGCATCACAGCACCAGGGACCCAGGTTCGATTCCAGCCTCAGGCGGCTATCAGTGTTTTAAGTTTGCACATTCTCCCCGTGCCAGCGTGGGTTTCCTGTGTTTCCTCCTGTTGACCAAAGATGTGCACGTTAGGTGGATTGGCCAGGCTAAATTGCTCCATTGTGTCCAGGGATGTGCAGGCTCGGTGGATTATCCATGGAAAGTACAGAGTTACAGGAATAGGGTGGGTCTGGATAAGGTACTCTTCAGAGAGTTAGTGTGGACTTGATGGGCTGAATGGCCTGCTTCCACGCTGTAGGGATTCAATGAAGTATTGTAGGATAGTACTGGATTTGTAATCATCACCCTTTTACGCTGCACTTTATACATCATAGCCAATCCTTACGTAAAACAGCTTTTCTCCATGTTAGCTTTGGTTCTTTGGAAAAATCACCTTAAGTCGGTGTGTCTGGTTATCATACCCTCAGCTATTGGAAACAGTTCCTCTCCGAAGTCTTCAGTGCATCTGGTCAGTAGCAAATCGAGGTTACACAAGGCTGCTTCAGCTATGCCTTTTTCATCTGTGTTCCTTCCAGAAATTCCAAAGCATCAATCCCAATACTTAAATAAACAAACTAGTCACTTATCCAATCTACCCACCTTCTAAATGGAAACAAAAGCTGAATGAGCTGTGCATCTGGTAAACGCAGCTCACAGCAGAGTTCAAACATATGGCCTGCACGGACAAGGGCTATCAGGAGCAGACAGGAACGTGTGTTATAGAAACAATCAGATCAGCCATGGTCTTATTAGCTGGCAGAGTTACTCGAGGGGCCAAATGGCCTACCTTTGCTCCAGATTCTTGTGTTCTTCTGATTGAGGAAGAATCATTTCCCAATATGAATGCAGCCATCAACTCACTACAAATCATCATCAAAACTCAGAAAGCTTACACATCCTTTGAGGGATTGCCACAGTGCATTCAATAGCAACATCAGATTAAATTTATCTAGTACCTTTAAAGTAACAAAATGTTTCAAAGCACTTCATTGGAGAGCTACGAAGCACAATTTGACACAGAACCATAAAAGGAGAGTTGGGACTGATGTCCAAGAATGGGGTCATATGTTGGCCTTTCATTGTCTTCATTGAGGAAAGTCTGTTATAGAGGCATTGGGAGAAAATACCAGAACATAGTGCCTTGGAAGCTGAAGAGGCAAGAATTAGAAGGTGTAGATATCTCGGAGGATTGCGTAGCTGCATTGGGAGTGGGGAATTGTGAGAGGGAGTTGCAGCAATAGGGTGAGGCAACACTATAGAGGGATTTGGAAACAGGGTGAGATCATGTACATCAAGACATAACTTAATTGGGATGGAAGACATATCTGAACATTTTTTAGATATGGTTTTTTGGGCTAAAGGCATCAAAGGGTATGGTAAGGAAGCAGGGACAGAGCACTGAGTTGGATGATAAGCCATGATCACACTGAATGGTGGAGCAGTCTCAAAGGGCCAAATGGCCTACTCCTGTTCCTATTTTCTCTGGTTCGATGTCTGGAAGTGCTTCAGGAGAACATGAACTGAGACAGGGTCAGAGCTGGAGCAAGTTACTGAGGTGTAAATAAGCAAATAGGGTAGTTTGCAAAGAGAGATAACAAAGTGTAGAGCTGGATGAACACAGCAGGCCAAGCAGCATCATAGGAGCAGGAAGGCTGACGTTTCGGGCCTAGACCCTTCATCAGAAAATGTTTGCAAAGAACTCAGTTCAGTGTCAAAATCAGAGAAGGTGAGGAAGTCAATTCTAAGGAACCATGAGCTAATTTTCAAACCTGAGGTATTAGTCTATTTAAGGAAGCATTAGACCCAAAAGGTCTTGTCTGGCACATATCTTGTGTGGTATGCTCTCTGGGCTCCATGTTGGAGGAGTGACCTGTGGACAAATGTAGATGTTGCTGGGGGAGGGGTGGAAGAATCTCATGGGGTGTTGGCCACTGGGAGAGGGAAGGGGCATGGGCATCTGGGAAAAGAACAGGCAGATCACAGTCCAAAGCTGTGCAGGCTAGGTGGATTGGCTATGCTAAATTGCCCGTAGTGTTCAGGGATGTGTAGATTAGGTGGATTATAGGGGGATGAGGTCTGGGTGGGATGCTCTGAGGTTCGGTGTGGACTTGTTGGGCCGAAAGGCCTGTTTCCACACTGTAGGGATTCTATCATCTTCTATCAAATCAACAGCCATGTCCCTGTCACGTGCCATTGTCCTTAATCCTGCAAAAATTGAAGATATAAGGCCAGACCTCCTTCACTCTAAATAACACACAAGACCCGAAACATCGACCTTCCTGTTCCTCTGATGCTGCCTGACATGCTGTGTTCCTCCAGCTCCACACTGTGTGGACGCTCCCAGGCTTGTCAGTCATGTAGTTGTCCCACCTAGAGCTGAGAAAATTGCATCCCATGCAGCAATACACCTTTGAGGAGCCCTTAAATGGGTGTTTTTATCCACATAAGTGGAAATGCACCAGGTAGGGGAGACAATGGCCTAGTGGTATTATCACTGGACTATGAATCCAGAGATCCTGGTAGTGTCCTGGAGACCTGGGTTCAAATCCTATCATGGTAGATGGTGGAATTTGAATTCAATGGACAAAAGAAAGTTGGGAATTAAGAGTCTAGTGATAACCATGAATCCATTGTCAGGAAAACCCATCTGTTTCATTAATGTCCTTTCTGGAAGGAAACTGCCAGCCTAAATGTGACTCCAGATGCAATTAGGGATGGCCATTAAATACTGGCCTAGCCAGCCATGTCCACATCCCACGAATATAAAAAAGAACCGATTTGGGCAGAGCCTGGAAGACTGAATGTCCTGTTGAGTACCCACTTTAATTTTCAGGCCTTTGGCTTCCTTCCTCCCGTTCTGCAGGTCTCAAGATTCCACCACAGAAAGACCTTTATTTATGTCACACTCTGCACAACTTCAGAATGGATCAAAGCATTTTACAGTCAATGAAGCCCTTTTATTACTTTTCAAGCAACAGTTACTGTTGTAATGTAGAAACCTCCCACAAACAGCAATGTGATCAACTGAAGTGTTCAGTTGTTCTGTGTTTGATTATATGAGTCTGTTTACTATCTTGATGTGCTTGATGGGTTAAGCATCCTGGGTGTGGACTTGGGGAAAAGTAAACAAACTGCGAGAAAAGCTGGAAACAGAAGATCCAGAAGGCAATTTAAAGCAGTGTGTGGCACACATTAGTATCATTTCTGCATATCTTTGAGGTATAAACTATACAATTATGATGACGAGGCCATTGAGTTTCTAATGCTGCTATATAACCACAATCACATTGAATAGGTTCAAAAGGCCATATCTCCTATCTCTTATTTTCAATGAAGTCAAAGCATAATGGCATGACAGTGTTGAGCAGGAGGAACTTGTGACTGACTTTTCCTTTCTCTCACCCAAAAATGAGCAGATCAGTTACAACAATCTGAGAGCCTGCACGAAATGACAGCTGATAATCCTGCACAAAAATTTGGAAACTTCAAACTCTTGTTTTCACCCTGGAAGTGAACAATCAACTCACATAAAAAGAAAGACTCGTGTGTTTCCCAAACACCATCAAAACACATTGCAAGGAATCCTCTTTTGGTGTTGACTGAGGAGTGAGCATTGGCCAAGGCACCATGGATAACTCCTCTCTTTTGATATACAGATCATTAACAGTGTTGTATGAGGACAGGCTGAGTCTTAGTTTAATATCGAATGACAGCACAAAAAGAAACAGCAGGAATTGCCATTTGGCCTTTTGCCTGTGTTTTGCCATTTAAATGAGATTACAGCTGATGTGATTATAACCTCCAATCTGTATTTCCTCCTACCCTGGACAACCTTCAACTCCCATAAAGTCACAGAGTCATGGAGATCAACAGCATGGAAACAGGCCCTTTGACCCAACTTGTCCATGCTGCCTAGTTTTCACAGGTAAACTAGTCCCATTTGCCTGCATTTGGTCCATTTCCCTCCATACCTGTCCAACCCATGTACCTGGCTAAATGTTTCTTAAGTGACAAGATTATACTCGCTTCCACAACTACCCCTGGCAGCCTGTTCCAGACACTCACCACCCTCTGTGTGAAAACAACTGTCCCTCTGGATCGTTTTGTATCCCTCCCCTCTCACGTTAAACTTATGTCCTCCATTTTCAGACTTCCCTTCCCTGGAGAAATGCTGTCCACTATCTACCTCATCTATGCCTTGCTTACTAAGACTCTGCTTTGTAATATTCAAAGACTCTGTTTCCACTGTCTTTTCCGGAAGTCTTCTCGTGACTTTTTGTTGGGAAAAAAAGTCACCTCATTTCTGTTTCAAATGGGAGACCCCTTACTTATAAATAATGACCCTAGTTCGAGCTTCTGCAAGAGAAAGCATCCTCACTGCATCTATCCTTTCAAAACCCTTCAGGATCTTATCTGTTTCAACCAGTTGCCTCTTACTGTTCTAAGCTCCAGTAGGTACAAGCCTAGACTGTCCAATCTTTCCTCATAGGATAATACCGCCATTCCAGATATTAATCATGTAAAACTTACCTGAACTACTTGGATCAAAGCACTAGTCTCTGAGTGTGTTACAGGAGTGTGTCTTGCTTTTTGCACTCAAACCCTGGAGTGACAATGGAACTAAACATCTCTGACTCAGAGTTGAGAGGGCTGCCAACTGAGCCACAGCTAATGATACCAAAGTGATTCAGAGAAAGGGGATTATGAAGAAAAGACTTTCGAATGAAAACAAAATACTGCTGATGCAGGAATCTGAAACATAAACAGTGAATGCTGGAGAAACTCAGCAGGGTTGACAGCACCTGTGGAGACAGAAACAGAGTTAATATTTTGAGATTGGTACGAGTCTTCTGCAGATCTGAAGTTTTTCTCTTTCCACAGATGCTGCCCGACTTGCTGTGTTTTTCCAGCATTTTATGGGTTTGTTTTTCGAGGGAAAATATGTTCGCCCCTTATCAAAACCTGTCCACCATCTACAAGGCACAAGTCAGGAGTGTGATGGAATACTCCCCACTTGCCTGGATGAGTGCAGCTCCAACAACACACCATCCAGGACAAAGCAGCCCACTTGATTGGCACAACATCCACAAGCATCCACTCCCTCCACCACCGATGCTTAGTAGCAGCAGTGTGTACTATCTACAAGATGCACTACAGAAATTCACCAAAGATCCTTAGACAACACCTTCCAAACCCACAATGAGGGCAGCAGACATATGGGATCACCACCACCTTCATGTTCCCCTCCAAGCCATTCACCATCCTGACTTGGAAATATATCATCGTTCCTTCACTGTCGCTGGGTCAAAATCCTGGAATTCCCTCCCTAACAGCATTGTGGGTCAACCCACAGCAGGAAGACTGCAGCGGTTCAAGAAGGCAGATCACTACCACCTTCTCAAGGGGACCTAGGGATAGGCAATAAATGCTGGCCACCCAGCGACACCCACATCCCACAAAATGAATAAATAAAAAAAACATAAAGAATTGTTCAGCAGAAATCATTGCATGTCTTTATCTGGGCAGCTCCCTGCGTGCCAGATTCTATCCAATTAATTTTGTTGTATTGATTACACTGCAGTTCAAAGGCATCATTTTCATTAGAAATCCATGCGTT
>NC_063364.1:25736750-25757947 GCF_021869965.1 Rhincodon typus | reverse complement strand
TCAGAGGAGCAGGAAAGCTGACATTTCGGGTTGGGACCCTTCTTTAGCATTTCTGAAGAAGGGTCCCAACTCAAAACGTCAGCTTTCTGCTCCTCTGATGCTGCCTGGCCTGCTGTGTTCCTCCAGCTCCACACTGTGTTATCTTAGACTCCAGCATTGGCAGTTCTTACTATCTCTTTAAAAAGATAGTATAAGCAAATGGTATTTCTGTCTCTCTCCTTACTACCCAGGAATTAACTTCAGTTTCATTCTCTTCCATGTAGACTCTGGATCAGGATGCAATGTTGCTCTTTAACATGTGAAACAAAGAAGCTTCAAGTAGTATCCACAAGAGAGAGTAGATATGGGGAAACAATATTTTACAGAGACATGTTACCATTTCAATCCTTTAGCTGCATTGTGAGACGGTCAGAGAGGAAAAATAAAGTCTTACTAAAGTCAGCGCTGACACTTAATGCCCAACTGAATATGGTACCAGACATTGATGTCATGCTGTGTTTGTAATTTTCCTGTTTAGCACCTCTGTGTAGTAGATATTTTATGTGTAATTTTTATTCAGCGGGCCTTGTTTAACAGGTAATTTCAACAGCATAAAAGCCACAGCTGGATAGGGATTTGAGAATATCAAGAAACATAAGCAGCTTGATGGCTATTGGAGCTTTAAACATTTATTCAAGTCCCACAGGCAGCTTCCATCCTGCAATTAATACTCAGTGGTTTGGCTGCCAAGTATCCATCTGCCCGACTCCCTTAACTCTCTAAGGGCCGCACTGGTAATTTCTGCACTGTGTCTAAAAATACAATTTTTTTCCACTTGGCTCGTAGTATCTGGGATCAGAGATATGTTCCATGTGTTCTGTATCTTTACCCCTCCCTCCCCCATTTTTAAAGGGGCCCAGTCAGAAATAATTGTAAAGGAAGGAAACACAGTGGAAGAAAGTGGTCATCAAGCGAATCAAACCCAGCCATTCCAAACTACCCTGTCATTGTCCTGTGTATTGTTTTCTTTTGTCTCAGATCTATGCAGAGATGACATTTAGTTGCTAAGGTGAATAATAGGTTTTGTACATAGACGTTAAAACGTCTGCTCCATGTTTCGATCTCTTCTGTTTCCAGCTCTTTCTATATTTTGTGCACTTTTCTCTCAGTCCACAACCAGGCTTAACTTATAGAGCACAGTGTGCATTGGTTGAAAGCAGGTTCAGAGCAAACACAGCAGAACTGAACTCTGAACTGTGTTGGTTGATCTCAGTTCTTGTAAGGCCCTACTGCCATAGCCTTTTTTCTTGATTTGTTCACAAGGTGTAGAAATCGCTGGCTGGGCCAGACTTCATTGCCATTCCTTGAGAAGGTGATGGTGAGCTGCAGAGCACTTTGGAACATACCGAAGCCTTGAAAAGCACTTTCTTCCTTTCTTCACAATTCAAACCGGGCATATTGCAGGTTCAATATCCAGTCAATATTGACCTTAGCTCCGGTAACTGCTACAGTTAACCTTGGACCACCCCAGAACTTTGGACACTCTGTCCTGCTAATCAGTTAAATCTCAGCTGATCCCATGACCAGTACACTTGCCCTGTGTCTTGGTTATGTACATGAGTAAAACTGTCAGGGTTTGTACACTTCATTAGTATCTGCTGACCCTCTGTAAGTGTGGAGATTAGCTGAAAACAGCTGTGCTCCAGAGGAGATTGACTTGCAAACACCCCCAGTCTAAACTCCCACATTAGCACTGACCTCATGGATAAGGAAGAGAAAGGCAGCTTCCCCAAGGACCCGTAGTCCAGCAGGAACCAATAGTCGGGAAAAGAAGCTAGAAAATAGGAGGGGCAAATCAAAAACAAAAGTAAGATAGGGCTTGACAGGAAGATTCTTCGTCAGATGGTTAGCTTAAACTCCTCAAGTAGTAATGGAGTTCCCCTCCCCCAGCTCCCGTGGTGTAAGTACCACTGAATAAAGTTAGCCTCGATAAATCTATTTCACTTCAGCTCAGTTCCGTTGCATGTTGACAGATTATCATTTCACACAAATTATGTAACATAAGCCCTTTCCCCGAGCCTGAGAAATAAAAGCAATTCTTTTAACCTTTAGACAATAAAACTGATAAATATATCCCAGCGTGCAACAAATCCTGTGATAAACACTCAAGATCCACGAGGCAAAAGGAAAGTGGTGGGTTAGAACTGGAGGCATTTCACTTTCTCACACATAAATGTCAGGAACTTTACAAAATGCTACAAACTGATGTCTGATCTGAATCAGAAAGAATGGCACAGCACATGTCTGACACAGAGACCTTTTACATTGTACTTCTTTATTAAAACAATATTTCATCTGGAATGTGTAGACTTTCTGCTCCTTTGAATAAAAATCCTTACCACTCCTTTCTCTCTGTCTTTAACAGCTGAAAGACATTTACAGGTCATTCCTTCAGTATGAATGTTGCTGGATTGCAAATTTTGTTACATATTTATTATGGGGGAGGGATGGCTGTTTAAGGAGTGGAATATTTTCCATTTCAGGCACCCATTGTGTAAATGAAGTGTGGCAGCACAGGGAGCATGGTTACCTTATTCCATATAGCTAACTGTATTATAAGCAGTTGGTTTTACATGTTAAAATTATCAAAGAGTTTCTGCCATCAACAAAAGTAAATTGGAAATGGAGCTCTGGTCTCCTGCATTGACCAAATCCAGTTTCCAGCTTGACTAAAGATAGCAACTGGAGCAAAAGATGGCGCCTCATTTTGCTTCAAGCTGTGCCTGAGGGTGCTTTTCTTACTCATCTCAACTAGTGCAGTAACTGGGACACTCCAGCTGGTTTCTAGTTGCAAATGTGGATTGTATCTGATGATCACTGCCACCCAGGGGCCCCCTAGTAGTAGGTGTGTATGTCTGGAGAGGAGGCAAGGACAGGACGTGGCCCAGGATTCAATAACTCCATCAAAAGAGACTGACTAGATTGACACCAGAAACAGAGCCCCTTGGGAGAAGATACATGGAAACTGCAATCTCACAAATGCCTTGTCATAGGAAAACAGTGTTAAGCTCCTTTGCCATTTTTTTAACCTGGAAAATGAAACTTTATGACACTTGAGGGTAAAAGTATTCAACTATCTAATACAGAATTAGCATCACACAGACAGTCCAATTGACCCAAGTAATCTATACAGGTATTCATGCTCTATACAAGCCTCCTCCCAACCTTACGACATCTCAATTTATCACCATATCCTTCTATTCTTTTCTCCCTCTTGTGCTATATATAGCTTCTCTACCTTTGTTGTTCAGCTGGGGTGGCACGGTGGCTCAGTGGTTAGCACTGCTGCCTCACAGGGACCCGGGTTCAATTCCTCGGGCAACTGTCTGTGCGGAGTTTGCACATTCTCCCCATGTCTGTGTGGGTTTCCTCTGGGTGCTCTGGTTTCCTTCCACAGTCCAAAGGTGTGCAGGTTAGGTGAATTGGCCATGCAAAATTGCCCATAGGGATGTGTAGATTAGGGGGATGAGTCGGGTTGGATGCTCTGTGGACTTGTTGGGCCAAAGGGCCTGTTTCCACACTGTAGGGATTCTATTCGAGCTCAACCACTCCATGTAAAGTGCTCCTTTGACCACACTTTCTTAACCTGAAACCATCTAGAAGGTCAAAGATAGTTGATACATGGGACACCACCACCTGCAAGTTCCCCTCCAAGCCACTCACCATCCTGACTTGGAATTGTATTTCCATTCCTGCAGTGCTGCAGGGTTAATTATCCTGGAATTCCCTCACTAACAGCACAGTCGGTCTACCTAAACCACATGGACTGCAATGGTTCAAGAAGTTGTCACCACCAACTTCTCAAGTGCAATTAGGCGTGAGTAATAAATGCTGCCCTAGCCACATCCTGGGAATAAATAAACAAAATAAAGTGAATTCTGAACTTTAACCCACTCACAGACATTTCTCTTGAATTCCTTATTAGATTAATTGGTGGCTACTTCATATTTAATGATTCTTTTGAATTTCCAACAAATAGAAAGTCAGTCTCTACATCTATGCTGTTGAAATTGTTTAATAATTCCAAAGACTCACTTTATAGCTCACTTTTCTGTAGAAAGCAGGAAATGGGCAGTAGACCTATGAGGACACACCAACTGCAGGCTTCCCTCCAAGTCACTCACTGTGATGGCTTGGAACTCTTATCTCTGCTCCTTCCCTGTCACTGGGTCAAGATCCTGCAACTCCCACTGTAACAGCACTTTGGGCTGTATCAAATGAAATGCAACAGTTCAAGTAGATGCCTATTGCCTTTTAAATGGCAATTAGGGATAAAAATTATGTGCCAGCCATACCCATACTATGCATGAAAAAATAAGAGAAAGAAACAGTCTAGGCTGTACTATCTTCAGGTCCAGTGCTGAATAAGTTTGGAAACTATTATTGGAGTTACACAATTAAAATTATCAGGAAAACCGAATGGCATGAATTAGAATTAGAGTGAGCTTTTTTGTCACATATGCTCATCTGAGTACAGTGAAAAGTTTACAAGTCACCACTTATGGTGCCATCTTACATACAAAGGCACCTAGGCACAAATTCTAAAGTACAATTTTTTTGGGAAAACAAATTAGAAAAATAAAGCAATAAAAAAGTTTACAATAACATCCTTCCAACCCAGTCCATGCCAGCACCTAGCCACTCGTCCACATTATTTTACTCCTTATAAATATATTTTATGGAGTCATTTAAATGCATTTGTTTCATAATCCGATTTCTACAGAAAATAGTTCATTATCTGCAGACCAGCTGCACTCTTGGATTTACAATGCAATGGATTTTCCACGTCCTAGCTCTTTTGTTGTGCAGCTTTAAGGGCTGGGTTCATGTTACCTCATCGATCATGTCAACACTTGTGATTGGCAGAAGCACTGTCAGATCACGTGCCCCGAAGCCCACGAGCAGAGTAGAGAAGTCCACCTGGCAAGAAAAAAACCAGACAGTGAAGTATTCGCAGTGTCATTCCGGGAGATTTACCTTAGTCTCGGGAATGAGGAGTCAGCCATTTAGTTCTGTTCACAGTGGTTAGCACTGTTGCCTCACAGCGCCAGGGACCTGAGTTCGATTCCAACCTCGAGTGACCATCTGTGTGGAATTTTGCACAATCTCCCCATGTCTGCCTGGGTTTCCTCTCACAGTCCAAGGTTATGCAGGTTGGGTGAATTGGCCGTGGTAAATCACCCTGCAGTGTACAGACTACGTGGATTAACCTTACTAAAAATGAAATTGCCCTGTAGTGTCCAAGGATACCCAGATTAGGTGGATTAGCCATGGGATAACAACCCTGTGTGGGGTCATGGGGATAGGGTGGGCCCAGATGGGATACCATTCTGAGAGGCAATGGGCCTAATGACCTAGATCTGCACTGCAGGGATTCAATGATTCTAGAAGGAGAAATTTCTTCACCCAGATGATTGTGAACTTTTGGAATTCTCCAGCCTGGGAGTTTTGCTTTCCTTGATGATTGAACATATTTGAGACTGAGATTGATAGATTTTTGGACATTGAGGGAAACGAGCAAATTCAAGAGTAACTTTCAAAAGTGAATTGGATAAGCAATTGAAGGAGAAGCAGCAATAGGGAAAAATGTTGGTGTCCAATTAAATAGAAGTGACAAAAAGCCTGCACAGATGAAATGGAATGAATGGCCTCCTTCTGTGTTTTCTTATTCTAAGATTTATTTGCCCAAGGGCAAATACCTTCTGACTGAGCCAATTCCACAGATTTCAATCCCATCAGGCTGTTTAATGCCTAGGGACACCTCCCAATTCACTTTAGAGAGTTCATGTACATGTTTATTTAAGATTAAAAAGATGTAACCTTCTCATGGCATCCCACAAAACAGTTAAAAATGTATCACAGCCTCCCTTCATGTTCAGTGTGATAAGTAGAAGCCTTTGCTTCTGTCTTTACATTGAGCTTTAAATGCTGTGCAGAGAGACCAGCCAGCAGTTGAGAAAAGAGCCTCTAGCTTGGCAAAGCAATCAGCCTCGCCATTTCCTCAATCATTTTCAGGTGTCGGTGTCATGGCTCAAGGGGCTATCACCGACTGGTAAAGACTGGCAGGTGCTTATTTCAGTTTCTGCTGCTTTCCCAATTTATCCCTGCAAGAGCTGAACTAATTGATTAAGACTTACAGCTAATTGAAAGCAGAACTGATTGATTCCAAGGCATCTGCATGTGAATTGTGAAATGATAAATGAAGAATTCTGCTTAGTGCTCGAATCGAAGGAATGTTCTCCCGAAAGTTCCCCTGGGGACATTCTCATTGAGCAATGTCAATGTTTAAGAGGTTTTTTTTTGATGTTGGTTTAACCTTCTGTGTCCTAACGAGGCTCCTATACCACAATATAATCAGGTCACATTTTCCCTCATCTTTCCTCCTCTCCTGAACCAAAGAGGTTGGTTAATGCTACAGTCTATTTTACTCGTTGCCCCGACACCTTGGCGAGCTAGCCATTTGTAAAATGTGAGATTGAATTTTTGTATGTGCTGCTTTTCACATCTTCTAAATGTGTGCTTTCTTTAGGGAGTTAAATGGTCTTATATGAACGTGGGAGCCACATTCTACTCTAACGAGACATCTTGTAAATAAGATTTAAGGTATTGCATCTCTGCAAATGCTGTCAGATTATAATTACAAACTCTTACAAGCAGTTCTCTCTCTAATAAGACAGAACTCTATGGTCCTCTTGGCTGTGGTGACTTTCATTTGGTGTTTTTTGGGGGGTGGTGGGGTGTGGTAGTGTCTATATCTCTGAGCCAGAAGGAACAGTTCACATCCCATGACTTTCATTTGAGGTTTTTTGTAGGGAGTATTACCCCTATCTCTGAGCCAAGAGGCCCGGGCTCAAGTCCCAGCTGCTTCAGATGTGTGTAACATCATCCCTGAACAGATTTATTCCAAATATCTACAACAATAGCTCTGCATTAATACAAAAATTGTTGGGAGGCCCTCACCTCAGATTGACCTCCCACTTTAGTCTTAACTGTGCTCTATGATGACACCACAGTCATGTATTAACACTTTCAGACCCTTCCACACCTTTTTGCAACATAGAGAGAGGTGGTGGTAAACTATTCCAAAATAGAGGCCAATTGAGTCCTCCCAAAAATCTGTGTTGCAAGTCATTC
Source organism: Rhincodon typus (assembly GCF_021869965.1). Classification (NCBI taxonomy): domain Eukaryota; kingdom Metazoa; phylum Chordata; class Chondrichthyes; order Orectolobiformes; family Rhincodontidae; genus Rhincodon; species Rhincodon typus. The sequence continues at coordinate 25,750,774 of NC_063364.1, read as the reverse complement.
GTGTATAAAGCTGTTACAGTGGTGATTAAAAATTTGGGCCAAAGTTTAAAGAAGGGCATGGAACAATGGAAAAAGAGAGTGGGGGACTGTAGAGGGTTAGGGAGAGAATTCTAGAACTTTGAGCTCGGACGGCTGAGACACGGATACAAAAGGTGGGGTAAAGAAAGTGTTAGAAGAACAAGAGGTCAGAACTAACGTAAGGTAGACAACTAGAAGGGTTAAAAGGTTGGAGGAATTTGAACACAAGAATGAGAATTTCCTAATCAAGGCAATGGTGGACTGGGTTTATTTGAATAGATGCACTGTTAATAGCAAGGCATTATTTGAAGGTTCCTGCTCAAAGGTACACCAACCAGAAGCAGCAAGTAAAACATTCCCCTCCAAATGTACTAAAGCAAAGACTGGCACTCATACTTTCTTTGTCTGATTACAGGGCAGCAATTCAAGGAAAGATTGCTTTGTTATCTTGAAATTGGAGGAATACAAACCAACGCACAGGCAATTTTTACCTTAAGGATGGAGCAGGAAGTGTCAGGAGACATTATTCCAAAACAATTTTTTTCAAACTAATGTTTCATACACCTCTGCAAATAATTCCTCACCTTTGAGTCTTGTTGCTGTGGTCAGATTGTGGTTAGCTGCTAAATCCAATGCAGCTGAGGTAATTGAAGCCAGCGGGCACAATTCTTTACTCTGATATTTTTATGCTTTGCAGTCAACTCCTCAATACCTATTGAGTTAATACAGCTCCAAGCAAGAATTAAGTCGTGAGTTATGATCTTATGTACGCACCCTTCACTGCATGTTTCGGAGTACATTTTAAGTGTAGTCCCTATTGTAATGTAGGAAATATGGCAGGCAATTTGCACACTGCAAGCTCCTACAAGCAACAGTGAGATAAATAATCAGATAATCTGTTTTAGTGAAATTGTTGGCCAGGTCACTTGGGAGAACTCAGATATTCTTCTTCAAATTCTTTAAGATTCTCCTTCAGGTCCTTGGGATCTTTTATACTCACCCATAAGGGTAGATGGACCCTCGATTTAATTCCTCATCAGAAGGATGGTGCCTCTGACAGTGCAGCACTCCCTCAAAAGGCTGAGTACGCTCAGTTCACCAGAAATGTCACAGTTGGTCAATGTACTAATGGAAGACAGTTAAAATTTACCAGGGTTGCTTTTCCTGATTGCAATCCAGTGGCACATTCTGGTCAATCCCAGTGCATGCTTGCAAGATGAGTAGACGTTCAGGAGGTTCAGTGGTGACGCTTCTCATGGTAGAAAGGCCCATTGTTGTTCACTATCTAGGCTCACACAGAAAGAATGGTCACTTCTTGGATGGCATCCTGGAGAGTACGCACACCGAATTAACGTTATTACCCAAATATTATACTTTCAGATGAATAATAAAACAGGAAAGAGTGCCCATAAGTTTGGCTCAGAATTTTCTTTGATCTAATATTGGCATGGAAGATATGCTGGCACTGCCAACATTCAGTTCTCATATAGTCAATAGTATCATCAGTCTAAACCAGACCTAAAGACTGGCCTGGAACGTAAAGGGGACTGTAAGAAAAGGGGTAATCTGCCATGGGTGTCTAAAGAAATAAGGGAGGCTATCAAATTGAAAGAGAAGGCATACAAAGTGGCCAAAAACAGCATGAAACTAGAAGATTGGGAAAACTTTAAAGGTCAACAGAAAGCCACAAAAAGAGCTATAAAGAAAAGTAAGATAGAACATGAGAAAAAACTAGCACAGAATATAAAGACAGATAGGAAAAGTTTCTATAAATATATAAAACGAAAAAGAGTGGCTAAAGTAAACATTGGCCCTTGAGAGCATGAGAAGGGGAATTTAGTTATGGGATATGATGAAATGGCCGAGGCATTGAAAGGGTATTTTGTATTGGTCTTCACAGTGGAGGACACTAATAACATGCCAGTAATTGACAAAGAGACGAAGGTAGGTGAGGACCTGGAAACAATCATAATTACAGAAGAGGTAGTGTTGGGCAAGCTAATGGAGCTAAGGATTGATAAGTCTCCTGGCCCTGATGGAATGCATCCCAGGGTACTAAAAGAGATGGCGGGAGAAATAGCAGGTGCACTGGCGGTAATTTTCCAAAATTCGCTGGACTCTGGAGCAGTCCCAGCAGATTGGAAAACAGCAAATGTGACGCCACTGTTTAAAAAGGGAAGTAGACAAAAGATGGGGAATTATAGACCAGTTAGCTTAACCTCTGTAGTGGGGAAGATGCTTGAGTCTATTATCAAGGAAGAAATAGCAAGGCATCTTGATAGAAATTGTCCGTTGGGCAGACGCAGCATGGGTTCATGAAGGGCAGGTCATGCTTGACAAATCTTTTGGAATTCTATGAAGACATTACGAGCAAGGTGGACAATGGGGACCCAGTGGATGTGGTGTACCTAGATTTCCAAAAGGCCTTTGACAAGGTGCTGCACAAGAGGCTACTGCATAAGATAAGGATGCATGGCATTAAGGGTAAAGTATTAGCATGGATAGAGGATTGGTTGACTAACAGGAAGCAAAAAGTGGGGATAAATGAGTGCTATTCTAGCTGACAGTCAGTGACTAGTGGTGTGCCTCAGGGATCGGTGTTGGGACCGCAATTATTTCCAATTTATATAGATGATTTGGAGTTGGGGACCACGTGTAGGGTATCAAAGTTTGCAGATGACACTAAGATGAGTGGCAAAGCAAAGTGTGCAGAGGACTGTGAAACTTTGCAGAGGAACATAGATACATTGAGTGAGTGGGCAAAGGTCTGGCAGATGGAATACAGTGTAAATAAATGTGAAGTCATACATTTTGGTAGGAGCAGTAGTAAAAAGGATTATTACTTGAATGGTAATAGGTTGCAGCATGCTGCTATGCAGAGGGACCTGGGTGTCCTTGTGCATGAATCACAGAAGGTAGGTCTGCAGGTACAACAAGTAATTAGGAAGGCAAATGGAATTTTGTCCTTCATTGCTAAAGGGATTGAAATAAAAAGCAGAGAGGTTATGTTGCAGCTGTACAAGGTGCTGGTGAGGCCACACCTGGAGTACTGTGTGCAGTTTTGGTCTCCTTACTTGAGAAAGGATGTACTGGCACTGGAGGGGGTGCAAAGGAGGTTCACTAGGTTGATTCCGGAGTTGAGGGGGTTGGCTTATGAGGAGAGACTGAGTAGATTGGGATTATATTCATTGGAATTAAGAAGATTGAGGGGGGATCTTATAGAAACACAAAATTATGAAGGGAATAGATAAGATAGAAGTAGAGAGGATGTTTCCACTGGCAGGTGAAGCTAGGACAAGGGAGCATAGCCTCAAGATTAGAGGGAGCAGATTTAGGACTGAACTGAGAAGGAATTTCTTACCCAGAAGGTTGTTAATCTATGGAATTCCTTGCCCAGTGAAGTAGTTGACGCTACTTCAGTAAATGTTTTTAAAAAAAAGGTAGTTTTTTTTGAACAATAAAGGAATTAAGGGATACGGTGAGAACGCGGGTAAGTGGATCTGAGTCCATGAAAAGATTAGCCATGATTTTATTGAATGGCGGAGCAGGCTCGAAGGGCCAGACGGCCTACTCCTGCTCCTAGTTCTTATGTTCTATGTTCTTATGTAAAGCACAAAGTCTTGAGAGCATGCTGACGATGGAACTTTTTTATTCATTCACGGAATGAGGGCATGGCCAGTTAGACCAGCCCATCCCTAATTACCCAGAGGGCAGTTAGGAGTTAACCACATTGCTGTGGGTCTGGAGTCACATGTAGGCCAGACCAGGTAAGGATGACAGTTTCCTTCCCTAAAGGACATCAGTGAACTATGACAGCAATGCCTTAATGGGCTTTTTTTACGAGGTTAGGATTCAGGAAAATGGTTTAGACAGGGTAGAATGAACATTACAGCAATACATTAGTGCATTGCACTTCGGAGCAGAAGTAGACCATTCAACCATTTGGCCTTTTTCGCCTGTTGTGCCATTCAATAAGATCACAGCTGTGGTGCCAACTCCACTCTTCTGTCTGCACATTGCTCCCCACCACTCCCAACACCTGCTCATAACCCTTGACTCCCCGTCTACCAAAACTCTGTCCAACTAAGCCTTCATTCAATGACCCAGGCTCCACTGCTTTCTGGTGGAAGAGAATCCCAAAGACTAGCAATCTTCTGAGGCAAAAAACGTATTCTCTCTATCTCCTTCTTTAAGAGGACAGCTCCTATACTTAAACATTTTCCTCCCCCACAGCAGGAAACGTCCTCACGGTACCTGAAACAGAGCGGAGAGTCAGTGCCTGAAAAATAAATGGTTTAATTCCACACCACTAATTCCATCACTCACCAGCCACAAGCATTTCCAGAGTGAATTTGGGATAAAAACACCCCACAAGTTCTCTCACACCTGGCTTAGATTCAGTTACAAAGACCAGTTGCTGCACTAGTTTAACAGCAGGAATAGATTGATCAGGAACCAATGTGAACTGACACTGAAACGCTTCACTATTGAAGGCAGCCTCCAATAAGAAAATTGGCACAAGGCCGACCTTTCACCTGCACTGTTGACGTTGGCTCAGACGTTCAGTGGTTCTGGGTTTACACATTCAACAGACCGGGGTCAAGGTAGGTCAAACCAAACTATAAATCCCGACTGCAGGTCAGCCAACTAATTAATAATCCACTGAATTAAAGACTGCACAGAGCCGAAATGAAACCTCGTTAGCGTTCAGCATTTCCTTCACTGTTCAGAAACATAGCAAGTGTCTGCTAACTGTCAATAAGGAACCAGTCTGGACAAAATTAAGGCAATGCCTTTAAAGAGAAAGATCTCTCAATGAATAATCAGGCCCAATGGCATTTGTAGAACAGCCTGATGTTCTGCCTGGAACTGGCAGATTTATATGTTGCAGAACAGCTATTCTACAGGATCTGTCCACTGTATCTCCTCTGGGCATGGGATGCTGTTTAAGTAGTTCCGATTTATTGAGAGAACTGCAGTGACAGCAATAACCTGCCTCCTGGATTGCCTGGGGTGGGTTTAGGGAGGAATTTTACAGACAATGTCTATCCCTTACGGGGGTTGGGATTTCTCAGGGACCTTTTCTGTTACTCCTGAGAGGTTACCTGATAGTGAGGGTCAGACTGGGAGAGGCGAGAGAGAGTAAGTGAGGAGGTTATTGGACATCGTGGTATGGGATAGGATTAACAGGCTAGCATTTCTTTACCTGCTTGTTATCTTCACCAGTTCATATCTATAATATTATTTTCTTTATTCATTGATGGGATAAGGGCATCACTGGCTAGGCCAGTATTTATTGCCCATCCCTAATTGCCCAGAGGGCAGTTAAAGGTCAACCACATTTGCTGTGGGCCTGGAGTCACATATAAGCCAGATGGGGTAAGGATGGTAGATTTCCTTCCCTAAAGGACATTAGTGAACTAATTGGGTTTTTCCCACAATTGTTTCATTGTCGTCATTAGACTCTTCATTACAGATTTTCTTTTATTGAATTCAAATTCCACCATCTGCCATGGTGGAGAACATTCCTGGGTCTCTGGATTAACAGTCCACCTATAGTACCACCAGGCTGTTGCCTCCCGTTATGCATGGCAATGCCTGAAATATGGAGATCTGCTGAATATTGACAGCAGATGATGGTAAGAAATGTCAGCAGATAAACAATCACACCATCAGAGTGTTTCAAAGTGGTCAACAATACATTGTGGAGAGCAGTGACTGGTCCTAATAAACCTGGCATCCACTCTCACCCACTCACAAACAGCAAGGGGATGAATGGCCAGGCTGTTTTTGGTGGTATTGGTTGAGGGAGAAATGTCAGTCAAGCCAATGGGGTAATGCCCTGCTCCTCTTTGAACGGTACACTTTGTGATTGCAATCCTGCCTTCGACAAGTGGGCAGCCCCACTCCAGATTTCAGTCCAAACTGTTACATTCAAGATGGAAATGAGACGTTATGATTTACACAGAGCTTCACTGACCCCTGGCAGGTTGTTTCGGAATGCTCTTGCTTGCCAGCTGCTCAATTTTGAGTTGCAGGTAGTCTATGTTTTGAGTGGAGTTGCCTGAAAATTTCGATAAAATAAACCTCACCTCTTGGCCTCTGGTTATCAAACTGGAACCCATTATTTCACCATTTCCCTCTATTTTCGTCATATAACAATACTCAGGGTTTCAAGGTAATCTTCACCAATAACGAAAAAAGTCATAGTCATAGACCATGAATCCATTGACAATTGTTGAAAAAACCCATCTGGTTCACTAATGTCCTTTAGGAAAGGAAACTGCCATCCTTACCTGGTCTGGCCTACCAGGCCTACTGTGACACCAGACCCACAGCAATTTGGTTGACTCTTAACTGCCCTCTGGGCAATTAGGGATGGGCAATAAATGCTGCCTAGCCAGCGATGCCCTCATCCCATGAACGAATAAAAAAAAATAAACAATGGACCCTGGCCAACATTGCCCCTCAGCCAATATCAAGAAACATCAACAATCTCTCTTGCTTCAGTGCTAATTGTGGAATCTTGCTGTGTACAAATTAACTTTTGTACGATTCAATTATAACAGTGACTTCACTTCAAAAAGTATTTCATCTGGTAAAGAGGGTTTGTAACGTTGCGAAAATGAGAATATAAATGCAAATCCTTTCTTCTTTTTTGCTTTAACTTGGATGGCAGGGATAAATTTGAAATAAACTGAAAGATCACAAGAAATATTAAGAAGAGAAAACCATGACTGATATGTTTTGTTGAAGTCGCTATGCACGGCTACTAGAGGAATTCTCTGAACATTGATTGCACATCTTTACTTGCGCCTCTCCCATTTGAAAATTCCTTGATGTTTTGGTGAAGTGGTTAACCGATAAGAAAGACTCATCTGCTTTATGACATCATGTAGACTCGATGCTGTCCTCACTATGGTCTTGGTTTGACTTCCAGACACGGGTTTGAAATTTGAGAGAATACCATCGAAGGCTATGTCTAGACTGACATTGCCTAATTTGCATGCTTAATTTAATTATGTCCCTTTATCTCTGCAAACTGCATGTATCCGCCATCATTCCTAGATCTTTGCACTTCTCCAATTGGGTCTCCTCTGCGTTCCTAATTCTCTATGTTTCCTCATTTGTGACAATTGCCCTAGGCCTTAAAGTTATCTTCCTAAAAACGTGCTGCTTTAGTATCTCTGTTTTATTTAAGACTCTTCATAAAACCTACCTCCTTGGCCAATCTTCTTGAAAAACCTGATTGGCAGTACTGGGTGTGACAAGGTGTGAGATCTTTTTCATTAAGCACCTGTTGTTAAGATCTGGAATGTTCTGCCTGAAAAGCAGATTCAACAGTAACTTTCAAATTAGAACTAGATGAATACAGTAGTTGGAAAGGAAAAATGTGTTGGTCGATAAGAATAGGGTGTGGAACTGAGACTAATGGGTGAGCTCCAGAGCCAACACAGACACAATGGACCAAGTGGCCTGATGGTGTGTGGTGGGCAGATCAGTCATTGATTGGAGTGGCTCACGTTCACCTTCTCAAGGACAATTATACCAAAAACAGTACAGCACATGAACATGCCCTTCAGCCCACCAAGGCTGCAACAACACATGATACCTTTCTAAGCTAAAATCCTTTTGCTTCTGCGCAGTCTGTATGTCTCTATTCCTTGCCTATTTAAGTATCAGTCAAGATGCCTCTTAAACATTGCTATTGTATCTGCTTCTACCACATCCTTTGGCATTATTAGGATGGGCAATAATTGCTGTCCCACCCAGCGATCCCCAGATTTTAGAACATTACAGCGCAGTACAGGCCCCTCGATGTTGCGCCGACCTGTGAAACCAATCTGAAGCCCATCTAACCTACACTATTCTATTATCATCCATATGTTTATCCAATGACCATTTAAATGCCCTTAAAGTTGGCGACTCAACTATTTTTGCAGGCAAGGCATTCCACGCCCTTACTACTCTCTGAGTAAAGAACCTACCTCTGACATCTGTCCTATATCTATCACCCCTCAATTTAAAGCTATGTCCCCTCGTGCTAGCCATCACCATCCGAGGAAAAAGGCTCCCACTGTCCACCCTATCTAATCCTCTGATCATCTTGTATGTCTCTATCAAGTCACCTCTTAACCTTCTTCTCTCTAACGAAAATAGCCTCAAGACCCTCAGCCTTTCCTCATAAGACCTTCCCTCCATACCAGGCAACATTCTGGTAAATCTCCTCTGCACCCTTTCCAATGCTTCCACATCCTTCCTATAATGCGGTGACCAGAACTGTACGCAATACTCCAAGTGCGGCCGCACCAGAGTTTTGTACAGCTGCAACATGACCTCATGGCTCCGAAACTCAATCCCTCTACCAATAAAACCTAACATACTGTACGCCTTCTTAACAACGCTATCAACCTGGGTGGCAACTTTCAGTGATCTATGCACATGGACACAGAGATCTTTCTGCTCATCCACACTACCAAGAATCTTACCATGAGCCCAGTACTCTGTATTCCTGTTACTCCTTCCAAAGTGAATCACCTCACACTTTTCCGCATTAAACTCCATTTGCCACCTCTCAGCCCAGCTCTGCAGCTTATCTATGTCCCTCTGTAACCTGCAACATCCTTCCGCACTATCCACAACTCCACCGACTTTGGTGTCATCCGCAAATTTACTAACCCATCCTTCTACGCCCTCATCCAGGTCATTTATAAAAATGACAAACAGCAGTGGCCCCAAAACAGATCCTTGAGGTACACCACTAGTAACTGAACTCCAGGATGAACATTTCCCATCAACCACCACCCTCTGTCTTCTTACAGCTAGCCAATTTCTGATCCAAACCGCTAAATCACCCTCAATCCCATGCCTCCGTATTTTCTGCAATAGCCTACCATGGGGAACCTTATCAAACGCTTTACTGAAATCCAAATACACCACATCAACCGCTTTACCCTCATCCACCTGTTTGGTCACCTTCTCAAAGAACTCAGTAAGGTTTGTGAGGCACGACCTACCCTTCACAAAACCGTGTTGACTATCCCTAATCAAATTATTCCTTTCTAGATGATTATAAATCCTATCTCTTATAATCCTTTCCAACACTTTACCCACAACCCGTGAAAGAATATTTTTATAAAAAAGCAAGATCATCATTCCATGTCAAGACAAAGGACAGTATAGAGGTGCAAAGGGGAGATATATAGCTTGCGACCAGAAGGCATAACATGAATGAATACGTTGAAAATAAATCTCATTGTGGATCACTGGCTGTATTTCAGATTTACATAAAAAGCTTGCTGTATTCTTTTTTTGCAGCGGGAAGCAGAAATTCTCCTGACTCTGTTGTACTTGGGGTTGAATTGGCACCTTGCCACTTACCACATGCCCATCCTGCAGGTGCGTGAGCTGACTGTGTGAAAACTAAGGTGGGTTGCTATGAAGCCAGAAACAGTAGCTCATCCAGTGCCTGCAGGTCAGCATGGGGAAGAGGGGCAGATGGGCTTGTGGGGAGAACTAATAGATAAGGGTTACATTCTGACAGTTTTCCAGGTCACAGAAATGCTAGTGGGGATCTTGTCAAAGGCCTTTTAGCAAGGCAGCAACTTGAGATGGGAAGATTTTTGGCTCAATAGCCAAATGAAACTACAAAGCGTTGCCAAGATACAAAATTGTGTACACACATCAACTCCCCCTAAGGCTGCATGTGGTTCAGTCTCTACACTGGGCATGAACAAGCTCAAATTAAAGACAGGAAAATGACTCTGTCTGTTTCAGCCTCAAGAAATGTTTACGCCAAGTTGGTGTATTTTGGTTGGCTTTTCTCTGTTATAGTCAGAACTTCTGCCTCCAGAAGTACCATACCTTTAAAGGAGCAGGGGCGTCTGTAAAATAATTTGCCAAACAGTTTTGTTTTGACCAGTGTGGGGGTTGTGGGGCAGACAGACGATGAGCTCACCATCATGCATCTCAAGCATGGATTACGCCATTAATCGTATTCTGCATTTGTAAACAAGGCAGCAAAAAAGTTAATCTCTTTTTTTAAGATGGTGCCCTTAAGGCCACTGCTGTGGGTTACTTGTGCTTTGTCTCTGCTGTAATTCAAGTATTTTGTATTTTCAAAAACTGAATCACAGCTTCCTCTCAATGACTCAATTTACACATGCTTTGCCTTGCCATTAGAACCAGTCCCGTGCAGATCCAAACTCAACACCGGTTAGCAACTTGCGGCGCTATAGTTGGCCTCAGTATCTCTTGGCGGCCAGGAGAAAGGGACTGAATCACACAGATTTCTCACTGTTGAATGCTGTCTACTTGCCTCCAACAAAAACTGCATGTGTGTGGCATCAGGCAAGGGCAGGACTACGATTGTCTCTGAAGTCAATCGATAGTTAACTGTCAAGGACTTGCTCACATTAACTGTCCATTTGAATAAGACTCCAGAGGGTGCCAGGCATTTTCTGGGCCTCATTCGACAGCTACTAAAGAGGAAGGGTGGCAAAGAGGGGAATCCAAGATAAACACCACGCTTGCTCCTACCTAAGATATTTTTAATCTACCTGTTCATACACATATCTGGAGCAGGGAGGACTTAAAGTCAGCTTTCTGACTCAGAGTCAGGGTCATTACCACTATGCCATGAAAACCCTCCTGCCCCTATCTTATCTCTAGTATTCTATTATTTTAAAATTTTGTGTCACCCCTCAGTTTATGGCTCAGTGGTTAGCACTGCTGCCTCACAGCACCAGGGATCTGTGTTCAATTCCAGCCTCAGGTGACTGTCTGTGTGGAGTTTGCACATTCTCCCCGTGTCTGAGTGGATTTCCTATGGGTGCTCCGGTTTCCTCCCACAGTCCAAAGATGTGCAAGCTAGGTGGATTAGCCATGAGAAATTGCCCTAAATGTTCAGGGATATGTAGATTAGGTGGGTCATAGGGGGATGGGTGGGATACTCTGAGGGTCAGTGTGGACTTGTTGGGTCAAAGGGCCTGTTTCCACACTGTAGGGATTCTACGATCTATGATTATCTATTCCTTTAGAACCGGCTTGCCTAAAGGCTGTAACCATCCTAATCCCTCCTCCTTGATCTCTTTCTATTTCATTGAGGGAGCATGCTGTTACAAAAGATAGTTTGCCTGAATAATTCAAATAAGGTAGCTCAAAAGGGAAAATATTTGCAAGAGTACACAACTGTTAGGTGACTTGGCACATTTCACTATGTTAAAGGTGCTGTATGAATGTATATTGTTGGTCTTTGTGCATAGACCCTGGAAGGTTGCTTTGAAATCATCTGAGATCTGTGGAAATGTGTTAGAATTTGGTACAGTGGCTGGCACTTTTGTGGGTATTGAGCCCCCGTAGTTCAGAGTTTTAGGAACATAATCCAGGCTGATTCCTAAGGGAGTGCTGGAGGTGTTACCTGTCATATGAGACATTAAGCTATCATTCCCCTCTATCCTTTCGGAGAGCATAGCTTAAATCAACAAGAAAGATGGAATGTGTCTCATTTCCTTATTTGAAGAACAGCAGAGGAGATTCCCCTGATGTCTGCACCAATACAACCAATAGCACCAAATCAGATTATCTGTTATAATCTTATTAATTGCTCCTCATAGGAGCTTTCTGTGTGCAAATTGACTGCAGCTCCTCCTTACTTTACAACGCTTATTACGTTTCAGGTGCTGTCACTATGCTGTAGATTACTTTTTTGGTTATAAAGCACTTTGGGGTGTGCTGAGGTCATAAAAGAAATTACATAAATGCTATTCTTTCTCTGTTTCAGTACCAGTGATAAGGGATGGGTTTCATGCATACAGTCATAGAGTCATACAGCATGGAAACAGACCCTTCAGTTCACCTCGTTTATGCTGACCAAGTTTCCCAAGCTAAAGTAGTCCCACCTCCCTGTATTTGGTGCATATGCCCCTAAACCTTTCCAATTCATGTACCTATCCAAATGTATTTTAAACGTTGTAACCGTACCTGCATCTACTGCTTCCTCTAGCAGTTCATTCCACATACGAACCACCTCTCTTTCTCCTCTCACCTTAAAATATGCACCCTAGATTTGAACTCGCCCACCCTAGGGAAAAGACCTTTGCTATTCACCTTATCAGTGCCCATCATGATTTTATAAACATCTATAAGGTCACCCCCCCAGCCTCCTAAGTTCCAGTGAAAAAAGGTCCCAGCCAATCCGGCCTCTCCTTACAACTCAAATCCTCCAGTGCTGGCAACATCCTGATAAATCTTTTCTGAACCCTCTCTAATTTAATAATATCATTCTTATATCAGGGCAACCAGAACGGTACACAGTATCCAAAAGTTGATTACCATAGAAAGCGAAGTATCCATATTCACTAAATCGAGTAGTGTGATAGGCCCAGAGTTTTATTTCAATGAGGATATTCCCAGGATGATTGTAAGTTGCTGTTGGCCCTCTCACTGGGACACTAATCAGGCTGCCTAATCTAAGGAACACAGAGCCCATTTGCCAAGGATCGTTATAGTTGGATTGTGACTCCCGTAAACTGTAAATCTCACTCCCACAGCCCATTTGAGCAGTCGCTCAATCGAAACAAAACCAACAGAAAGCATTCTTTTTAGGCAAAAAATTAGGCAAAATGTTCAGCTTGCAGCATTTTTGTGTGCATAAGTCGCAAAGAGTTATATTCACGTCAAAATAAAGAGCCATATTAGTGGAGGCATCCTACCTTCAGAATGGCTTTTTCACAGTCTGGTGGGATGGGATAGTGTATGGATCATTTTCTGAAGTTAAATACCCATAACTGCATTAACATGCAGCTCCTTAAGTTATAGAGAATTTCACTTTGAAACTACGCATTGTACTTTTTCTCATTTAAAAGCCCAGGTGAATTTGGTCAGATGAAGTAATTCCAGAAGACATTAGAACAAATAAATGCTTTTGGTAAAAGAAAACTTCAGCAGAAAGGGGAAAGGAACAGGGATGACTAGCTGAGGAAACTAGCTGAGTTCTGAAAGGAGATGAGTAATGTTCAATGATGCAGTGGACACAGTGCTTAGCAGGAGTTCCTTGGATCATACTCTGATGGTTATTTGCCTTCAATAAGTCCATTGGGGAACGACATAAAAAGTAATATTTGAAAGGCAAGACAGTGAAAACCAGTTGGAAAATCCAGCGTATCCCATCCTGATATGGTGCAGGTCATAACAACATATACCCCACTACAGCCCAGGAAGGCAAGGCAAAATAAAAATGGGAAATTCCTGCCTTGATTTATGAACATTATTTGGAAATTCCTGCATTTGAGCATTATCTTTCCAATAGGATTTAATGGATGAGCTGGGGACACCAACGTACACAGTTCTGACCAAAGCTCATCCACTTGAAAAGTTGGGTGAGATTCTATCAACCTTCAACCATAAGATATAGAAGCAGAATTAGGCTGTTTGGCCTATCGAGTCTGCTCTACCATTCGATCATGGCTGATATTTTTCTTAACCTCATTCTCCTGCTTTCTCTCAGTAACCCTTAATCCCCTTACTAATCAACAGCCTATCTATCTCTGTTTTAAATACACTCAATGACTTGCCCTTAATAGCCTTCTGAGACAACGAATTCCACCATCCTCTGGCTGAAAAACACCTCCTCATCTCAGTTCTAAAGGGTCATCCCTTCACTCTGAGGCTGTGCCCTTGGGTCCTAGTCTCTCATAGCAATGGCCACACTTTCTCCATGTCCACTCTATCTAGGCCTCTCAGTATTCGGCCAGTTTCCTTGAGATTCCTCCTCATCCTTCTAAACTCCATTGAGTACAGACCCAGATTCCTCAATTGTTCCTCATATGATAAGACTTTTATCCATAGAAGCAGTCTTGTAAACCTTCTCTGTACACCCTCCAAAGTCAGCATATCCTTCCTTAGATACAATCCTCAAAACTGCTCTCAATATCCCAAATGCGGTTTGACCAGAGCCTTATACAGCCTCAGCAGTACATCCCTGCTCTTGTATTCTAGCCCTCTTG
>NC_063364.1:25700418-25726750 GCF_021869965.1 Rhincodon typus | reverse complement strand
GCTCCTCTGATGCTGCTTGGCCTGCTGTGTTCATCCAGCTCTACCCCTTGCTATCTCAGATTCTCCAGCATCTGCAGTTCCTACTATCTCATAAACGAATCTCATTTTTGTTCATCCTCTCGCCTACCGTTTGATGTAACAAAGCAGCCCTGCTTCATTAGCTTTGTCCTTTCATTGATATTTCTCAGTCAGAACACAGGTCATTTGTTTCAATTTTCTTTTCTTATGGAATCTTGTTGTGCATAAAACAGCTCATCCATTTGCCTGTGTGACAAACATAAAAGTATTCAAGATGTCTAAATGAATGTGTTTGGCCGTCTCTTGGTCTGCATTTATCTTTCAACTGATGCAATCAAAACAAGATTATGTGGTGATTTCTCTCTGTGCTGTTTGCCGTGGCCATGCAACGGTTTCATTGGTCGAAAAATGATTTGGAGAATCCTGAGTGCAAGCAAGGTGCTATATAAATGTAAATCTTTCTTTCATGTCACTTCAGGAAACAGTAGATGGCTGGTAGTTGTGTTTATGTTGCTACACAGGACAACCAAAGAACAAGATGCATGATGAATTAATTTGAAATGAAACTAAACAAGTCATCAGAGGAACCAGTGTAAATTGAACATAGATACCACAGGAGTTTGTAGCTGATATATCGCACTGACTGCAGGATCCATATCTTTAGATTATTCTTTCACCAGGCCAGGGCAACATTTATTGCCTGTCCCGAACTGCCCTTGAACTGAGTAGCTTATTAGGCTATTTCAGAGATCAGTCAAGGGTCAACCACATCACTATGGGTCCAGAGACACATGTTTTCTTCCTTAAATGACATCAGTGAACCAGATGGACTTTACAAGACTTGATGATAGACTCAGTAATGATGACCGAGATATCATTGTTCACTTCCAGATTTTCATGAAGCTGAATTTAACTTCCAGCAGCTGCTGTGGTGGAGATTTGAATCCATGTCCCCTGAGTTTGTGCGCTAGTCCATTACATCACCATCTCCCCGCAATGAGTAAAGTCAATAGATTGGCCAGCACCCTCCTTCTTGATCACTGGCCAATGAGTCCTTCTGCAAAATGGGAGTGTGCTCAATTTTACCAGGTCCCCACCCTCCAAATGAGAATTTCCCTCCAACAGGGTATTTTACCTGATGCAGCAATGCTAATGTCATTGAAGCATAACTTAAGAAACTGGGCAGAGACACCATGATAGTGGAGAATCCAGCAAACATTTATTACAACTAGCTATTATATTCAAACATTACCTTCCTCGGGCATGTATGTGTCTGTACACATATTGAGCTTTTAGGTTACAACTTCTTCCAGTACAGTGTTATGTTTCAAGATCTGGATGAGTGCTGCCCCAACAACACTCAAGAAGCTTGACACCATCCAGGACAAAGCAGCCCGCTTGATTGGCATTACATCTACAAGCATTCACTCCCTCCACCACCGACGCTTAGTAGCAGCAGTGTGTACTATCTACAAGATGCACTGCAGAAGTTCACCAAAGATCCTCAGACAGGACCTTCCAAACCCACGACCACTTTGATCTAGAAGGACAAGGGCAGCAGACAGGTGGGAACACCACCACCTCCAAGTTCCTTTCCAAGTCACTCACCATCTTGACTTGGAAATATATTGCCGATCCTTCACCGTCGCTGGGTCAAAATCCTGGAATTCCCTCCCTAATAGCATAGTGGGTCAACCTACAGCAGGAGGACTGCAGCAGTTCAAGAAGGCAGCTCACCACCACCTTCTCAAGAGCAACTAGGGGTGGGCAAGAAACGCTGGGTCCAGCCAGCGATGCCCACATCCCATGATATGAATAGAAAAAATCTGAACCAAGTTGGAGCCTGAGATGTTTATATCATCGGTCGCATACTATGATATGATGTTGGTATCATGAACATGTCACTTAAAGGCAACATCACATACTGACCATGAGATAAAACACAACATATCTGGGGCACATAAATTTTCAGGGAAATAGGATGGAGTGCCCATTTTTTTCCCACTGTCATGCCATCCTGTCAGTGATGGGGAATGGTAGCCGATTGCAAGTCCATTCAGGGGTTATTTGAACCAGTTTTGTGTCCCCACTGCAATGCCACCTTCTGCTCTAAGAAACCGTCATCCCACTCATTAGGGCCTGCCTGTGGACCTAGATGCCACCTACTTCATTGAGATGACTACATCATTGTGGCCTCTTCCTCCACATGCATTCCCAGCTGTGGCCACAGCTCTGGGTGACGCTGCTGAGCTGCCGGCCCTGTACTAAATAAAATGAGTGTTTAAACACTTGACATAAATGTGTGAGCTCACCAACCCTATTAGAATACAGATAATGCAATCCATCAGCGATCCATGGTTTCTAGTTTCATGGTCACTGTCAGTGTTCAAAGCAGCTTACATTTTTAATGTGGTAAAATTTCCCAGGGCACTTGGCAGCTTCATTATCAAACAAAATGTAATGTTGGGTGGCGTAAGTAAATACGAGGCCAATTAACAAAGTACATTTTAAGCAGCGCCTTCTGTTGTGTGAGAAATCTTCATCCCGGTCCAGTGTGTTTTATAAGGGTCATCATGGAGTAGGGTTTGCTAACACCATCCTCTTTTGGAGCACACATCTACAGGTGAGATGGAGGACATCCACTTGCCACTCTGTTAAGGAGAGGTTCTTGCCTTTGATGAGACACAGTTTAATTACTTTATAGGAACGAGGCACAAGTCCCACCAATATGACAGACATAGTTCCTAGAACAATGAGTAGGACCTGGATGGTATTCCTTCAAGATCCTAAGCTGAGTACATACAATACAATCATAGTGGGTGTACTTAAGGCACTCCTCAGTATTAGCTATTTCAATCCCTTACACCATTATACAAAGGAAGAGCTGCATAAGTTTGGAAAGGAATATAACTATTTAAATTCTACTGAAAGAACATTATCTAGGCAAATACTAGTCATATATCGATTTCGTCTAAATTTGTTATTCACTGAAGGAGAGGAGAAAATATAAGGAAAGAGATGGGAGAACAAATGTATTTTAATTATTTCAGAGATAGTAGGAACTGCAGATGCTGGAGAATCTGAGATAACAAGGTGTAGAGCTGGATGAACACAGCAGGCCAAGCAGCATCAGAGCAGCAGGAAAGCTGACGTTTTGGGCCTAGACCCTTCTTCAGAAATCTAGGCCCGAAACGTCAGCCTTCCTGCTCCTCTGATGCTGCTTGGCCTGCTGCGTTCATTTAGCTCTACACCTTGTTATCTCTGTATTTTAATTATGACTGATTTACATATGGAGATATGTAGGTCTGTAACTAATGGGTTTTGACTCAGAAGGTGCATTTGTAGCAAATATATAATGGAAGCTGGCCTTCGTTAAATTCAACACTTACCAGGAACATCTAATTGTGTGGGTGTTTATAGACTCTCCCAGTACAGTCACAGTCCTACTGGATCATCTCAAACTTCATTCCTCCGTCTGCTGTAATAGGATGCAGAGCTCCCCCATGTGGAGGCACAATACAGCACTTGCCCAAATCAACATTGTGATTTTTAAGAACTATCATATGGGAGATTTGAGACCAGAAAAGTGAACAATCAGTTCCTTCAACTTTTTTGAACATTCCTTTAGATTTTATTGGCAATTTTGTGTTTTTAGGATTTTAGACATTCAGAATTGGCTGTAGGCAAAATTATCATTTTCTAACTCTTACTCTGCGCCAATACTTAAAAGATCTGGATTTCACAGAATATGAGGAGCCGCCACCGAGCAACATGACAGACTGATGAGTGTAAACTTGCGCTCATAATCCTTTCATTCTGGACTCACGGCCTCCAGTTTGGGAGTAGGCTGCTACAAATTTACTTCAAGTGTAAACAAGACACTGGTATTCTAATACAAAATGCGTTTACTCCCACACTCTGTATTAGGGTGTGACATGGTGGAACTGGATGACACAGACCTATGAAAATCAACCCACCTAGTTTGTTTTTATTGTTTTCTAATCTGCTGGTTATATGTTTTTATTTCTTCTTAGTTTTCCTCCTCCACTACTGCCATATAGCGGTGGAGTTGATTTTCCCCAGCACCTATGTTGCGTGTGTGTGAAAAACACCAGTAACTTTATTAATATTCCACCACCAGGAAAAACACCCATGTGGCCAGTGACAAGCAGAGCCCAGTAGAGGCAATGCCTATGTGGAAGAAAGAGTGAAGGGAGAGGAATCAAATCAAAATAGAATTGGGGAGGGAAATAAACCACTCCACTGCCCGCAGTGCCCAACTCTCCCTAAAGACATCGAGAGTGTTGGGGCACACTGCGTGCTCCTTTTCCAGGGACACCCGGGCTCGAACATAGCCGCAGAACAGGGGCAAATAATTGACCATAATGACCCCCTCCATGGCCCGCTGCCTGGACCTGTTCATGACCAGCTGGGCCAGGCCCAGGAGCAGAGCCACGAGGAGATCCTCCGACCTGCCCGCACCCCTCCATACTGGGTGCCCAAAGATCGGGAGCGTGCGGCTGAAGTGCAACCAAAAACACAAAAGAAGGTTCTTCAGATAACTGAATAGAAAGTGCAAATGCCCGCACCCATGGTCCACGGGCTCCACAGCGCCACAAGACAGACAGAGGGGCTGGGAGTCCGTGAGCCACCACAACCTGCGGTTACAGGGGACTGCTGCATGCAACGCCCTCCCCCGTAGATCCCCGAGGGAAAGGGGGGAGGAGTCCCGCGTAGAGCACCCTCCGCTGGGAATCCCCACTGGCCGGTGGTAAATGGACACGCCAGGGTGCGTCTGGGCAGTGGATGAAGGAGAAGAGGTGGATGGTGTGCAGCAGCAGTCTGTACGGGGCCCACTGTGTCATTTCTGTAAAAGTTGTGTAACAAAAATGCTGGAGGTGGCTCAGGTTGTGGGGCACAGGCTCCCGGGGGAGGTACAGGATCCTGGGGCAGATGTGAAATTCCGCCCAGGCAGGGGTATGCGCAGATGGGGTTTCAAAGCGCACCTGAGCATCCTCCAACTGGTGCACCATATTGGGCCCGAGCAACGCGGTTTTAAGGCATTGGAAGGCAGTGGCCACGAGCTGGACGTTTACCGCTGCCCTGTGTGCCAACTCCTGTGGCAGCATCCAGCCCAGGCCCCCGCCACCCCGCACGTCCCCAACACTGGCAGCCACGGCCCTCCCCTCCGCCAGCCACTTGAACCTGCGATCGTGGTGGTGCGGATTCCTGAGCGACAGCTCCCTGGCAATAGCTGCTAGTCCTGTGGGATCAACCATGTCCCAGGAAGTGTAAAAGATTCTGGTGAAAGACAAGGCAGTGTCCTGAGGGCGACCTGCAAACCCTCATGGTCAATAAACAGGAGATGTGTCTTGTTGTTGAGATTATGCACCTGGCAGAAAAAAATACATTGCCAGGACGCATCATCGAGGAGGAAGCTCAATGTAAAGGTATCGCTGCAAGGTCTGAAGGTAGAAAGTCACCACCTGGGTGTGGACGCACACCAGCAACGGACCGCCCTCCTCAATAGGGAGATTCAGAACCTGTGCCAAGACCCAATACGTCTTTTTATCCCCGAAGAAGTGAACCAACGTTCTCTGGATTCAGCGACAAAACCAGAAGGATGAACCAAAGGAACCAGCCACTGCCACAACGTGGAGGCCACCAGCTGGTTTACGACCAGCACTTGACTCCCCTAAGATAGCACTCGGAGCAGTCCTCAATCCACCTAGTTTAAAATTTAAACAATCCTGGAAGTTAACTGCCAATCGTCATTAATTGGTGCATTCTCCATTGCATCACCTCCATCAATCAGACTCCATTTGCCACCTAATCAGCATTCTTCTGTCAAGCAGTATAAATGTTGGGGCTATCCGTTGAATTGGTATTCTTGCAAATTATCCCAAAAAACGCAGGGTGGAAATCTTTGACAAAATGTGTCTTTTTGAGCAACATTCAAGTATCTTCTCCTGAATATAAAGCCCATGTTGGTGTCTGGTTCAGGCCTCAATTGATGTTCAACATTTCTGTGGTCACTATCATGCCAAACCAATTAAGGTTTTCTGGAGAGTACATTTTATGTTCCCAAAAACTCCATCCTCTATCCAATGATTTGACTAGTTGGTAAAATGGCATTTTCCCTATTTTGTTATACCTTAAATGTCTCCATGGATTTTGTCTCCAGCACTCCAAATCGTGTCCATTCCAAATTTGATCACGCCTTGTGAGTCTTTCTTGTACCTTCTAAATTTGCAGTTTGAGCCCATGCCACTTTGTATCAATGAACGTAATTTATCAATGTCCTTCAGCTAATAATTATTCCTTGCAACATTAGAACACATCCCTCTACAGTTCAATCCTTATAAAGACTCATAGTGGAGAACACAGCATAAGGATTTGTTTAACAATGTTTTTACAAATCTCTTTAGTATGGTCCAAGTTATCAGATCATGGTTGGTTCAGCCATAGGGTTATTACGATTGGCATTAGTATCTGTGTCCTAGAGAAATAGTTTGAAGCAATCAAGATTGTCATCCTCATCATCAGCCAATGAAGTGTGTTAAAAAGTACACAAGTAAAGACATCAAGTGGGAACAGTTTTGGGCTTAACATTCTCTACAATTAAATAACAATTACATATCCTGCCAACGCACACTGTCTAGACTCACAGATGAGATTATCCACTAGGGTCTGGTACTGGAGCACTATAAACTGAATCCTGGCAAACGTCAAACTTCAAGAGACAAGAAAAGAAAACTAAAGTAGAAGAAGAAAACTCACCATGACAAAATGGTGGCTTGCTTGTCCATTCTAAGGCATTTTCCAGCTGAGATTTTCAATCCCTATGCTCTTATTGTTCCTGCACTGACCCAAACGATGGTCATTTTTTGGTGAGGTTTCAGACAGATTGAAATGACTCTTGGTAACAGCCCTTTTGCCTTTTCTATTCCATAGCAGTGTTTTCTCTGCCACCACTGGTCTCGTCCAAGCCAAAGACACAGCTAGGAGGGGAGATGTTTTTATGGCTATGGAATCATAGAGTTGTACAGCATGGAAACAGACTATTTGATCCAATTCATCAATGCTGACAAGACATCCCAAATGAATCTAGTCCCATTTAGAATCAGAGTCATTGAGGTCTACAGCATGGAAACAGGCCCTTCGGCCCAACGTGTCCATGCCATCCAGTTTTCACAATTAAACTAGTCCCATTTGCCAGCATTCGATTCATATCCCTCCATACACATCCCATCCATGTACCTTTCTAAATGTTTCTTAAATGACGAAATTGTGCTCACTTCCACTGTTACCACCAGTAGCCCTTTCCAGACACTAATCACCCTCTGTGTGAAAAAATTACCCCTCTGGACGCCGTCACCTTTAACCTATGCCCTGGAGAAAGAACAGAGCTGTAAGACTAATTGAATGACTTTTTCAAAAAGTTAGTATGGATAGGATGGGCTGAATGGCCTCCTTCAGTGTTGTTTCATTCTCATACTCTAATCTTCAAAGCCAAAAAAAGAGGCTAAGCACATGGCAGTTCACTGGGTTTAGCAGCATGTATTGTATACTCCAGCCTGAATGTTTCATTCCAAAACGTCTATATGCCTCATTGGTGTGAGGAAAAATACCTGTTCTTTTATGAAACTATTAACTGTCTACAGCCCCTCTCAGCAGTGCAGCAAATGCATGCTTTCTCCCTTTTGGTAATAAGCCATAAATGCTGTCAGATGCAGGGTACCCTGCAGTGAATAACTTGCCTCCTGATTTCCAAAGCCTCTTTACCAATTAAGGCACAAGTTAGAAGTATGATGGAATACTCTGCACTTGTTTGGATAGGTGCAGCTGTAGAAACACAAGAATCCAAACAGCACACAAGATAAAGTGGAATTAGTAGTCCATCCAGCATCTTAAACATCTACTCCCTTTCTCACAGAGCTAAGATAGTAGCACAATGTATCATCAATCAGATATTCTGCAGCAACTTGCCACGGTTTCTTTAACAATATCTTCCAAACCTATGTCCTTGACCACCCAGAAGGGAAAAGGCAGTAATCATATGGGCACACCACCAAGGAACAGGCATCTCTTCCTCCAGGTCCCAGACTATGCTGACTTGGAACGATATCACCATTCCTTCGCTGTCACGGGTTCAAACTCCTGGAACTTCCTCCCTGACAGCATTGTGAGGCCACTTTCACAAAGTGAGTCATCTGGACCTCACTTTCTACAGTTCTGGCATGGTTATGGGTTCCTTTTTGTGATGTTTCTGTTTTTTTTCCCTATAAAGCTGAACTGTACTCAAGGATAGTTGAACTTCAGACTCCTGATGTTGGCAGAGCACGTGAATAGGATGGTTAAGGCATATGGGACACTTACTTTCATGTTGTGACACAGAGTGTAAGAGCAACGAGGTAATGTTGGAGTTGTACAGACCATTGGTCAGGCCACAGCTGGAGTACTGTGCGTAGTTCTGATCACCACACTACAGGAAGGAAGTGATAGCTCTAGAGCGGATACAGAGGAGGTTCACCAGGATGTTTCCTGGGTTGGAGCAATTGACCTACGAGAGACTAGATAGACTTGGATTGTTTTTTTTAGAGCAGAAAAGACTGAGGGGGGTCATGATTGAGGTGTATAAGATTATGAGGGGTATGGATAAGGTGAATAGGGAGCAGCTGCTCCCCTTGGTTGAGGAGTCAATCACAAGGGGGCATAGTTTTAGGGTAGGGGTAGGAGATTCAGAGGATGTTTGAGAAAAATCTTTTTCACTCAGGGGGTGGTGGGAATCTGGAATGAACTGCCTGGCAAGGTAGCAGAGGCTGGAAACCTTACAAACTTTACAAAAATATTTGGATGAGCATAACATTCAAGATTATGGGACAATTGCAGGAAATTGGGATTTAGTGGTAGTTAGTTATTGTCGGTGCATACTTGATGGGCTGAAGGGACTTTTCTGCACTGTATGACTCTATGAATCTATTACTGGTGGTTGTTAGTGGTTTATAAAAAAAAAAGCAGTGACCATGATGCTGGTGGTGAGAAAGTCACTTAGCTGTGTGTCATAACACTTTGGAGTAAAAGAGAAAAAGCAGATCCAGGCAACAGACTGTAGAGTGGAATGGTCATCTCTGCTGCCTGCCTGTCCCCTTCCATTGGTTATGTTCATACTCAGGTGTCCTTGGAGAGGGAGCCATGCCCTCAATTCTCTCGAAGGCTTTATAGAGAGATGGGCTCTGCGGGGGATTTATTTCCCTCTCCCACTCCCTTCTCTCTCTTCCTAACCCCTCACTCACTTTTGAAGGATTGTATTACCCGTATTGGGCTTTACCTACAAAAATTTAACAGGCTGCACGAGTGACTATTGGCAGTGCTTTGTAGCTTAAAGCTAAAAACAAAGAAAAACCTCACAGCGATTTGGTATTGGGTAAGTCGCACAGTTGTGTGTGATCGCACTTCTGGATACAACACTGATTGAATTGATGGAGTGATTGAATGATTTTATTGTCACATGTATTTTACATTAGGAATACAATAAAATACAGTGAAAAGCTTTCATTTGTCACCACAATTCAGCAACATTTTGAATAATTTAAGGATAGGAAAGAAAAAGAAAGATATAGAATCTCTAAAGTGTGGAAAAAGGCCCTTTGGCCCAATAAGTCCACACTGATCCTTAGAGGATCCCACCTAGACCCATCCCCCTAATCTACACATCACTGAACACTACGGGCAATTTAGCATGGCCAATCCACCTCACCTGCACATCTTTGGACAGTGGGAGGAAACCCACACAGACACTGGGAGAATGTGCAAACTCCACACAGACAGTCACCCGAGGGTGGAATCGAACCCAGGTCCCTGTCGCTGTGAGGCAGCAGTGCTAACCACTGAGCCACCATACCACCTGTTAGTTCTGAGCCAGCACATCATCAGCAATGTCTGTACCGCCATCCCTCCTCCACCGCTTCGTTGCTGTCTACACCCAACCAACGTCGAGGTCACTGATCCTCAGGCGCCATCGTTCGCTGCTGAGCCAATTCTCCTCCACCACCACATTGCCACTGCCTGCCAGAGTTGCATCTCTCACCAATGGGCCCACCTCGTCCATGTTACCTTTACAACACAGCTTTACCACACCGTTGCCAATGCTAGACCCAGCTAACGACAAAGTTGCCGATCCTCAGATGCATCTTTCGCCACTGGGCCTACCTCACCGATGTCTCCTTCACCAATGCAGCAGCCACCGATTCCAATACCAGGTCCTGTGCTCGTCCTGGAAAAGTAAGTAACAGCTCACTTGAGGTCTGTGCTGGGATCACTCTTCTCCACACAGGGCCTCGTTCTTCTCCATGCTGGGCCTGCTCAAGGCCTGCACTGTGCTGTTATCACCACCAATACCGTCTGAGCTCAGGACAAGAAGCAAGTAAAGGTATGGAGAGAAAAAGATCAAGAGAAAAAATCGAAAAAAAAAGAAAAGTGATCGGAACAGACAAGCTAACCCTAACCCTAACCCTAACCCTATCACAGACCCAACTGAGGTAGGAGACTTGGGTTCAAGTCCCACATGGTGCAGATGTGTTTGCTAACATCTCTGAACAGGTTGATTAGAAAATATCTTAGAATACACAGAGAGTTGTTGTAGTGGAGTGGTAGTGTTCCTGGAATAAAGCAGACCCAGCGATGGTTCTACACAACTGCCTGTCCTGGTCTGGGACTAGTCTATGTACACCACGAATAGTGAATCTATTTTGATGGTCAACAATAATGTTCTTTTCCAGTTGAGTTTCCTGAGTTGTTGCAATACCTGTCCTATCTTTGCCAAATTTAAGCCACTCTAAAAGATGATTTTACAATATCTCATTTTCCTTTTCTCCCTCATATTCTTCTTGTGAGCATCATTACCCACAATCTCAATTAGCAAAGTTGGCAGCAAAGCAATATACATCTCTTTGTGTGAAAGTATATCTTATAATATCATTGTACATATTCATTTTGTGATCGCAGTCTTACCTGCCATGTTTTAAACATTTGTTCATCTGATGTGGGCATTGCTGGCTAGACTGGCATTTATTGCCTATCCCTAATTACCCAGAGGGCAGTTCACAGTCAACCACATTGCTGTGGGTCTGGAGTCATATATAAACCAGTCCAGGTAAGAACGGCAGATTTCCTCCCCTAAAGGACATCAGTGAAGCAGAAGGTTTTTTTGCAGCATTTGCCATGGTTGCTAATAGACCAGCTTTTTAATTCTTGATATTTTGTTTCAACAAATTCAAGTTTCACCTCCTGCCATCGCGGATTTGGACCAATGTCTCCAGAACATTTGGGAGGCAATGTGCTGAGGCCCTCAAGTGATCATTGATGAACCACTTAACTGCTGGCGAGTTGCAAAGGTCCTCAGTTGACCTTCTGCATGAGATATAGGAGCAGAATTAGGCCATTTGGCCCATCAGGTCACCCAGCACATAATTGTCGAGGTGGCGAGAAGTGAGTTTAGAGCCAAGGCACCCTATCATTTCCTTTTCTCGCCACCTCAAGGAAGGGGAGAAGTACACCATTACTCTATGCTGTCACATCTTACGTCCAGGAGGGCGAGAGTTAAATCTTATCTGCCTTCCATCCAGCCTCACTTAGCAAGGCCTCTCGCTTCCAAATCCCAGTAATAAGTCTGTATTTTGTTTCACTTGTAGCTCTGATATCTGGCCCCTTGCATCCTTTTAACAGCATCCTTTCTTCAGGTGATTCTGAAGAGGGATCTGGGGTGTGTCATGTGTGTGTGTGTACATAGCCCCTAGGACACAGCCTGAGCCCTTCAATTAGGGCTGACAAGTTCAAACAGAGTGATTTCCCGGCCTGCCTGCAGCCTGGAAAGTGACGCCTTGTGCCCTGTGTCTTAATTAAAAAGGAAGAAAGCAATTTGTATGAACAGTCAGCCGCAACAGCAAAAGTAGTTCCCGTGCAGGAGCCCCACAGCTGCCCCAGGACCTGGTGGAGATGTGAAAGCTCACTCAAATGTGAAACACAGCCTCTCCCTGTTGTGATGCTCATTGGAAGCTGCCTGCTTGATTATTAAAGCCTTTTGTTAATGTGGGCACGTCTTCAGCAGATGTGATCGAACATTTTCTATTAGAAGGAGAGCATATCTTTATTGTTTGCCTGCCTGAGCTGTACTTCAGCACTAATTCACATCAGTGAAGTCTTTCATCCCTTGCCAGCAATTGTAAAGCACATTTTCATTCACTCTAATTCCATGAAAGTTTGCTTATTTTTTAAAACTATTTTTTAAAAAAAATAGAATTCTCTATATGCTGTGAGAAGCAAGTAAATTTATCACTGGGGTTCCAATCAAGCAAATGTTACAAAGAACTGGATTCATTTTGCTTAAAGTAGCTTAATTGGAGCGACTCCCTGGAGCTAACAATCTTCAACCTGTAAACGGACAAACTTCAGGCTGGACTTAATGTTGAATTGACACTGAAGTACACATCTATAAATGCTCCACTTAAATAGACACATGAAGAGTTATGCAAAGCCCTGTTTAAGATTTGTTACAGTGGTTTCTGCTTCTTAAGCTCTCCCCTCTCAATTTTCTCATCCCCCCCTTTCTAATGTAGATTACACCAAGCAGTTTGCTTTCCAAGATTTAGCACAAGTCAAGAGTCGATATCATGAGAATTATGCATGAAACAATTATCCTGACCAATTGAAATGCTGCTTACGTGTGCTTCGTTTGACATTAAAACACTTTGAGACTTCCAGAGTGTTAAAGGCATGTTAATTACTTTTAAAGATACACCAGTGATGGCCATTGTTTAATTAAATGCCTATGGAACTTATAAAGGCAGACGGCTGGGACACAGGTTTAGTGGGTTGGAGGCCGGCATATGTCATGCTGCATTGTGTAAATTCTAAAGAAAAGAATTTGTGCCTTGAATCATACTTCACCATTTGGCTTGGGATACATAAATCAGAATGACTGTGAAAGGTACTGCAGAAATACAGAGCTTACTTTTTTTTAACTTTTTTGGTGCTGAGTGCTAAAACAGTGAGTATCTTTATGGAACAATGGATCATTTCTGAACCATTTTCTGAAGAAGGGTCTAGGCCCGAAACGTCAGCCTTCCTGCTCCTCTGATGCTGCTTGGCCTGCTGTGTTCATCCAGCTCTACACCTTGTTATCTCAGATTCTCCAGCATCTGCAGTTCCTACTATCTCTGGATCATTTCTCTGCAAGGTTTGGTACTGCATTATACAACACTGTGTTACAATCAGAGAAACAGCACCATTAGACTCAGTATCCCTCGGAAAAGTAGGTGCAAAGATTATCGGCCAGATTCCCTGCAGCTAATCACTCTTCAGGCAGGAATAGTTCTAAACTCTGCAGTTATATACTCTGCCACTTCCAAGTGTGGTATACACAAGATGAATGGCTTCTCAGTCATGATCTTCGAGACTGGCCATGGTTGATGGGCATGTGTTCTGCCACAAATTAGAATCCCTAGGATGGGAATGCAGGGAATAGAATTGGAAGAAGTAAAGCATAAAGCAAATTCAACTAAAACTCACTGCCTTGGGCTTGCAACCATGACTTAAGGCACAACTTTTCGGACTAAGTTAAATCTCTGCACAAAATTATTTTGAAAGAAACATTTGTGGGACTACAAGAAAAGGCTTGGGGAGTTGTGCTCACTGAGTGAGTCTTGCAGAGAGACACGATGGGCCAAATGGCCTCTTCTGCACTGTAACCGTTCTGTGAGTTCTGTGAAAATGCTTTTCTGATTGGCTGGTGGGAAGTAATTTGAGGTGAAGTTGTGGTGGGGTACAGAGACATTATATTCACTCAGTAGGAATACAATGTGGAGCAACGAGATCATTTAGTTGTGTTGCGCAGCTGAAGGTGGACATAATTACTAAGGACAATTCTGACGATGAGGGCATTGAGGGGCTCTTATGGAGGATGCTGTCATAAATTCAGTTCACAAATGGTTAAATCACCCAATTGCTGACTTCGAGAAAATAAACAAAGTGGTACTTCAACTTGAAGGGATGAATTACTTAAGCAAACATTCTTCAAGCATTTCTTTTATGTTAAATTGTAATTAGGAATATTTGCACAGCTCTTGCTTCCAGCAAACGGATTAGTGCCTTCAAAGTAACTTTTAATTCTTTGACAACTGTCTGCCCAGAGAAGCCTTGACCTTCAGGCCTGGCTGAGCTCCTGGTTGCTCCGAAAGGTGAAGAACTGCTCCTTTGAAGAATGAAGCATTTCTCATTGAATGTTTCAGTGATGCCAAGCATTTTCTGGTGAGGCATGTCACCCTTATTCAACTGGGCAGCCTTAGATGTATTGTATGCAGTTGGCATTCTATGGCACTTTGCCTCACTTCTTCTCTACCAGGCCAAGGAACAACTTGTAAGATGATTAATTGCTGTGATCCTGGATATTCTTAAAAGTCCTGTTAGCCATGATACAGTAATAGATGTCATGGACAGAAGGAACATCACCTCTTTCTGCCCATGAGACCGTAAGACATAGAAGCTGAAGAAAGAAATTTGGCTCATTAAATCTGTTCCAACATTCAATGAGATTGTAGCTGATCTGATAATCCTCAACTACACTTTCCTTGCTTTGTGCCTTAAACCTTAATTCTGTCAGTGATCAAAAATCAATTTATCTCGACTTTGAATACACTTAATGATCGAACCTCTATAGCCCTCTGCAGAAAATAATTCCACAGATTTGCTACCCACTCAGAGCTGAAATTCCTCCTCACCTTTGCCTTAAATGCATGGCCCCTTCAAGATTTGAGATTACGCCCCCGAGCTTGTGACTCTCCCATAAGGAGGAACAATCTCTCAGCACCTACTCTGTCAAGTCACCAATGTTTCATGTTAGTCTGTTCTGTACTTGTGCATTTCCTTACCCTTAAAAGTATGTATCCCAATGAAATAATTCAGCAGCAAGCTATTGTGATCTTAAAAACAAAGTGAATTATTTATTCCCTAATTACCCATTTACGCTAAAATGACCACATTGTTTCATACAAGCATTCTCATACATGGACTGTAATGTATATAGTGCATTTTTACATATTACAGTTAATTCAGTCTCTGATTCACAAATTCTGATTTTCCTCACACATGCCTGTGGTTTATTAATTAGATTAAATTCTTTGAAGTTAAAGTGAACAACTTGTAAAGCAAAGAGGTCATAGCAGGCTTTGAGGTTTTTTGTACTCAAGTATCTAGGATGTTGGTTCTCAGTTGAACTTTGAACTGGAACAGGTAACATTCTTTAGCTGCCTGATGAGTTTCTTCTTTCTGAGTCTAGTTCACAGACTTCACAGAATGGAAGGCATTGGTCTTTGGTCTGCAATCAGATTTTAGATTATCTATTAAAATCGGATAAAACAATCATTGCCTTACATATGGCTTTCTATACATTCACTTCCAATTAAGGTGTTATGTTCATGTTGATTCCACATCTTACATACTAAAGGGTGGTACAGTGGCTAGCTCTGATGCCACCCAGTACCAGGGACCTGGGTCCACTCCCAGCCTTGGGTGATTGTCTTTGTGGAATTTGTAAGTTCTCCCCGTGTCTGTGTGGGTTTCTGCTGGGTGCTCTGGTTTCCTCCCACAGTCCAAAGATGCGCAGGTTAGGTGGACTGGCCATGCTAAACGCCCCCATAATGTGTGATGCCAGTGGATTGGCTATAGTGAATATGATGTTACACATGTGGATGTGGGTGGTATGCTGTTCAGAGGGGTGGTGCAGACTTGATGGGCTGAATGGCCACTACACTGCACTGTAGGGATTCTATGTTGTGTAGGCATTCACATGGGGTTTTGATGTAGTCAATGTCTTATTTAGAATTATCAATTAAAATCAGTTAATATTCTTTTGAGTGGCTTCATGGAAAGGCATCAACTTACATTAGCCTGGAACGATCTTTTGTTATAGAATCCCTACAGTGTGGAAACAGGCCATTTGGCCCAACAAGTCCACACCGACCCTCAGAGCATCCCACCCAGACCCATTCCCCTAATCTACACATCTATGAACACTACAGGCAATTTAGCATGGCCAATGCACCTAACCTGCACATCTTTGGACCGTGGGAGGAAACCAGAGCACCCAGAGGAAACCCATGCAGACACGGGGAGAATGTGCAAACTCCGCACAGACAGTCAGCCGAGGGTAGAATCGAACCCAGGTCCCTGGCGCTGTGAGGCAGCAGTGCTAACCACCGAGCCACCGTGCCACCCCTATTTTATTTTCATACAGGGAAATGGTTCAAATTCACAAAAGAAGTCAAGTGACCCCAGTCTTTTTGTCCTGTTATTTAAAACACAAAGTTAGATTGAAGCTCAGAATACGAATTGCCAGTACTGGTCACAATATTGACCTGAACAAGGATCAGTGTGCTCATGGTAAAATATTGAGCAGAATGTCTTCTTATCGGAGAAAGGGGTGGGATTACTCTGGTGAGACCCTAGGCTAGGTTGTGGTGGACATTACTGATCCAATGGGATTTCTCTTTGAGGTAGACCAGACAAAGCTGTCCCAGGGTCCTGGTCAAAACTCACATCTCAAGTAAGACATTGAAAGCAGATGGCCACCTCATTCCTGTTTTTGGGATCCTCATGTACAGGCATGTGATTGTCACAGTTACTCAGAGAACAAGAGTGATGATGCTTCAAATGGAACTGTTTAGCTAAGAGGATTTCAGAAAGTGACAAGGGCCACTAGATGTTTGCATGTTCTTGCACTGTAAAATGAGTTCATTCAATAAAGTATGTTCTGTAATTCTGCAGACCTCAATAGGCAAATACTTCCCTCTTTCCACTGTAATTGTGAAGTTTGCATTGGAGCAGGCGAAAAGTAATCACAGGCAAATTAGTTGCTTTTCATCCTTTGCTAGTGAACCTTGCAGGCTCCCAGGGTGTTGCATTACATACCAGATGACAGATGTCTGAAATGTGACATGATATATCCCAGGTTTCAACTTCCTCCTCTTGCCTTGGCTGCTTTCAGTAGCACACACACAGCTGCCCAGAGCTGGGACTTTAACACCAACCTTATCTCTTGTCGTTGTAATTTTCTCCTCCACCTTCTCTCTTCACCACAGACACCACCCTCCCCCACCCTCTACTCCACTCTCTATACATATCCATTTTGAAGGAGTGATAGAATCCTGATAAGGCACCAGTAAAAGCTTCAACAAGCACGAGGTAGCATTTCCGAGCCGCCAACACTATCATCACCCAGTACTTTTGTTTGAGGGAGGAGGTATTTTGTAGTTGAGTTTTGTTTATAGCTTCCAAATGCTGCACCTACCCTCACATCAACTCCCCTACACAGCCACACACACACTCACACACAGACACACACACATATACAGAAATACAGACACACTCACACATACAGACACACACACACACACTCAAACACACACACACAGACACACACAGATACACACACACTCACACACAGACACACACATATATACAGACACACTCACACATACAGACACACAGACACAGACACACACACACACAGACACACACACACAGATACACTCACACATACACACACAGACACAGGCAAACACACCTCACTCTCACTCTCACTCCAGGCACTGACTCAAACTGGGAAAAGTAACCTCACCTTCTGACAGAGATACCACCGTGGGGGTCAGCTGCAACTCAGTGGGTCACAGTCTCCGTTGTGAATTGGCAGGATGCCTGGTCATGAACACACTCTGGAGGTTTGAGCAGAAAATTCAGGCTGACACTTTGGCACAATTCCATAAATGCCACACTGTCGGGATTGTTGTCTTTTGAATGAGGCCCTAGTCTGACCTTTCAGATGAATATGTGTAAAATATCCTGTTCTGAAGAATAGTAGGGAATTCTCCCTGGAGTCCTGGCCAGTATTTAACCCTCAAGCAGAATCACTAAAACAAATGATCCAGTCATTAGATCATTGCTTCATTACAACAGTGACAACATTTCAATAATACTTCATTGGCTATAAGGTGCAACTGGGTTATCCTGAGCTTGTGAAGGGTGCGATATCAATGCAGCTCTTTCTTTACCTCTCATTAAGACATATTTACTTTTGGTACCTCTAGAAAGCCCATCATATGAGTTCTCTTTCTGTCCTCAGCTGTGTTGTTGATCTAGTTTCCAGAAAATACTGCATGCATCCTGTAGACTGTTCAATGTAGAATCACTGAATCCCTACAGTGTAGCAAAAAGCCATTTGGCTGTTCGAGTCTGCACCGAAGAGAATCCCACCCACACCCAGCACCCTAGTCCTAGCCCCACAATCTCACCTTGGCTCATCCACCGAGCCTGCACATCCCTGGACACAATGGAGCAATTTAGCATGGCCAATTCTTGGACTGTGGGCAGAACCTGGAGCACCTGGTGGAAACCCCACAGACATGGAATAAACTCCACACAGACAGTCACCTAATCCTCGAATCGCTGTGAGGCAGCAGTGTTAATCACCGAGCTGCTGTGCTGCCCGTGTACTTGGGTGTTGCGTGCCAGACCAGAGAGGAATCCTGCAGTGCAGCAAATAACATCCCTGCTCTTGAGCCAGATTCTCCAGGCTCAAGCTCTGTGCTATCCCACAATGGCTAAGGAAGGTACTTTCATAATGTGACCAAACAGGTTGCGCATCAGCTTTTAAATCTTACCAATATACACCAATTGTGGCTGGTCGGTACTGGTGAGCTTCCTGGTGCTCCAAATGATGGAAAGAAATTTGAATTTCTACCGTCGCTACTCGTAACTCTAGACTACAATATGCATGTAAAAGTGGAGATTGCTACAGTAACTCAGACACCTGCGGGGAGAATGGCAGTCCAGTTAGTTGATTGGATGGCCTGTGTAGATTGGTTTGGTGCCATCAACATGGGGTTTTAGCTGGAATGGATTCAGGATCTGTCTCCTTGCCTCTCACCATGAGGTGGAGATTGTTGCTCAGTGGGTCAGACCTGGCTTCAGGCAGAGAATTGAAAAAGGTGTCAGTCCTGCCTCAGAAACTCACTCACCCAGGTGGGCGTTTACCAAACGCTGACCTTTAGACCGTTAGCACAGGGATCGCGAGGGGTCAGATGGCCGTAGATCCATTCTCTACCTGAATCCAAAGTGAATAAGCTATTACCTGTACACCCCATGAGCTTGCAAATACAATTGTCCAAACTGCATTTATTTGGCACCCTTCAGGCCATCCCAACGTCAATAAAGTAGCTTTTGAAGTGTTCACTGTTGAAAGGTGAGACATGGAGCAACCAGGTTGCACTCGATAAGTTGTACAAACCGGAATGAGATGGAAACTGATAATCTGGTATTTAATGTCGTTGGTTGAAGGATAAACGTAGTGACCAGGAGAACTCCCTTGCTTCTCTTCAAACTAGTGCCTGGGATTCTTTGATGGCCACCAGAGAGAGAAATTCAACATCTCGTCTGAAAGATAGCATTCCCTTAGCACTTCACTGGAGTGCCTGGCTACAACATTATCCCATTGTAAAAGGCAAAAAAACAGATTTCATTACATTTCACTTCATACTGCAGATGTCAATGGAACACCTTCCTGTCAATCACTGCTGTGCGGGTGCCCTTTGACCTTCCTCTATTCTGTAATGGTATCATCTCCTGCAGGTGCTGACAGTAGGACAAAGATCCCAGTGATGTCCGAGATGGACTGGAGGTTAATGGCTTTCTGAGCAGCTGTTTTACAACAAGTCTGTGGGCCCCTCCATACCACCATAAGGCCTCA
Organism: Rhincodon typus; assembly: GCF_021869965.1. Classification (NCBI taxonomy): domain Eukaryota; kingdom Metazoa; phylum Chordata; class Chondrichthyes; order Orectolobiformes; family Rhincodontidae; genus Rhincodon; species Rhincodon typus. The sequence continues at coordinate 25,706,934 of NC_063364.1, read as the reverse complement.
ACCGCCAAACATCCACTTTATCAGATAAAAATTTCATTGAGTCCAACACAATGTGTTGCCCCTTTTACAAAGGAAAGTGAAAGTTTGTGAAATCAGCAATAAAGATATAAAGTCTGAAGTGAGACAGCAGTGTCTGTTGAAGTGAAAAGATCTGGAACATAAACCTATCCTCGCTCTTCACCTATTCAACAATCTGTCATTTTCTGCTTTTATTTCCTGTGCTGAGCTTTTTATGCGCTTTTGTTCATATTTTACACTTTCAGTGTCTTCAGATTGTGGCTGCAGAGCTTTTCCAAGCCAAAGGTTACAATTCAGGCATCAGATCACTTTTTGCACTGAAGACTTCACTTTAACGAGTTTCACCTTGTTACAACATCATCAGACCATTTACCACATTAAAGGCGTTATATAAACTCAAGCTATTGCTGGCGGTTTGGAAAGGGCTGTTCTCACTAATGTTGCATCATTGACCAATCAATGTTATTCAGGACATCAAGGCAGTGCAGAGGATCAGACCAAATGTCAGATTTCCATCTGGTCACTGAGACATCAAGATCCAAAATGGTGGTGGTGTAAGGCTCCTCCTCTCTGTCCATTTCTTTTCTTTTTTTTTCTCTTTTCATGTTGTTTTTCCCATTCTACTTACCTCTCATCCTTTCACGGCATCAGTGGCGGCATGTTGACCCAGCGCAGACTCGAGGTGAAGCCCAATATGGACTCAAGGGGCACCCGGCCTTGAGGTCAGGCCCAGCAGGGATCTGAGTTGAAACCCAACACAAACTCATCTGTTCCCTCTGCTTTTTTTTTCTCTCTCTCTCTTTCTCTGCTTTAGAAAGACTTCAAGGCTGAACTTTTAACTTTATTTCTTTGTTTTTCTAATTTCTAGCTAGGATTGCGTACCTGGGCAACTTTGTACCTAAGATGGTGCCAAAAATGGGGACTCTGTACACTTTTCACTGTACTACATATCCCTGTACTTGAGTACATGTGACAATAAAACCTAATCCTAATTCTGACAAAGAAAATATTTAAACACTGGTGGCATGGCAGGCAAAAATCACCAAAATGATCCCCTCATATCAGTTTGGATGACAAGATTCGAAACATTAACTCTGATTTCTCTCCATAGATGCTGTCAGACCTGCTGAGTTTCACCAGCAATTTCTGTTATTGTTTCAGATCTCCAGCATTAGTAGTTTTTTTGTTTTGATTTATTACCCTTTAATCAGGTGGCTGTGTTATGAAACAGAATTAATGAAACTGAAAGTTTTTAAACTAGAAGGGACATATGAGTGATGACAATGAATAGAAACATAAATTAGTAAATAGTATTAAACTAGAAATTACCTTATATTTTATAATTTGAATCAACACAGAAAAACTAGTTTCTACGCAAGTAGGAACTTTACTTAGAAGGGTTTTATTCAATTTTTTAAAATGTCTGCTCCCTGCTTCGAGATCTAGTTTTTAGCTTTCCAGCTGTTGTATTATCATCTTTGGAGTTATGTCCCTTTAAGACCTCGAGCTGTAACTGAGCCAAGTAACCAGATGTTATAATGTGACCACAGGCTACAGGCTCTGCACTGTGGTGTTTGAGGCACAGTCTGTGACTGGTGATTGCTCTGTATTGTATATATTGGTTCAGCTGTAAATAAACCCACAGTGCTTTTCAAGTAAATGGAATCTGTGTACCTCATTTGTGGTATTTTTGGAATAAATCAAGAATATTATTAAACCAGCAACTTCTATTTTTTTAAAACTTTTCCTCGAGTCCACACCCAGGTTTAAGCTATCATGAACATTGCATCAATAGAAAATAGACTCATAATTATAATGCTCTCAGCTAACAGTAATATTTGACAGAGATAGTAGGAACTGCAGATGCTGGAGATTCTGAGATAACAAGGTGTAGAGCTGGATGAACACAGCAGGCCAAGCAGCATCAGAGGAGCAGGAAGGCTGACATTTTGGGCCTAGACCCTTCTTCAGAAATGGGCGAGGGGAAGGGGGGTCTGAAATAAATAGGGAGAGAGGGGGAGGCGGATAGAAGATGGATAGAGAAGAAGATAGGTGGAGAGGAGACAGAGAGGTCAAAGAGGCGGGGATGGAGCCAGTAAAGGTGAGTGTAGGTGGGGAGTTAGGGAGGGGATAGGTCAGCCCAGGGAGGACGGACAGGTCAAGGGGGCGGGATGAGGTAAGTAGGTAGGAGATGGGGGTGGGGCTTGAGGTGGGAGGAGGGGATAGGTGGGAGGAAGGACAGGTTAGGGAGGCGGGGACAAGCTGGGCTGGTTTTGGGATGCAGTAGGGGGAGGGGAGATTTTGAAGCTTGTGAAGTCCACATTGATACAATTGGGCTGCAGGGTTCCCAAGCGGAATATGAGTTGCTGTTCCTGCAACCTTTAGGTGGCATCATTGTGGCACTGCAGGAGGCCCAGGATGGAAATGTCGTCTGAGGAATGGGAGGGGGAGTTGAAATGGTTCGTGACTGGGAGGTGCAGTTGTTTAGTGCGAACCGAGCATAAGTGTTCCGCAAAGTGGTCCCCAAGCCTCCACTTGGTTTCCCCGATGTAGAAGAGGCCACAACGGGAACAGCGGATACAGTATACCACATTAGCAGATGTCAAGGTGAACATCTGCTTGATGTGGAGAGTCTTCTTGGGGCCTGGGATGGGGGTGAGGGGGGAGGTGTAGGGGCAGGTGTAGCACTTCCTGCGGTTGCAAGGAAAAGTGTTGGGTGTGGTGGGGCTGGAGGGGAGTGTGGAGCAGACAAGGGAGTCACGGAGAGAATGGTCCCTCCGGAAAGCAGATAAGGGTGGGGAGGGAAAAATGTCTTTGGTGGTGGGGTCGGATTGCAGATGGCGGAAGTGTCGGAGGATGATGCGTTGGATCTGGAGGTTGGTGGGGTGGTACGTCAGGACGAGGGGGATTCTGTTTTGGTTGTTATTGCGGGGAGGGGGTGTGAGGGATGAGTTGCGGGAAATGCGGGAGACACGGTCAAGGGCGTTCTCGACACCTGAGGGGGGAAGTTGCGGTCCTTGAAAAACGAGGACATCTGAGATGTACAGGAGTGGAATGCCTCATCCTGGGAGCAGATGCGGTGGAGGCCAAGGAATTGGGAATAGGGGATGGCATTTTTGCAGGAAGTTGGGTGGGAGGAGGTGTATTCTAAGTAGCTGTGGGAGTCGGTGGGCTTGAAATGGATATCGGTTTCTAGGTGGTTACCAGAGATGGAAACAGAGAGGTCCAGGAAGGAGAGAGAGGTATTAGAGATGGTCCAGGTGAACTTAAGGTTGGGGTGGAAGGTGTTGGTGAAGTGGATGAACTGTTCGAGCTCCTCGTGGGAGCACGAGGCGGCGCCAATACAGTCATCAATGTAACAGAGAAAGAGGTGGGGTTTAGGGCCAGCGTAGGTACGGAAGATGGATTGTTCCATGTAACCTACAAAGAGGCAGGCATAGCTTGGGCCCGTGCGGGTACCCATGGCCAACCCCTTTGTCTGTAGGAAGTGGGAGGAATTGAAAGAGAAGTTGTTGAGGGTGAGGACGAGTTCAGCTAAGCGGATGAGGGTGTTGGTGGAGGGGGACTGGTCGGGCCTGTGGCACAGGAAGAAGCGGAGGGCCTTTAGGCCATCTGCATGAGGAATGCAGGTGTATAGGGACTGGACATCCATGGTAAAGATGAGGTGTTGAGGACCAGGGAATTGTAAGTTTTGGAGGAGGTGGAGGGCATGGGTGGTGTCACAGATGTAGGTAGGGAGTTCCTGGACCAAAGGGGAGAAAATGGAGTCGAGATAGGTGGAGATAAGTTCGGTGGGGCAGGAGCAGGTGGAGACAATGTGTCGACTAGGGTAGTCAGGTTTGTGAATTTTGGGAAGGAGATAGATGCAGGCGGTGCGGGGTTGGGGAACAATGAGGTTGGAGGCTCCAGAGTTGAAACCTGTCTTGATGGAGCATAAGTTTCATTTTTGCTATTTAGTCACCATGGTAGTTTGACACTGAATATACAGAAAACTTTTTACTAACCAGTTCCTACGGGCCCAGGAGCATGCCAGTTGATCAAATATTCCACATAATCAAGCAGTCCACAGAATCAATGTAAAAACACACAGTAATGTATTGCAGGAGGTATGCACATCGCTGTTATACTTTATTTGCAGCATAAATCACTTAAATAATAACGCAACTTTACTTAAATAAAACATACCATCACAGAGCCTTCTCACTCAAACCGGAAACTGTCTAGTCAGATATCGCAGAGATTGCGACCATAAAGTACAGTAAACTTTCCGTATTTCAGGTACATAAATTTTTGCTAGTTTATCATCATAACGTGCTGGTTAGACAAAGTTTGCTGTATTCACATGAGGCTGCCAATGACTTTTAACAAAATAACACAAATTTATCATAGAAAAGAAAAAGCTACATATATGTATAAATATATGAGAATTTGGCAATCTCTGATCATAAATAGTAAAATTTCATTTTTTTCCTCAGCAATATCCTTTACAGACACTCAACCACAATGTTGCATTATTCTTATCTTCTCTCTTTAATTTCTTACTCAACTGATGAGGTCACAAGCTTTCCATTCACTGACTTCCTACATATTCATCAGGTGTGATTCTCTCGGTTATTGTCTCTTCCCAAGATACACTGATCCAGGCTAACTCACTGACTGATACTTTTTCATTGAACTCTTAAGAAAAGCTCAGGACTTTTTCCAACCCTGTCCATTTGGAACACTAAAACATCTTAAGACATCTTTCCTGCTCTAATGACCTGGGGACTGCCAAAATTAAACTGCCCTTCTGTTGGAATTGATCAGTTCTGCTGAACTGAATCTGTTTCTGGTCCCCAGTCTCCCTTCCTGTAGGTCATGAAAACTCAACTCAGTAGCCCCTTTAACAATTACCTCACCAGATAGCTGGTCCAGCCGTTTATCTTAAATTATATGATTTCTTTGAAATGATGTTTGATGCACTGCTATAGAAATGAGCTTCTGACTCTTGAAAGTAAAATCATTCACACAGAAACTGAAAACCAAAAACCCATTAACCTCTAGCTTAAAGTCCCAAAAGAAATAGATATTATAAACATACTTCATATAATCAAACATAAAATGATTGAATATCATAGGAATATTCCATCAAATTCAATTGTGGCACCAATCTCTTCTCGGGCAATTAGATTCTTTCCAGGTGACAGGGCAAATTAGAGCACAATTAGCATTGGGAGTTACTAACAGGCACAATCCCAGTGTAATAATAACTGGATCTTCAGCATCTTGAAGGATTTCAGTCCCAAAATGAGATTCCCAATATCCTATATTGAATGCCTAAGCAGAGCCGTGCTTGAACACCGTGTCGAAGCAGCTTTTTACTACTGAACAATGGGAGAATCAACTTTCCATAGTGTTGAATAACTGACTTCCAAGCTGAGTCCTGTTGTCCACACTTGCAAATGAATAATTTTAAGAGAAACCTATAGGATGAGGAGCTACCATTTCAATCCCCTGAGCTTCTTTTGCCACTCAATTGTCTGATTTACATCTGAAAACCATTGACCCAACTTTCTTCCACTTCCCCAAACAACAATATCCCTTATCCCCTCAACTGGCACCAGCCTATATAGGTCTATTTGTCAACAGTGGCAGTTTTAAAAAAAAATCCAAATTTAAAAATGACAGTATTAAAGAAATGATGACTCTAGAAGTCAAAAATAATGGGATGCGAGAGAATCAGTGATAGACTGGCATCAGTAACATGACATTGACTGTGGCCAGTGAGTTTTTGTTTCTGTATAGAGACTGTAGTGTTGAATGATCACCAGTTCTTGCAGAATTTGTGCCACACCAGCACAGATGACAAATCCATACCTGCCATCTTTTGCCAGAAGAGAAAGAAAGCATGTATTCTGTCTGGTTCCAGTTAGTGTTACTGGTTCAGCTCCTTTTCTGATCTCCTTCAGACTAGCAACTTTGTTCCAGAGGATTTGATATATTCCTTAAAAGTAAGAAAAGACACTTGCTTTTATATAGCACCTTCCATAGCCTTAAGTCATCATGGAAACACTTAGAGGCAATTTATCACAAAAATCCAAAGAACGGCAGATGCTGGAAAATTGAAATTGCTAGAAAAACTTAGCAGGTCTGGTGGTATCTGTGGAGAGAAATCAGAGTTAACATTTCAGTTCTGGTAAAGAAGAAGGGTCATTGGAGCTGAAACTGTTATGTTGGTGCTTCCTTTGGAACCGGGAAATATATACCAGGGAGACAAATGGTAAATCTCAACAGGAACACTCTATTGTTGATGCACACACTTCCACAGACTGAAGCTAAGCTTTACCCCTCTGGTCACCTGATCAGGTCTCTTAAAGGGGCAGCATCCCCAACTGCATACAGAACAAAAGCGTTAATTCTGCTTTCTCTCCACCGATAGGGGACGGCACGGTGGCTCAGTGTTTAGCATTGCTGCCTCACAGCACCAGGGACCTGGATTCAATTCTACCCCTGGGTGAC
>NC_063364.1:25699412-25700318 GCF_021869965.1 Rhincodon typus | reverse complement strand
CTCCACATTGCTAATCCCAGCTGACATTAACCACACACTAAATGGAGGGTCAGCTCCAGCAGCACTGTTGCAGAACAACTTACAAATGCAACTTTGTTTAAATGCAAAAAGATTTTTAAAATAATACAGCCCTTTTAAAAATAATATTTTCTTGCTTCTGGAACGTTTATGAAGCAGATCAATATTCTCAACCAAACATTAGGGCTTGTGTTGAAGAGCTTGTTTACAATATCCTGCTGCAATTACGCAGATAGAGTCAGAGGAATTGGTTTCCAGAGTAACATATAACTTGGTGGATAATCAGCAGTGAAGCAAGGGCAGTTGCCACTGACCTCAAGCTACCTACTACCATCTCATGATCTTTGTGGTGTAGTCCTCTACTAAAAGCAAATTAAATCTGGTACCAAGTCAAGGGCATGTCTTAGGGTGGAACGGTGGTTCAGTGGTCAGCACTGCTGCCTCACAGCGTCAGGGACCTGAGTTCAATTCTACCCCTGGGTGACTGTCTGTGTAGAGTTTGCACATTCTCCCTGTGTCTGTGTGGGTTTCCTCCGGGTGCTCTGATTCCCTCCCACAGTCCAAAGATGTGCAGGTTAGGTGGGTTGGCCGTGCTAAATTGTCCATAGTGTTCAGGGATGTGTAGATTTGGTGGGTTATAGGGGGATGGGTCTGGGTGGGATTCTGCAAGGGTCAGTGTGGACTTGTTGCGCCAAAGGGCCTGTTTCCACACTGTAGGGATCCTATGCCAGACCTGCTCAGTTTTTCCCTCAATTTCTGTTTTTGTTACAGGCAATTTATATTTGAAGTGGATTCACAGTTGCAATGTAGGAAATGCAAAAAGCAATACAGTAAGTCCCACAGATAGTAGGAACTGCAGATGCTGGAGAATCTGAGATAACAAGGTGT
>NC_063364.1:25656888-25684412 GCF_021869965.1 Rhincodon typus | reverse complement strand
GGTCTAGGCCCGAAACGTCAGCCTTTCTGCTCCTATGATGCTGCTTGGCCTGCTGTGTTCATCCAGCTCTGCACCTTGTTATCTCAGATTCTCCAGCATCTGCAGTTCCTACTATCTCTAATCAGCTGTAAAGCAGTTTGAGATATCTGGTGGTTGTGAAAAGATGTTTTATATATATGTAAGTGGGGGTCAGTTGGCTGGATGGCTGGTTTGCAATGCAGAGTGACACCAACAGCATGGGTTTAGTTCCTGCACCTGCTGAAGTTACCATGATGGCCCCTCCTTCTCAGCCCCTCCCCTTGCCCAAGGCATGGTGACCCTGAGGTTAAATCACCACCAATCTCTCTCTTGCTCCCTAATGAGAGAGCAGCTCTATGGTCTGGTAGCAGTTTGATGACTGTACCTCATAAATATAGGAATAGACCTTATTGAGCCAGAACTTTGGCATTTCCCAGCCTAAAATCACTGAAGATCACTTCTCCAGCTGAGAATTAAGCCCAACACAGGATGTGGGGCTAAACATAGTGCCTGAGCAATCCAGGAGAAACTAAATTACATTTTATAATTATTGATGTAGATTACATGGATTAGAGGATCACAGGAATTCGGAATCTACAATACTGAAAGCAGTGCATTGAGTGGAATAAAACGAACATTATTTATGTCGGCAACTTCCAATTTTAGATTCTGAATCAGTGAAATGGCGTCTCTTCAGAGAATTTGAGATTTGGGAATGGTACCTTGTTTCATGGTTAGGCTGAAGGGCCGAACTGCTTCTGTGAGAGAAATTGATTGCATCCAAAAAATGCCATAGGCTTCCAAAGTGCAGCAATGAAAACACCATTCTCCACCGAAAGATTCGTACCAGCTCCAGCTGTATTGCTTACATTTCTACCTGCGGTTGAACAAACTGGAGATGCCAATGTTGCAACTAACTAGCTTGTTGATACGGGTCAGTCTGTTCTTGATTGGGAAACCTGATTGTGGAACCAAAGTGCCAACGCAATGATAAACAGAACAGAAAAGTTCAGATAAGCAAAGTAGTAATCAAGCAATGCTAAGGAAAAAGGCATGACTTTAAATCATTTGTCTACCGTCAGCTGGAATATTGTATCCGGTTCTGGCCACTACACATTAGTAAGGTGGTTAAGGTCTTGGAGAGGACGTAGAGGGGTTTTAAGACAATTATACCATGGATCAGGATCTTCAATTGTATGGACAGGAAGCAGAAACTTGAGTTGTTTCCCTTACAGCGAAAGACTAAGAGGAGACTTAACAGTACTGTTAAGATCATGAAAGAGTTTTGATAGGTTAAACAAGGACAAAGAAAGCTTCCACAAGCAGAAGGGCCAGATCATACAAATTTAAGGCAATTGGTGAAAGAGTCAGAGAAGGGATGAGAAAAATGTTATTGCACATTTAGTTATAATGACTGTAATGAACTGCCTGAGAGGCTGGTGGAAGCAGATTTGATAGTAAGTTGTAAAAGAAATTGGATAAATACTTGAAGGGGAGAAAAGGGTCTAAAGATGGTGTTGTTCTGCCTCATTGTCAGTATAACAATATGCCTTTAAGATGGATGCTAATGACATCATCACTGCATCAGATCATGTGGCCTGAGGGTATAAAGGTCCCATACTCCATCTTACCTCTGACTACTTGAAACATAACACTCTACTGGAAGCCTGACCCTCATTTGAAACCAATTAGCTTAATATTAACCCAACACCTACATGTCTGAGAAACGTAATGTTTGTTCATAATAGTTAGTTGTAATAAATAACTGTTGGATTCTTCAATACCATGATATTCACACACAGTTTCTTATGTTACACAAGGTAACATTTGCCTTGCCACTTCTAGTAAAACACTGTTAGAGACTGCTTCACACCAGAGACAGTGAGGCGAAACTGAACTGCTCTTCCAAGGAGTTGACACATGCAACATGGGCTGAATGACCTTACCTGTGCTGTCAGATTTTATATCAAGAATATCCATGGTCTTTCAAGATCATAATCACAAATTAGAACCAATTTGGAAGTAACCAGGAGGCACATAGAAATCTAAAACTAACTGGTGCAGAAGAACAAAGATAATTTCAAGGCAAATGAGAGTTTTCTATTAATTAAGGGATATTGAGTAAAGGTCAATAGGTGGAGTTGAGTGTAGATAAGCCACAATCTAATTGAATATAAGAGGTTATTGGAGTTGAATGTCCTCTGTTCCAAAACAGATCAAACTACATCTACACCCTGTGCTTTTATCTCCTTTGCAGTAGCAGTCTTTCAGACCTCATAATGTAGATATGTATATTAAGAACATCCTCTTAAGGGTGCAGCTAACTATCGATGCAAGACAACTGTATAGTACCATGAGTTAGTGCCTTCGGGGGAAATAGGGGGAAGGAAATTGTTCAGTAAAATTAGGGGCACAGAAGAGATGAGTTAGCTCATCTGATCTGTAGAATTTGTACATGTTGATTACAAGAGGTTATTGCAAACAGGACAATATTAAACAGAATAAGATGATCTTTTAATTAAGGGATGGGGCGATTTGCAGCAATCCCATTCTCATTGAATACTAAATCTGTTCATGATTTCGACCTGCTAATCTTTAATTCATGATTGGAAATTTGGTCTGTTCTGGAGGATTCTGAACAATGAGGCCACGTCCTGAAATCTAAGCAGTCTTTGTGTCAATTACCTTCACTTTATTCAATCGGCAGGTCATTGCGCACACTCAGTATGCATCCTCTCACCGTTTATATGGTCATGTGTGTGATATTCCATAGTCTTAAACTCTGGATGTTACCTGTAAACCATTCCATCTCTCTAACCTTCACCTTAAAACCAACCTTTTGAGTCAAGTTTTTGCTCATCTGCCCTAGTACAAACTTTGGAGCAGGATTAGGCCGTAGAGTCCTCAAATCTCACACTGCTCATTGAGATCATGGCTCATCAGGTTGTCTCATCTCTGCTTTCTTATCAATGGCTCAGATTCAAATTTAATACAATAACGCTCACTGTGAAGAGTCTCGTGACGGTTTCCGTTAATAAACACAGAAAACGTTGGAGAAACTCAGCAGGTCTGTGAGAGACAAACAGAGTTAACATTTCAGACTCTTCTTCAGAACTCTAATCTGATATTTCAGTGAGATTCTAGTCTTCAGACAAGACTCGTCCTCAGAACTGGGCTTTTGTTGCTTAACACCTAAAAGGAAGAGAGAAGTTTCTTGGTAAACAGTCAAATGAGGCAAGAAATGAAATGGAACTGAGGATGAGAGCAGCTTCGAGATAGTATGAGGCAGTGCTGATGAAGAGAGAGGGTGAGAGTGTGTATCTGGCAGCTCATGGCACTGAATGTAGCTCTCAGGATGCAGTGGGAGCAGCTGTCTGTGAAATGTCACATGTTTCAGAAATACCTATAACCCTCTCAATTCCAAAGAAGAATTATCCATGACTCAAACATGAACTCAGTTTTCCCCTCCATTGATGCTGCCAGACCTGCTGAGTTTCTCCAACATTCTCTGTGTTTGTTACAGATTTCCGGCATCCTCAGTGTTTTGATTTTATTTGATTGCTATTGTTAATCATAGAATCATAGAGTTGTATAACATGGAAACAGACCTTTCCGCCCAACTCATCCATACTGACCAGATATCCTATATAAATCTAGTCCCATTTGCCAGCATTTGGCCCATATCCCCCGAACCCTTCCTATTCATGCACCCATCCAGTTGCCTTTTAAATGTTGTAATTGTATCTGCCTCCACCACTTCCTCTGGCAGCTCATTCCATACGCGCACCACCTTCTGGGTGAAAAAAATTGCCCGTTAGGCCCCTTTTATAAGTTTCCCCTCTCACCTTGAACCTATGCCCTCTAGTTTTAGACTCCCCTACCCTGGGAAATGTTGAGATCCCAGAATGTTCATTTCCTTATCATCACTTCCAGCTGACCCTGTAGCACAGATCATTGCCCAAGCTTTAGCCCTCCAGCCCCAATAAGGTGTCTGTTCCTGCTTTAGCTGTAGCCCAACATGGTATCCTTTTCTGAATCAAAGTCATTATTTTTGGTCAACCAGCCCCTGGAAATCTCCCTCACTCTTGCCAGCTCCATTGGTAAATTCCTCTGTGATACTGAGCATCTCAGTTTAGGAAAACCCCATTTGTTCTCGTAAGTTGGAAGCTTTTTGATTTTGCTGCACTGTCATTGATCCATGACAGACTTTGGAAGGTCGTTGCTGGGGTTGGGTTGCATAAGGAACGCCAGGTGTTTGAATGGAGTGGTTTTCACTCCCTACCCTTGAAATGCTGAAACTAGTGGCACTTTCCTCAGTCTCAGTGTGTCTCCATAGGGGTCACCGGTATTTGTTTTATGATTACTGTCTGATACACACCGCTGTGGAAGAAGTGGATACATATAGTCAGCAGTGCCTCATTGAACCTCTGACATTGGAGTCAAAGATTGTAGCTTTTTAACTCCCATGTCAGAGGCTTCTGTATAAAAATCGAGGCTGATGCACCAGTGCAGTACTAAGGGAAGTGCTGCACTGTTAGAGATGCTGCCTTTCGAATGAGGTGTTAAATTGCAACTTCATTTGGCCTTTCAGGTGGATATAAATGAAGAGGAGCAGTGAAGATCCTCCCACGATTGTGAAAGATATGATATAGTCACCAAGGCTCCTTAGGCAGCTCATTCCAAACACATGACCACTACCATCTAGAAGGGCAAAGGCAGCAGATACACGGGAATCTAAGTTCCCCCTCAAGCCATTCACCATGCTGACCTGGAATTATATCGCCATTCCTTCAGTGTCTTTAGGTCAAAATCTGGGAACTCCCTACATAATGGCATTTGAACCTACACCAAATGAGCTGCAGTGGCTCGAGAAGACAGCTCAGTTATGATGTCCCGTACCTGGTCAATTTGCCTGTCAGCTTTCACAGGGTGCTTAAAAATGCAAAACATGGCAAGATGGTTGAGGTGTCGTAGGCCATGGAAGAATATGGATTTGCAATTTCCCTTCCTCTCAGCACTTAGCAATCAAACAATTCTCTACCCTTCAAATTAACACATCCTTTTGAAATCGCACATTGTGAAGATGATGTCGGCTTTCTGTATCACTCACAATTTTGCTTCCATGAATGGAACTTGCACTACCCCATGTGTAGCTGAAAATTTCGTTGTTATAATAAGATTATTCCTATTTCTTCTATTCGTGTGAATCAGGAGAGCAATCAGGCCCCATATCTCCTGGGACTGACAACCGAAGCTCTGTGATGGTCTGCAACAACAGCGGCAGCTTTGGCCTGGGAAAGTGGCGCAGCTGATGGAAATGTACAAGAGGTGAAATAAACCTTCCACATAGCTAAGGGCTCTGAGCTGGAGTGTTCAGAGCTTCATCAACACAAGGCCCAGCTGCAACTCAGTACCTGATCCATTGAGCTCTGAAATAGGCACTGAGTTTTGTATCAGATGTGGTGGTGGATGGGCGGTCGTTATTGCTCATCTCACTCAGTGGTGGTGCTGATGATGGTTAAGCTCCCCTGTGAGTAGGATATGAGCTGCCACATTCCTATCTGCAGGCGACCTGTTGTCAACCATTCCCATACACTCCAGAGCATGGATTTCAATTCCTGGCACAACGGAAGTCTGCAAGATGTGTCTCAGAGCATCAATAATGCAGCTGTTAAATCCTTTCATGTCCTTCACGCTGACCCTCGACATTCCCAAAATTATCAAACAGCTGACCTTCAGTTCACTTCATGAGCATCGCAGAGAGAAGCACATACATGACAGAGGCTGTCAATGCACTGAGTTCAATCTTTCATGGCAATCTATGGGATTTCCCACCTCAGCATCTATTTATCAAATAGTTTTGCACCTTATCCACAAGTATTAACCATTCTTTGTCTGAAGAACTGTTTCTGGATTCCCCTTGTTGCTTTCAAATCCCTCTATGACTTTGTCTCTCTCAATCTATCTAAACTTCTCCAATCCTACAAACCTCAGAACTAGTTACCCTCGTCCATTTCTGCTGTCTTGTGCAGCCCAATTTTAATTTCTCCACCACTAGCTGCCAAGACACTAAGCTCTGGAATTCCATCCTTTCCGTCTCTCTACATTTCCTCCCTCATTTAACACCTACCTCTTTGACTAAGCTTTTGTCTCCTGTTCTAACATCTCCTAATGAAGCTCAGTGTCCAATTTTAATTTTATGACGATTCTGGAGAAGAAGCGTCATGCCAGACTCAAAACGGTAACTCTGTTTCTCTCTCCACAGGTACTGCCAGACCTACTGAGTTTTTCCAGCAATTGTCTGTGTCCAATTCAGATTTCCAGCATCCACAGCATTTTGCTTTTATTTTAATGGATTACTTGTCCAGTGACATTGCCACTACACTGTATCTCCCCACCACCTTGGCTCCACAAAGCATTTTGGGAATGCAATTATGCTAAAGGAAATATCTAAATTTATTATAGTATTTAGTTCTTGGTAATGTTGACTGGTTTATCTCACCTGCAGTAACAGGAGACCAGTACATATTTAGCTTCACTTCATGAAAGAATGCCTTTCTTTAGAATTCTGGCTCTGCGTATAGAAACACCCCTGATGACCAAAGAAATAAAAACAGAAAAAAGCTCAGCAGGTCTGGCAGCATCTGTAGAGAGAAATCAGAGTTAACATTTCAGGTCCAGTGACCCTTAAGGAACTGTGTTCTGAGAAAGGGTCACTGGACCCGAAACGTTAACTCTGATTTTTCTCCACAGTTTTTGTTTCTGATTTCCAGCATCCACAGTTCTTTTGGGTTTTATTTGACAAAAGAAAGAACTTTTTTTATTATTAGCTTTTTAAGATGTCAAGGTGCTCTAAGGTGTTTTCTACTGAATGAAGTACTTGGAAGTTTAGTCTGTGTCACAAGGTCAAAAATTGTACGTCATTTTGTACACACTATCTGCCACAAACAGCTTAATGTGCTAATGATCAGATAATCTGTATATCAAGGGATTAATATTGACCATGATACCGGGAGAACTACCCTGATCTCTGATAGTGCCGTAGGATCTTTTATTTCTACCTGGAAGAGAAGGCAGGACTTTGATTGCATAACTTCTTTAAAAGATAGCATCACTGGCATTGTAGCACTCTCTCAGTACTGCACTGGGAACACCAGGCTGGTCTGTGGAGCAGGCCTTGAACTCATGGCCTTCTGCTGCAGAGGGGAGAATGCTACTACTAAATCACAGCTGGTACAATGGGTTGAAGCTCCCACCACAGACGGAGAGTACAGCTCAGGTCAATCATCCAGAAGGATAGCAGCAATGTGGAGGAGGAACCCATAATTGCTTCACTTCCTCCCCACTGAAGTTTCTTTGAAATTCCAATAACAGAGGGAATGGGGATTAAGGCTTCTACCCATTTTCCCTTATGTCATAGAGTCATGGTCATAGATGTCTACAACACAGAAAAAGGCCCTTCAGCCCAGCTGCATCGGTCAAAATCAACCACCCTACTCCTTCAGTAAAGTATAACTGAAGCATTTAGACAGCCACACGAACAGGCAGGGAATACAGGGATACGGGCCATGTACAGCCAGATGGGATTAGTTTAGAGCAGCATCATGGTCAGCACAGACATGGTGAGCTGTAGGACCTGTTCCAGTGCCAAACTGTTTCATTTTTTTTTTAACTATTCTAATTCCATTTTTCAGTAATTAGTCTGTAGTCTTATATGCCTTCGCATCACAAGTGTACTTCTAAATGCTTCTTAAATGTTATGAGGTTTTTCTGCTTCTGCCATCTTTGTAGGCAATGACTTCCAGTTTCCCACCTTCTAAGTGAAAACAGTTTTCCTCATATCCCTTCTAAACCCTCTGCCCCTTACTTAAAATCAATACCCTTTGGTCATTGATCACTCTACCAAGGGGAAAAGTTCCTCCCTGTCTAAGCCCTCATACTTTTATACATAGAATGCCCACAGCATTGAAGCAGGCCATTTGGCCCAACAAATCCACACTAACCCTCCAAAGAGCATCCCACCCAGCTCCATTCCCCTACCCTATAACCCTGCATTTCCCACAGCTAATACACCTAATCTACATATCCCTGAACACTACAGGCAATTTAACATGGCCAATCTTACTAACTTGCACATCATTGGACTGTGGGAGGAAACTAGAGCACCCAACAGAAACCCACATAGATATGGGGAGAATGTGCAAATTCCACAAAGACAGCTGCCCGAGGGTGGAATCGAACCCAGGTCCCTGGTGCTGTGAAGCAGTAGTGCTAGCCACTGAGCCACGATGCCACCCTAAATCGCAATCATGTCCCCTCCTCTACTCCAGTCTATCCAACCCATCTTAATAACTAAAACTCTCCAGCCCAGGCAACATCCTGGTAAATCTCTTCTGGCCCTCTCCAGTGCAGTCACATCACTCGTCTAATGGCGATTCCTGAACCACACACAAAACTCTAGCTGATGTTTCAGAGACAGCAGTTTTTCGGGACTACACAACACAATGAGTGACAATCACCAACAATCTGTCCCGGACAACACACATTGATGTGACGGTCAAGAAAATAAAACAACACCCCTACCTCTTCAGGAGACTAAGGAAATATCCATAAGGACCCTCACCAACTTTTACACATGTACCACAGGAAGCATTCTATCTGGGATGATAGCTTGGTACGGCAACTGCTCTGCCCAGGACTGTAAGAAACTACAGAGAGTTGTGAACACAGCCCAGACCTTCACACAAGTCAACCTTCCATCCATTAACTCCATCTACACTCCTTGATGCAGCAGAAATTCAGCCAACATCATTAAAGACCCTTCCCACCCTGGTTATAATCTCTTCCAAGCTCTTCCATCAGGCAGAATATACAAAATCTCAAACACACACACCAACAGGCTCAAGAACAGCTTCTTCCCTGCTGTTATTAGACTCCTGAATGGACTTCTCAAATTTCAAATCTAATTTTGATCTCACTTTTTGTGCACCTTCTTCGTAGCCGTAACTTTGTATTCCTCTATCTGTTCTCCTATGATCTTTGCATGTTATGATCTGCCTGTACCATATACAAAACAAAACTTGTCACTGTACTTAG
The DNA here is from genome assembly GCF_021869965.1 of Rhincodon typus. Taxonomy (NCBI): domain Eukaryota; kingdom Metazoa; phylum Chordata; class Chondrichthyes; order Orectolobiformes; family Rhincodontidae; genus Rhincodon; species Rhincodon typus. Next base: position 25,675,298 of record NC_063364.1, on the reverse strand, counting down.
GTACATGTGACAATAATAAACCAAATCAAAGCAAATCAATGCAGTTGTGGGATATTGCAGTTGATGAGTCTTTCTGATGCACCCTACAAATTCTACCCAGCAGTTTGCACAGATCCTTCTGACATCAGCCTCTTCAGAGGCTATGTGTTGTATATTTTATACCTCAGAGCTATGCAGAGATGACACAAGTTTCCATGTGTGTAACAGATTTTAGAATGTCTACTCCATGTGATCAGCCTAGACTTTGAACTCATTGTACAGCATTGCTTATATTTCTCTGAGTCCACACCCAGGCTTAATCAATCAAGCACATTGGATGCCAACTGTAAACAGGTTCATTTAATCAAACACACAACAGTCAAACGCTACAGCATGTGCAGTCCATAGAGCATTCCTAAAGTTCCCTAAAGAAGAGGGATTAGCTTTAATGTTAGTTTGCCGTTGAGAAAGAAAAACAAATCAAATGTTCTCTTACTTGTTGGCCTAATAGAGACCTTCACTCCTGATATGTCATAGCCCCATTTTGCTGCTAGACATTCTGCTTTCTGTTACATCTCTACAAACACAGGTAGTGTCGTCTGTATGAATATGGAGTTAGGAAAGTATGAAGAGGGTGCAGGCTTGAGAGGGTTAAATGACTAAAACTTCTTCTGGAACTGCTATTTCATTCAATAAACTGCTTTAGACTAACTAACTGCAGGTGCAGCATGACTAACGGTCACGAGTATCTTGTTACTGCAAACTAAGGGAGTGAAGAATAGACAGACATAACGCTGTCTAACTGTGGAAATGCATAGCAAAGACATCCTGCTATCTGTTGAAACGTAACCAAATATGGCCACCTCTTTGCTGAATTACCATTTAATATTGAGTTTACAAAAGTACAACTACAACCAATAAAAAAAACACTACTGTTAAAATGAGGACACACAGCCTTATTAAAATATGTGAACAGAAATACCATATCCTGCAAGAAGTTTGGTCTTTCGACTCTCAATCTGCCTTTGTTAACACCAGAAGCGAATGTCTTGACATGGGATCAGTTCTGGTTTCAGACATTCTGAATTTTAACCTCAGTCTCAATTCTCAAACCACCTGTACTTTGTGGGAGTTAAAAATATAATCCTGTGTATAACAGGAATGAATACGTTAGCGATGATGATGATGTGACTCTGGTGTCAACAGATATTTAGTATTGAGGCTGTAAGAGAAGAATAGAAGACTTCCAAAGTACTAAAGAACTGTAGCTAGGATTCAGTATATTTAACATAAATGAAGAGTTTGTAAGAAGCACTGAGAGTCAGACAGCAATCACTCTTAGAAAAAGAGATAGATGCAGTGGACTCCAAGTACAGACAGCTTAGCTAGTTAAACAGACCTATCAAGAAGATACTCCTTGTTGCCTTAATGGGAATGTATATCGTTTCCTTGTTCAGACAATGCCTTTTTCGTTGCAACTGGATTGAAGGTCTAACAAGGAAAGTCACAATTCCACCGCATTTTCTATGTCAGTACAGATCTGTTTTGTACTTGTATTTATTTGCAGATAATTTCTGAATAAAATGTATTTTTGAAATAAAATAAGTTAGAGAGGCTTCAAGAGTGCAGTCCAAATACTTCAATGCCCAGGCCCATGGTAGGCTGAATTTATGAGAGCAGAAGATCGAAGGCTCGGGTTCATGGGGGATCCAGGTTCAATTCCGCCCTTGGGTGACTGTCTGTGTGGAGTTTGCACATTCTCCCTTTGCCTGCATGGGTTTCCCCTGGATGCTCCAATTTCCTCCCACAGTCCAAAGACGTGCAGATTAGGTGGATTGGCCATGCTAAATTGCCCGTAGTGTCCAGGGGTGTGCAGGATAGGTGGATTAACCATGGGAAATGCAAGGTTACAGGGATAGAATATGGGAGTCTGTCTGGGTGTGATGCTCTTTGGAAGGTCGATGTGGACTCGATGGGCTGAATGGCCTGCTTCCACTCTATAGGGATCCTAGGATTCTGAGATTCTATGAGAGCAGCACAGTCCATGGAAGTAGGAGCCAAAGTAGAAATTAAAGCCCACTTGGGTAAAAACCTGTAGGGAATTACATAAAGGTGGTGATATAGCCAGAAGGTGTGACCAAATCAGAAGGCCAGAAACACTAAGCCTAAGATTAGAAGTTGAAATAACATGGGTGAACCGTTAGCCTCCATTGTGTCTCCACCGAAACGTCACCATCTCACAGCCAACCATTTCTTGCCACCAGCAGTTTTGGGTTAAGTGCCAGAATAATGAGGACTATGAGAGAGATGGCTAGACTTAGCTACCAACAGCTGACTGACCAGCAGGTCCTGGTCCTCCCAGCTCCAGGGGAAATGATAACAAAAACCTGCATTTCGTACGTGTTGTGTATGAACTTTGAACAGCCTGCCCCCGTCCATATCACAACCCCATTCTCTACGAGAGGACTTCTACAAAAAAAGGAGAGCAACCACACCCAAAGTCCCAGTCAAGAAATTTCAGTTTTCATATTTCTCAGCGTCCTGTGAATGTTGGCCTCTGAAATTGGGGCTTGTTCATACCCAAATAATGGACACAAAGAGGTTTCATTTCTACCCTATTGACCCCATCATCCAAACCATTAGAGGAATGAAGTTCCAAATATTGATATAGTGAGCTGGCCTAATGAGTAAAAGCCTGGTCTCTGTGCAGTGTTTTCTCCATCTGTGTTCAAGGTCAGCACCTCTCTGAGTCAATCTGCAGAATAATCGGTAAGTGATTGCATCTCGAACAGAAATTAAAGCTCCATAGCCAAACTCTATGAATCCAACCTAGTCTCCTGCAATAAAAAAATCCACTTTGAGGGACTGGCTGGAAGCCTAATTACACAGCGAGAAGGGAGAAAGTGAGACACGGTGGCTAGGAATCTCACTTGCACCGCTTCCAAGACCGGCGGAATTTAATTGAAGGACAATTGTCAATTTACTCCGCGACCATTTGCAACCTCTGATATAATTTTAGCACTGGCCCAGTTAGGAATGGAAACAAATAACTTTTACATCAATGACTGTGTGTTACAGTTACCAACAGTAACGCAACTTAGTTTTACAGCTGGACTGTGTTTTGGGAAATAAAGAAGTCCCATAGGATTTTTTAAAAAGTGAGAAATTTAATGAGGCTGATTTGTCCACACTAGTTACGTTATGGCCAGAATGGAAAGCATGAAGGCATATCCAAGGCAGCTCCATTATGTGCTTTCAAACCTTCTTAGTCAAACTACTCTTTTCCCTCCAACCGTGGCATTGCAGATTGATTTCTGCTCCAATGATTTTACCAGTCCTCTTAATCGGTGAAGGAAGAAACCAGAACCAGTCTTCATTTGGAATTAATTTATTTGCAAAGTGAAACACTACAGGGTATACATCTTCTGACTCCACTCTCCTCCTATGATAGTAAGTGTCTTTCTTATGTGCTTAAGTGAACATCCAATCAATGCCCTCCATTTGCAAGTATTAACCTCAATTGATGCAATCAATGGGATTGATGGGATGGGAGATGGAGATTTGAAGAATGGCAAGGGAAGGTAGGTTTGGATTACGCATATTTTTTCTGGCCCATGGCATTTTATGAGCAACCCTCTCACCCAGAGTGCTACTGAGCCAATTATGGCCTCATTCCAATGCCACTGCATTTTGCCAGTGGCAGGTGAAGCTTCTGAAGTCGAAAAAGAATTGCTGTGGTAAACCCTGGGGACCACCTTGTTGGGCTCAGTGGAGATGAGGCCGTCCTATTTGGGAAACATCTGGCAGAAGAATGCCTACCTTTTAGTGACTATGGCCAAACCAGCAGGCCATGGTAGATGGATGCCTACTTTTCAAAGGTACAATAGGCCCCACAAGATCAATGCATGGCCAAAAATGTGGCCAGTGCTCCCACAAATGGTCAAGGCAGGTTTGGTCCCAGTCTACAGACCAGAGCCTTTGTATTCTCTGCAATAAGTTTCAATGGTGGCCTGTGAAGACTTAGCTGATCCAGACAGGGTACTGCCTTAGGGTTTGACAGATAGATTCAGACATGCTAGCTTAGGGGACATTGGAAGTCTGCAGGGATTCCACTCCTAAGTGAGGTGTGAAATTTCAATGCAATGAAAGGAAGAGAAAATGGTCAAAGCTTCAGTAAGTGAGTGGGATAGTTGAAGAAATTAAAAGTAGATTTTGAAAAAGAGCTACTAGAAAGTTTGGCAGCACCCAGAGCGGATACTTTAATGTTTGGATACAGTGCAGGCTAAGTTGTTGAGTGAAGTAAGGGTAGAATTTGTAAAGATGTTAACCATAATCAGCTGATCCTCTGTATCATATATGGGTGGTGTCAGAGAATTAGAAGATTGCAGATGTGACACCCTTATTCAAAAAAGGAGGGAAGGATAAATTTGGCAACTACAGACCAGGCAGATGTTGCCAAAAGTGATAGTTCTAAAGATGTTAATGTGATGTTACATTAGCACCACCCATTCAACTGATGGCATAGACTCTGTGGTTGGAGACACAAATTCTACTCTAGTTTTCAGAGGGAACAGATGTATCTATAACAGTTCCATAAGATCTTAGTAATTCTGCCTGTCCAAATATATTTGTACTTATAGCTATCATGCAATAAAAGCTTCTTATTATCTAAGAATGTGCCTCTTCTATAGATACTCTATGGTGGTGTACCCCCTTCTACTAATCACTGGATAGGCCCTAGAAAAAAGAGGATTGGTGGCAGCAAAACACCTCAAACAACATTTACCCAGTAGCACAGCCTGGTAGAGGGGGCAGAAACCACAAGGCACCAGGAGAAGTCACCTGGGAAAATATTACAATAGGAATATTCTGCGGAGAAATATCCCAGGGAGAACATTAGCAGCTACTTGTACAAGCATGGACTAACAAAGAAGATCCAGGATGGATATGTTCAAGTGGTATGTCATATTTGTTTAATTTCAAAGTAGCAGAGAGGGTGGTTGAGGGCAATGTTGTTGGTGTTGTGTTGATAGGCTTTCAAAAGATGTTTAAGGCATTGTACAATATGCCTGTTAGCAAAATTGAAGTCCATGCGATAAAAAGACCATCAACAGCATGGGGATACAAACTGATGAGGGAATAGATTACATTTGTGGTACATAGCCTTTTCTCAGATCGGAGGGAGCTGTAGAGTAGTATCCTCCAGAGTTCAGCATTGGGACCACTGCTGGGTTTGAAATATGTTAATAACTTGGCCTTGCAAGTACATGGCACAATTTCAAACCTTGCAGATGGAGCAAAACCGACAAGTAAAACACTGAAGATGAGAGGCTTCAAGAGGACATAAGCTGGTGGAACAGGCAGCAAGATGAAATTGAACGCCCGAAAGCGTGAGGTGATACAATCCAGTGGAAAAATTGCAGAGAGTCAATACAAAGTTAACAACATAATTTTGAAGGGAATGAGAGACTTGGGAGTAGTTTATACAAATCTCTGAGCTCGCAGTACAGCCTAACAGTTAAAAAGCATATGGGATATATTGGTTATAATTAGAGGTATCAAGTACATAAAACCAAGAAGTTATGATTAATCTATAAACATTAGCTTATCCCCACAGCTAGATTCTAATTTTGCATTCAGGGATTCACTTCAGGAAGGATGTGAAGGCTTTGGTAAGGGGAGAAAAATAGATTTCCTAGAATGGGAAGCATTATAGTTCATGTTAAAACTGTTCCCTAGGCAATGGTCCCAAATTTGTGACAAATTGGGGATGCAACACTCCCAAAGTGGTATACTCCCTGGCAAAGAGAGATGAACAGGCACCCCTTCTTTACTCGACCCGTCCCTTGATTGTCAAAACAAGATTCATTCAAAAAAGGATCCCTTCTCTCATGGACTGGGGAGGCAATGGCCTAGTGGTATTATTGCTGGACTATTAATCCAGAGATGCAGATAATGTTCTGGGGATTTGGGTTTGAATCCCGCCATGACAGATAGTGGAATTTGAATTCAATTCAAACAAAAAATCTGGAATTAAGAGTCTAATAATGACCATGAATCCAGTGTCAATTGTCAGAAAAACCTGTTTGATTCACTTAATGTCCTTTAGGGAAGGAAACTGCCATCCTTACCTAGTCTGGCCTGAATATGACTGCAGACCCACAACAATCAGGGATGGCAATAAATGCTGGCCTAGTCAGTGATGCCCATATCCCGTGAATGAATAAAAAAAAACATTTCCCAACCTACTGCTCCCGATGTGGCCTCCTCTACATTGGTGAGACCAAGCAGACACTCGGAGACTGTTTTATAGAGCATCTGCACTCTGTAAGTGACAAACAACAACACCTTTTGGTTGTGAAACATTTTAACTCGGCCTCCCACTCCCTGGGTGACATGTCTATCCTGGGCCTCCTCCAGTGTCACAATGACACCACCTGCAAACTGGAGGAGTAGCACCTCATATTCCGTCTCAGGAGCCTACAGCCCGATGGCCTAAAAGTGGATTTTACCAGTTTAAAAATCTCCCCACTCCCAGTTCATCCCATGACCAACCCTCCCTCTCATCCCTGCCTCTTTGACCTGACACAACCTGTCCATCTTCTCTCCCACCTGTCTGTTCCTTCCACCTCACTGACCAATCCTCACTGCTGCCTACCTGCACTCACCTATCACCATCCCACCTATCTTCCCCAGCCCCACCCCTCCTCTCTATTTATTTCTGAGCTCCCCCCCCACTCCCCATTTCTGAGGAAGGGTCCCAACCCGAAACATCAACTTTCCTGCTCCTCTGATTCTGCCTGGCCTGCTGTGTTCCTCCAGCTCCACACTTTGTTATTTCCCAACCCAAATATGTTTTAAAAGGGGTCATTTTTAACCAGGCTTTCTTGAGATAAAGAAAGCGTGAGTTTATTAGTTACTAACTAATAATGAGGAAAGGTATTAAAATGCAGCACACATACACACAGATTAGAAATGAGAGGCCAGACTATAAAATTAAAATTAGAATATGTGAAGTAGTAAGGCTTGTTTGTAATGAATAGATTGTGAAATAATACGGTTGTTAATATGGCTGATTTTGGTAGCACTGAATTTGGCAGCTGTGTGGTTATTTAGAGATACTTGGTTCTGCAACTTGCTGAAAGAAGTTGATCCAGTTTCCTTCAACAGTGGTGATCAGCTATCACAGAGGTTTAACTTCTTTTCACCAGCACATGGAAAGGAGTTGAGTGGAAGTTCTCAGCTTTAGCACAATGGAGGTTGAACCACAAGCTAGGTATACCAGCTCACTAGCACAACCCAGACTTGGATTTGTAGTTGGTTTTTAACCTTTTTTCTTATGTATTCTTGGTCCTTCACTCAGAACTGCCTTTCTTCCAACTCATCATGTATGCAGTTCAGGACGTGCCTTAGAAGAGATCACAGTTCAGTTATTGGATTGGCATCTCTCCCTTTGAAGTGTTGCTGTCTGATGTCCCTTGACCTCTTAAGCTGTGACATTCCATGATTCCACTTCAGACTTAATGTAATCCACACAGGGATTTTAGGAAGCCACTAAACTCACATTCTCAGCCATCTTTTGGCTTGTACGTGCCTTCCTTATGAGAGGTACAAAATAATTTGGATTTTGATCCATTTTCGTGACACATGGAGAGACTGGGTTGATTCTGTTTACGATAAGAAGACTATGAGAAAGTTTGGTAGAGTTGATCGCTCATGAAAAGTTTAAATAGAAGTTGTTTCCGATGACTGGAGTAAAAAGCAGATCTGAGATGAGTTGCACACAAACCAGATACATCAAGAAGAAAAACATTTAAACATGATGTGTAGGGTGATAGAAACAGATTCAATATTAGATCCTTTAGACCTGAGATGAGAAGGAATGTCTTCAGCCAGAAGGTGGTGAATCTGTGGAGCTCATTGCCACGTAAGGCTGTGGAGGTCAAGCCATTCAGTGTCTTTAAGACGGAGATAGATATGTTCTTGTTTAGTAAAGGGATCAAGAATTATGGGGAAAAGGCAAAAGAATGAAAATGAGAAATATATCAGCCAAGATCAAATAGTGGAGCAGACCCAGTGGGCTGAATGGCCTACTTCTGCTCCTATATGTTATGGTCTTATGGTATTAATATTAGCTTTCAAAGAAAATTCGATAAATAACTGAAAGCGAAGAAATTGCACAATGATGCAGGAAGAGCGGGGTGTAGGACTAACTATTCTTCTCTTTCAAAGAGTTGGTACAAACTTGATAGGCTGATTGGTGTCCTTCCACACCGGACCATTCTGTGATTTTTAAAGAAAGACTTACATTTAAATAGCATTTTCATGACCTGAAGATGTTCCAAAACATTTGGTAACCAATCAGGTAATCCTGAAGCACAGTTAGATAAATTTAACTTTTGAAATCACAGATCACTGATCTACATTTCTTAATGATATTAATTTTCACTCTCTCTTCATTATTCAAGGGGGCAGTGGAAGGTTATTTGGATAAAAATTGAATGCACAGATATGAAGAAAAGGCAGAAGATTGGCACTACAAATAGACTGGGGCAGTCATGATGGGATGAATGGCCGACTTCTGTCTGGCTTCTTTCTCTAGCTATACCTTAAACAGAAACATAGAAACACAGAAGATAGGTGTAGGAGTAGACCATTTGGCTTTTCAAGCCTACATTACCATTCAGTATGATCATGGCTGATCATGTAATTTCAGTATCTCACTCCCACTTTCTCTCCACACCCCTTGATCCCTTTAGCCACAAGGGCCACATCCAGCTCCAGAAGGACACATTAAACGAAATAATTATCTGGTAAAGGTATAAACATTTGAATAAAGGCCAAGAGGAGACCATTTGGTCCCTCGAACCTGCTCTATCAATGGCTCATCTGATTGTTACTTTAAATCTGGCTTCCTGTCTGCCACAATAACCTTTCACTGCTTTGGTTAACAGGAATCTCTCTATCTGTGCCTTAAAAATATTTTAGGATTCTATATCAATGCTGCCTGACCCATTGTGATCTCCAGCATTTTTTGTTTTCACTTTGGATTTTGTGCCTTGGATTGAATGATTGATTGATTGATTGATTTATTGTCACAAGTACCAAAATACAGTGAAAAGCTTTGTTTACAAGCAGTAAAGGCTGATCACAGCAAGCAAAGGATGTACAGATCAAAAAGACTTGGAAGTATACAGGTTACATTGCAGGTTACATTATTTGAGGCTAGAGTCCATTCAACAGTCTGATAACGGCTGGAAAGAAGCTGTTCCTAAACCTGCTTGTGTGTGTGTTAGGCTTCTGTATCTTCTGCCTGATAGAAGAGATTGTAGGAGTCTCCCTTCTGTATTTTGACTCTTCGTTATTGGATATCTCATTGGATCAGAGGTGACAGCATGGCAAAGTCCTCATCCAGTACCTTCCCGCCAAATAAATAGACCCTGGCTCCAAACTCACCTGAAGGTAGACATTAAATTCCACCCTTTATTTCTTCTATCAGTTTAGTGATGCTGAGAGCAGTTTTAAACTGCCAGCTGAGATCGCTCAATTTACCTCATGCCAGAGATTATATAAGGAACTTTCCTGACCTGTGTGATTAAGCATTACGATTGTGAACATATTTAATCAACCATTAATAAATCCTCATAACCTGTAAACTTTCTGTAGTAAATTGGAGATGCTGTCACAGCTGTTAGCAAACGGTACGATATTCTTTATAATCTAATTCTGTTATCAATCTCAACTACTTTCCGTGCTTTTATCAAACCCAAATCCAATGATATTCCAGATGTAGAAATATAAGTGCATCAAATCCTTCCACTCCCATGAAAATCTGAATTAAAGCTGAGTTTTGATGTAGTCATCAAATTCCTTGGCAGGACAATACAGGACAGTTATCAAGATTCAACTGGAATAGTACATCCAAATTGTGCACACATTAAAAGGTGGAGATTGTGTGACATTAATGATAAACTCTTCCTCATCGTAAATGTGGTTCTGATTGTTCGGAGGAGATGAAATAATGAACATCATTGAAACCATTGACCCGCTGTGATCACCAGCATTTTTTGTTTTTGGTTCAGATTCCAGCATCTGCAGTAATCTGCTCCTACAAAATCTCAGGGACACACTTCCAACCCCACTACCATTTGAGGCCCTTGAGAGGACAATTAAGATCCACTTAAAGGCCTCATCCCACCACTGCTAGCATTCAAATACTATAGGGTGGAGAAGCCACCAAGTCAGAAGGCTGAAAAACGAATGCCATTTTGGATTGTTTGTAGGCTCCCAGGAGAAGGGCCCTCATCCAAACAGACTGAGAGTCCGACCAAGGGGCCCTGCATTATGAAGTTGGGAGGGGTGGGAGGGTGCACTGACAGCCACTCTGTATACCCTTACTACAGAACTCCCTCCCCTTGCTTCAGGACCCTGTCCTGCACTCCCTTACCTTTGACCTGAGTCCCTCTTCTATCCTGGGCCGTGTGTGGGTGCATCACTGGCGGCTACCAGCACTACCCTGGTGACTCTCTGCAATACGCAGCACTGACCTTTGAAGGCTGACATCTCTCAGGTGTGGGATTTCTAGGGATCCGTATAAGGCAGTGAGGATTTGAAATGATCAAGTTTACTCCATGGGTTAAGCGCTGTCTATCAGAATGTAAAACGCTGTTCCTTGGAGGAGCTGTACCAGTTCTGTACGTACCAGTTATTGTAAGTTATAATAAATTGGGCTTGATTGTACAGTCATTTATCTTAAAAGTAATGTAATTGTCTCCTAAGTAATATGTAATAAACCTTCACTCTTTAACAAAGGCAGAGCCTTTCTTCAGCCTAAGGTAATATTTGGGCAACTTTCCCCACATCGAATCACAACAGGAAGGATTCTGCCAAACATATTCCAGATGGATCCAGATGGACAATATGTTGGCATCGCTGGAAATGACATTGTAAGATGATAGCAGTGATGGTCAGCTGTTTACTCAGCCACACATTGCAACATGGTGTAACAAACGGGGATCCACTGCCTACCACATGGTGAACAGCACTGTGTGGTTCAACCAGAAAGTGCCAGGCTGAAAAATAAATTCTGCTTGATGAAAAGCTATGGTTAACCAAGAAGAAGGTTCAGGGAAAGAATTAATTCCAGTCAAATAAAAACTGAGAGTGCACTTTTAAATATTCGACAGTCTCAAAGCTTACAGAGCCTCTCAGCATCTGTACAAAGAGTAACAAACCAGCAGAAAGCTGCAGGTGGTAAAGCAGCTCATAGCCTACTTTTAATTGGGCAGCACAGTGGCTCAGTGGTTAGTGCTGCTGCCTCACAGTGCCAGGGACTTGGGTTTGATGCCAGCCTTACATGACTGTCTGTTTGAAGTTTGCACATTCTCCCTTGTGTCTGCACGGGCCTCCTCTGGGTGCTCCGGTTTCCTCCCACAGTCCAAAGATGTGGCGGTTAGGTGGAGGGCCGTGCTAAATTGCGCTGTAGTGTCCAGCATAGGTGGTTTAGACATGGGAAATGTGCGTTTGTGCGGATAGAGTAAGTCAGGATGAAGCGCTCTTTGGTAGGTTAGTGTGGATCAGATGGACCAAATGGCATCTAGCTGCACTGTAGGGATTCTATTCTATGAAAAGCTTAAATCAGCAAATAACGGTGAAAAGTACTGATAAAGACCAAGCATAGTCTCATGAAAGCTACAAAGGGAAAAATCTGAATTGTGATCCCAGGATACAATGATTGATATTGGACACCTGATTTGAGTTAAGTTCCTTAGTGGAAGGATGAAATGTTTTGTACTTAAAAGGAAAATTCTGGATTGAGAAGTTAAAATAAGACTTAAAATGCTATGTTGAGCAAAGGAGCATTCTTATAACTGGTTTAAATAATCAGGAAAAGCTATGAGAAATCTTTTGTGCAAAAGTGCACTTGGTAAGAAATGAGTGAGGCAGGAGTATGATCATGGAAACTTTGAAGGAAGAAGAATTTATTGTGAACAGTGTTTTGAAGGGAAATTTTTTTGTCGTTTATTTGAAATTATTGCTTTATGACACGAGATCTGTGTGATGCCTTATCTTCAATGTAAAATGCCCCGAGATCAGTAAAAAAAAACAATGTGAATTAGCCATTGCTTTTATAAATGCTGAATGTCAGGGAGAAGAAAGGAAAAACGACAATAAAAATAGGTTTATCCTGCATTTTGCACAGAACATATTGCATAGAAGCTTTATGTTAGATAAGAGAAATTAATGAAACTTTCAGAAAAACAATCGAGAGAACTTAAAAAATCTTCATCAAAACAATATAGCTCTTAAAGATAAAAATTTATTTGCAATTCATCTTTATTAGAGAGTAGTTAAGAAAAACAATACAACATTTAGAAGTTATAAAATTTGTTGAAGAAGATTCAACACTTAATAGAATTGAATGGAAACATTGAACACTCAAACAAGCACATTTATGAACTTCTTTTCATAGAAATAGAACACCTACAGTGTGGAAACAGGCCCTTTGGCCCAACAAGTCCATACTGACACTCCGAACCAATCCCCCTATACCACTCATCCCTGAACACTATGGGAAATTTCCCATGGCCAATCCACCTAGCCTGCACATCTTTGGACTGTGGGAGGAAACCTACATAGACAGGGGGAGAATGTGCAAGCTCGACACAGACAGTTGCCTGAGGGTGGAATTGAACCCAGGTTCCTGTGAGTCAGCAGTGCTAACCACTGAGCCACCATGCCTCCCTTGTTAGGCTTCTGTTGTTAGGATTTGAAATATGCTTCCTGGGAGAGTGGCGGAGGCAGATTCTGTACAAGGTTTCGAAAGAGAGCTGGAAATAGATTTGAAACTGTTAATTTAGAGAGTGAAGAAGATAGGATTGGAGAATGGGGCTAGCTGAGCAACTCTTTTGGGATCCAGTGCAGAAACAATGGGTCGAATGGCCTCCATCTGTACTGTAATGTCTATGATTCTATTCCCACCTATCCTCTCAACTCTTCTTATCCTCAACCTCATCTTCAGCATAAATATCACTTTTTCCTTGCTGCTGTTAGTTGTGAAGAAGAGTTGCCAGACTTGAAACATTAACCCTGCTTTCTTCCTTCAGGTGCTGCCAGACCTGCTGAGTTTTGCCAGCAATTTCTGTGTTCGTTTCAGATCTTCAGCATCCGTCGTTCTTTGTTTTATATTAATGAAATTATCTGTAGGCGATTAGATTTTTATGTTTTCATTTTGCGTAGCTATGTTTAGACTACTTCTGCCTCCCTCCCTTCTCCCACAGACATCCCCACCCTCCCCAAACCAATCCTTCCACTCCACATTTGCTCAGCAGCTGTTACTGGGCAGCACCAGCTACTGCTGGAAGATTAGCTGTTGAGTCACTGACTCACAATCATTGCTTTCTCCAGGCACTTCAGATACAGTGAGTAGCCATTCAGTAACAAGGGCACTGCATGCTTCAGCACCAACTGTTTCTAATTTGAAGTGCTTCATCGCTAGCTTCAGTTCAATGCAAATTGTATTTCCCGTTGTCTCTCTTATTTACAGATCAAATGTCTCTTAAAAGGGGCATTTACTATTTTTTTTGGTGAAGGACATGACATGGAAGTGATTGTGCCATTTTCCAGTCATAGTATCACATGCAGGCAATGTGATATTATTTTGTACAATTGATTGTAATAGATAGATGATGAGAGAGTTGAAGAGTTGAACAAACAACAATGTTTTCATAATTAAAGGGCACCAACTCTTGATGATAAGATATATCATGCTCTTTACTAAACTATTTCATATTTAAATCTGGAATGTCTATTGTTGTTTTGTTTGGTATTGAGAGGATCTTTAGAATTGGTTTGGATAGATTCCATGTTGAGCTTCTTTATGTGTGTTAGGAGGCCTTCCTAACCTTTATAGCCCAGTACCAAAGTGGAGATTAGACTTAATCAACCATTGATTTATCCTTGATATGGGACCTTTCCTTCACTTCCGACATTAACCATCGGATCAATGAGGTTGAACTGACTGAAACTGACTGTAATACTGCTAGACATGGAACATATCGATCACTATGGATTTGAAGTAGAACCATCGCAAAACGTTGAGTGAACCCATCACAAAACAAAGAGCTGATCTGTCATCAAACACAGGGAGGGTCTGTCAATGCACATTGAGTAGATCTGAGCTAAAGCATTGAACTAATCCATCACCAACTGAGGAATGGATCAAACATTCACCACTAAATGTAGCGATCATGAACCATTGAATCAATAATTGCAGACTATGGAGTGGATCACCACAAATCAAGGAATGGATCCTTTATAAGGAATAGGATGATTCCATCACAATTTGTATAATGAACACATCACAAAGCACAAAGTAGACCCAATAGTTAGAATTACCATGAGGGCACCTTAATCTCCTGCCCTAGTTTAAACAGTCAACCCTGAAGAACTATCCCCACAGAAATTGCATTAATTCTTAAATTCTCCTTGATGAGAGCCACTGTTCAAATAATGACATTGAAAAATGATTTTTACATTGCCTTACTACAGTACCTTTTAAAGAAAGTGGAGAAAAGACCTAAGACAAGGAACAGAAATGTTAAAAGTAAGCTTTAATGTTTCAGCATGCCTGTGGGTAGCATTGTCAGAAGTGAATAATTATATGCCCACCCACAAATTGAAGGGAAATTTTGACAAGTGTAAACAGCAGTTGTTGAATTGCAGCCTCCATTCGTATTGGTTGTGTTGCTCCAACAAAGATTTAACTGAGAGAAATGTCAAAAAAAAAATCATGAACCATTTACTCTGCTTGCAAAGTCTATGTTTCAGGTTTATTTTCCGCTGAATTAGGGGACCATAGCCAGGGAGATGGATGAAGTGTTAGATTTGGCTTTAGAACCTTTGAGTTGAGGAGGTGGACAGTGGTCACATGGGGATGGGTGACGGAGAAGTGGGAAGGGGGAATATCAGACAGGACCTCCACTCCCAAACACAAGCGTGGCCAGTTGAAGGAGATATCTGGTGGGCGGTTGGTGTCTGAGGGACTCTACCCCAGGATGAGTCAATTCCCTCAGATAGAGACACAACAGCAAAAGAATGTTTTTACAAAACATAGCCTGGGCCAAGAGTCTGTGCAGCACTGTGAAGGGTAAAAGACAATTTTTTTAACACTGGAAAATTCTACTTGCTTTGTGGAGGAAATGAGTGCAGAAGTCTTTTTTTTTGTTTAACTAAATCAACATTTCTGCAGAACAGAGAGCTGCCAGGTACTTACAGTTATATTGGAAAATATTTCTGCTGTCAATTTACAGCTGTGCGTTCGTTTAAATTAACCCTGACACATGCAGATGTTGCTTTGAACTGTCAAGTCAGGATGATTGATATGTATTCCTGCTTGGTGCAGTTACAATCAAGAGCCTGACCAGATGGACAAGGGAAGAGGTATATGGATGGATTGTATGACTGGCAACGTGCCCAACATGTAGGGGTAGATTTTCTACCTTTTCAGATGATTCTTGTTGGCAGGATTTTGGGCATGTGGGGGCTGGAAGATGACAAATGGAACACAGTTCATTGGTCCTTAGCTCTCTCTACCCATTGAGTGCTTCCCTAGGAGAAGAGAGGGACTCTTTAATAATGCAGGCCCTTCATTCACAGAGCACAATCTGATGCAAATTAACACATACTTTTCACTTTGAACGTTGTCTGGACCCCTTAACTCCCAATGTGTAAAGAAAGCCATATAATGCCTCTACGGCCATAGGCATCTGAAAGTGCTCCACAGCCAACAACGTTTAGAAATATTTCAAATGTTGCAATGCAGGAAATTCAGCAATAAATTTCTGCACAGCAAGCTTTCACAAACAACGATGAGATAATGACGAGAACTGTTTTTAATGAACATCAGTCAAGGGCTTAAAAATTGGCCAGTGAACAGTGAAAAATTGTCCTCTAGCTTTTTTGAGATAGTGCCATGGGATTTTAACAGGGATCGCACTCTGAAAATACTTCGTTGTCTAGAAAAAGCTTTGGGGCATCCAGAGACCAAGATGGCACTACATAAATGCAAGTGCCTTCTTTCCTTTTAGAACCAATATGGGTAACAGTTGCATTTACAAAGTTATGCGTTCCAGATCTGCCAAGCCTGAACAAGTTCCATTCCTCTCTCTGTTTTGGCTTCTCTCATCTTTATTGCCTTGTTCAATGGTGGAGCCTAGCCCTCATCTCTGCATCTGTGCGTTCCAAGGAAAAGTGATTGCTGAAGATAATGCCTTCAGGCACAGGACAGGAGAAAATTGATTGTACATACCAAAGAGAGGATTCTGAAAAAGCTAAATAAAATGCCAGAGTTACATATATATCCTTAACCTTCTTCTTTGCAAATAATGTAACTTTCCTATTTTACTACCCCATCCAACAGAAGGAATTGCCTCAAACACAAACTCAGAAACCGGGTCACTCAACCCGAAACATTAACTCTGATTTCGCTCCACAGATGCTGCCAGACCTGCTGAGATTTTCCAGCAATTTCTGTTTTTGTTTCCGATCCATGGCATCTGCAATTCTTTCATTTTTTATTTAGAAGGAATTGCCTCTTTGGTAGAAGGGATGATATTTGTGAGTGAGTGACCACATACTATTCGACTACGGTAAGCATCACATCAGCAACCAGTCCTTTTCAAATTCCGATCTACACACCAAGCAGGAGAAAAAGATCAGCACAGGGCTGCTTTTGTCTTCCCTGTTTCAGCAGTCCAATTTTCGCACCCTCCACACTGCTTCAATAAAGACTATCTAATGTATTACAGGCCTTGGATTGCAGAGGGAGCGGAGGGCTGCACGTTCTGCGGGGGAGAGCCCTCCGCGCCAATCCCAACCTCAACATAAAACCCGCAGACAAGGGAGGCGCAGTTGCAGTATGGCGCACTGACCTCTGCCGCGGTCAGATGTCAACTCTCCGACACCTCGTCCTACTGCCCCCTTGATCATGACCCCACCCCCGACCACCAAACCATCATCTCCCAAACCATCCACAACCTCATCACTTCAGCTGACCTCCCACCCACAGCATCCAACCTCATCGTTCCCCAACCCTGCACCGCCCGCTTCTATCTCCTTCCCAAAATCCACAAACCTGACTGCCCTGGTCGACCCATTGTCTCTGCCTTCTCCTGCCCCACTAAACTTATCTCCACCTATCTGGATTCCCTTTTCTCCCCCAGGAACTCCCTACCTAAGTCCGTGACACCACCCACGCCCTCCACCTCCTCCAGAACTTCCAATTCCCCGGTCCCCAACATCTCATCTTTACCATGGACGTCCAATCCCTATACACCTGCATTCCCCATACAGATGGCCTAAAGGCCCTTCGCTTCTTCCTGTCCCGCAAGCCCGACCAGTCCCCCTCCACTGACACCCTCATCTGCTTAGCCGAACTCATCCTCACCCTCAACAACTTCTAATTCAATTCCTCCCACTTCCTACAGACAAAGGGGGTGGCCATGGGTACCTGCATGGGCCCAAGCTATGCCTGCCTCTTTGTAGGTTACGTGGAACAATCCCTCTTCCGTACCTACACTGACCCTAAACCCCGCCTCTTTCTCCGTTACATTGATGACTGTATCGGCGCCGCCTCGTGCTCCCACGAGGAGCTCGAACAGTTCATCCACTTCACCAATACCTTCCACCCCAACCTTAAGTTCACCTGGACCATCTCTAATACCTCCCTCTCCTTCCTGGACCTCTCTGTCTCCATCTCCGGCAACCACCTAGAAACCGATATCCATTTCAAGCCCACCGACTCCCACAGCTACCTAGAATACACCTCCTCCCACCCACCTTCCTGCAAAAATGCCATCCCCTATTTCCAATTCCTTGGCCTCCGCCGCATCTGCTCCCAGGATGAGGCATTCCACTCCTGTACATCTCAGATGTCCTCGTTTTTCAAGGACCTCAACATCCCCCCCTCAGTGGTCGAGAACGGCCTCAACCGTGTCTCCCGCATTTCCCGCAACTCATCCCTCACACCCCCTCCCCACAATAACAACCAAAACAGAATCCCCCTCGTTCTCACGTACCACCCCACCAACCTCCGGATCCAACGCATCATCCTCCGACACTTCTGCCATCTGCAATCTGACCCCACCACCAAAGACATCTTTCCCTCCCCACCCTTATCTGCTTTCCGGAGGGACAACTCTCTCCGTGACTCCCTTGTCCGCTCCACACTCCCCTCCAGCTCCACCACACCCGGCACTTTTCCCTGCAACCGCAGGAAGTGCTACACCTGCCCCCATACCTCCTCCCTCACCCCCATCCCAGGCCCCAAGAAGACTTTCCACATCAAGCAGATGTTCACCTGCACATCTGCCAATGTGGTATACTGCATCCGCTGTACCCGGTGTGGCTTCCTCTACATCGGGGAAACCAAG